>NC_068398.1:32661564-32995496 GCF_023724105.1 Carassius gibelio | reverse complement strand
AAACTCGTAAGACCTTCGTTTATCTTCGGAGCACAGTTTATGATATTTTAGATTTAGTCCGAGAGCTTTCTGTCCTTCCAATGAAACTGTGTGTATGGTATACTGTCCATGTCCAGAAAGGATGGATGCGTCTCCAATATGCATTAATCCACAAATGACTTAAGCAGTTAACTTTTTTAATGTGGCTGACACTCCCTCTGAGTTCAAACAAACCAATATCCCGGAGTAATTCATTTACTCAAACAGTACACTGACTGAACTGCTGTGAAGAGAGAACTGAAGATGAACACCGAGCCGAGCCAGATAACGAACGAAAGACTGACTCGTACTCGAACGGAGGTCTCACTGGTTTGGAACAACATGAGGGTGAGTTATTAATTACATAATTGTGATTATTGGGTGAACTAACCCTTTAAAACCTTCTTAGTCTTGTGCTATGGCTGATATAAAACAGTATGGACTGCCTACATTTCATTTTGGTGAATGTATGGGACTGAAATGCCTCTGCAACTGTAGATTGATCCAAATAGACTGACTTTACACACACAATCCCAGCACAGAAAACGTATGCTCTTCTTGAAAGCTATTATTGTTCGAGAGAGGCTAGACTTCTTGTCATGGTACTGCTCATTCCGGCCCTGTTATTTACAGTTCCCATAAAACGTGTCTTCTGCAGAGCTTGACATCCAGACAGCCATCCATTAGCCTGTTTGCCTGAGGTTCGAGCCCCTATCAGTGAGTGATCCATGAGTAAATAGACCTTTAGAAAAAAGTTTTTTTTTTCGAAGCTGAACCCCAGTGCACTCTAGGGTGAGGTTGACACACAGCAGGTATTAACGCACATGTTCCTGCAATGTCTTCATCAATACTGACAGCTGTTTTGTTTTAGATTTAATTTCTTTCACACTTGGTTCATATGAGTTCAACTGGTGACTGTATTAACTCTCTTCTACAAGCTCAAACCGTCCCTGATCATTAAAGTTTAGCTCTTTTTAAAAATGAAAGTTCATGATTTACTCACTCCCTATGACAAACCTGACTTTTTTTTTTTTTTTCATTAAAAGCAACAACATTTTGATTTACACAGCTGTTTTCCTGAAAAGCATGAAAGCATGATAAAAGAATGTTAATGAATGTGCACTATATTCGATTTCATATTTGGAGAAAATCCGATTGTAAATCTCCCCAACCACTATAGCTCTGAGCCTTATTTCTGGTTCTGCATATTAAAACTTAATGCATGACAACCAATTGCGTTGAGCCTCATTGAAGTCAAACATGCCAGGACGTGTCCTTATATGCACCATGTTTCAATATGATTGTATATTATGTTATTAAGTATGCACTTGCTATTTGAAGAGTTTTCAACCCACATTGAGACTTGTGTTGACTCACTGAGGTTTAGTTTGATTTATCCCCTTCTTGTTGGCTCAGTGCATGTCGACAATCAGGGTTCAAAAGTCTCATTAGTTTTGGTTGAAGCTATGTGTCAGTTCAGTTTACATTAGACAATAAATCTTGGACAAGAAATACTTGTCACACCACCCTCTTTGATTCTGAGTTCCGTGGCTAACCACCAAGCCACTGTACAAACACTGGCTGCCACCTCACACACACACACACCGCCTTGATTTCACCACTTCCTCTGCCCTTATCATTTTGTCACTTTTTTTCACTTTATCCTACTCTTCTCTAAGTAAACACCCCTCTCTCTCTCTCTCTCTCTCTCTCTCTCTCCATTCTTCAACACCCACTGACGGACCGCATCCATACTCAGCTGACAAGAACGCACTGAGTGTGGAGTGTCAGAACCATGTGCAACCGATCCCTCCTCTTTCTTTTTTTTCATGTGCTTTCCTCCTCTTCCCACATGAGTCCTGGATTCACACCAGCTTGACTCACTTTGGTACTGGTTAGTACCGCTGTCTGACCAGCCCCCTCAATTTACATGCTCACCCACTCACCAACTCTCTGTCACACACACACACACACACACTCATCCAGATTGGCCCCTGAGGGTCCCTCCACTTCCCGCTCTACAAGTCCCTCCAGCATTGTGAAACAGGAGCGCCATCCCAGTTGTCTACAAACCAATAGGAATGTTTGGCTACCAATTCTTTTAATGTTTTCAAGATGGCTTTGACTCTTATAAGGAAATCCCCCAAGTTTAGTAGCCATTTGAAATTCCTGCTCCTTTTTTACAGCGAGGAAGTGTTTTCTGAGTCACGGCGTGTGCCCCAGTCTGTCCGAGGCTAGGGAGCTTGGAAGAGAGCTTGTGGTGTTACCTTTCGCTACACGAGTATCGTACGAGGTGCCGAGGCTCTTATGAGAGTCTGAGGTTCTGCTTTCTTGAACTCCACATCTAACATCTGTTTTCTATAAAGGATAAAGAACAGAGGACTCAAGTGACCCTTACGGGATGTTTTTACTGGGTAAGTCAAAGTCAGACTGTTTCCCAACTAAATTACTTTTCTGCTTCTATTCTGATCACTGTAGCCTGTTGAGGGCGGTTGGCATGGAACGCAGTGGTTACTGAACCAGGACAACTGTTTCTTTAGGATCCTTACTACTTCATAAGGCATTTTCATTTACTACCGGATGGCTGATTAGACTATTTATACATAATTTAGTCTTGACTTGTTAGTTATTTCTTTATCGTTGTTGTCAGTCAGTCTGAATTACTCTCAACTTTTAAGGCAGGGACTGCAACCTGCATGTTCATGTGTTAACCACTTCTAGACGGTAATTCAAGTTTGAAAAGTGTGTATGTCTCTATTTCCAACAGTGATGTGGTATGAGTCCATGGTTAATATGAGCAATCCAAGCAGTGAGTCCAAACTGACGATGTCATGTCTAAGTGTTACTTACTGCCTTTGACACAGGCCTGCGATCAGTTATTGCCCTCTAAGGCTTCACTCCCCCAATAGAAGACAAACTGCTCCTCTTTCATCAGATCAGTGTTAGAGAGAAAGTTAGCAACACCCCAGACCGGATCAACCCACAGAGCGTCTGGTTTGGATGAGGCCATGCTGTTCTCACTCATCTTTCCCGTTCTTGCCATCCCCATGACAACAGTACCATCGGACGCCTCCCTCTGAGCTTGACTAGGGAGCTGAATGAATCTTCCTGCCTCCGTTAACGGGTGGCAGGGCCATGGCATCCACTGTGGCTGCACATGAGATCCAGTGTGTACACATAGGATGTGCCAGGATCCCGCTGGTTATTACAAGCCTGTGGGTGTATGTGTGGTTCCTGTGGATTCAAGGATTCGCTTAATCGGGTGTGCACTGATGTCGGCATGCTTTTCAGATATAATGGGATTTTTTTAATATAAAATGATATAATAGGATTAATCTTTGCTGTCATGGATCGGCATCGATTTTGCTGCACATGACCTGGATTTTTCTGAAGCTTTCAAGGTAGCACCAGACTGGCATGACCTAAGATGTAAACAGTGTTGGGTCAGAAAAAAAAGGGAACATTACGAGTGTTGGTGAGCCTCGTCTTGCTTTTAATAACCTTCCAAATAAACCCCTGGTCTGTGTTCCTCTCCAGAGCTCATTTTTATTGGCACCCAGCCCTGGTTGTGTGTTTACACCTCTACCCATCAGCTCGGTGGCTTTTTCTTTAATAGGAAATCTGCATTGCGTTCCAATTTAGCATTTTGAATGTGTGGCTGAGGCAGTGACACTGACTTGGTGTTTGTTCTGACTATAGATTGTCCAGACAAATGAATCAAACAAGAGGTGGGGTAATGCTGATTTAGGATTATGTAGTGAATGTGAATGTGTGGGGCATGGGGAGTGGTAAAGTCTCTATCTTGTCTTTCATCTGCCCAGTGTCTTGGTACGGCCAACATTTGTCTAGTTGGATACTATGAAGGGCAGGACAGAGAGTGGGTGGCTGTGTAAAGTTTGTAATTACAATACTCCTCCTGTTAGTTCCCAAGAAGGCCACTTCCATTTCTCTCCACCTCCGGTTTCCTGGATGTTTATCTGTCAAAGTGGACATTAGTGTTTTTGCACATTGTTCTTCTGTGATCACACTTGATTGCCTTTGACATTAGAGTGGCCTTGTTTTGCTCTGTTGCGTGGAGTCCGAGTGAGACATCTATTCATGTGTTTTGTTTGGAGCCTCGCCTGTTCATTTTTGTGTGTTTGGCTGTATATGATTGAAATATTAGCTCATAAGCTTGGTGTACTTAACATTTTTAGTAAGGCTGCAAATATTTGAACAGTTCACTGCGGTGGTCACTGTTTCTGTTGTGTATTGTAAACTATAACAGAATTAAGGTTATATTTTTCACAGTTTGGCAAAAGTCTGGTCCACTTTACAAATTATTCTGCTAAAAGACATGATTGAACTTCCATTCACATCCATTCATAGTGTTTTCCTGCCTTTGGGCTGAGATGTTGGGATTGGCTCCAGCATTCCCATGCGGCATATGTATCCAATACCACAACTTCAGAAGATAAAAGTAATTTGATCTACAATTGGAAAACTGGGAGTACAATTAAAACCATGCTTAATCAATCAATCAATCAATCTCTCTCTCTCTCTCTGTAGTGAACAGTAGTTCATCAAGCAGTTACAGGGGTGTTGCTCTGAGCTCAGAAAGGACTCACTACATTTTGTAGTCACCATGCAATGTTCTTGTGTAATAATGATGCAGTCTGAGGCCAAGACTACAGGATATACGATGCCAGACTGAAGATTTAGAGTCAAAGGTTAAAATGCTGATTTACTAAGGTTGTAAATTTTGTATAAAGTGTTAGCTTGTTAAGGTCAGGCTTGTGAGGATCTCACCATTCTGTCTCTTAAAATCATTGGTTGAGAATGTGTTTTTGCACATTCTTTGGACCCACAAGAGAAAAACATGTCGACCTTCTGGAGGGTGTCAGACTGATGATGTAACTCTGAGGTCGAAATGCAGCTGATTATTTTTATTTTATTTTATTTTTTCATATACAGAGCGTGTGAGAATAAGATTGGAGAATTCCAGCAGGACGGAAGAAGGTACCACAATGAAGAAGGCTGCTGGCTGAAATTAAGAGAAAAAGAGAATAGGGTTCAGGGCGAAACTAAGTCAGTGAGAGTGAACGACAAAAGAAAAAAAAGAGGGTAATGGAGAAAGGGGGAGGAAAAATTGGGAAGGAAATTCACAGGAGAGAGAGAAAGAAAGGAGAGAAAGATAGGGAGTGCATTCATCTGTAAGATGAGATATCTGTCCAGTGATGTGAGGTTATCTCTGATACGTATCCCAGGGCTAAACTATAATATGTATGTGTGTGTGCTGAATGGGTGGTGTTCACTCTTGGTTGTGGAGAATGAGTGGATCTGGCAGACATTACTGACCAGACATGCTTCCTGGGCATAAGCAAATAAATTTTATATTTGTTGCTTACAAAAGCAACCAAAAAGCTAGTATCAGCTTAAAACACATACCATCTTACAGCCCTTTAAGTGGCACAGATATACTAAACAGAGTTGTTTGAGGCACTTTGTAATAAAGTTAGAAGATATCCTAGTGAATAGCAGTATATTCTACATTTATTTCAGATTTATGTGCCATTAAACATTAAGTAAAAAAGCAAAACGTGGTCAGTTAATGAATATGTTGTTCTAATGCCCTTTCCTGTATACGTTGGTGGCTCATGGCCAGAATATTCAACAATGTGGACTAGACCAGTGTTCCCCAATCCTGTTCCTGGAAGTACACCAACAGTACACATTTCAGATATATCACTTATCAAAGTGGTTCCCAACCCTGGAGGGACCCCAACACTGCACATTTTGCGTGTTTCCTTTCTCTGACACACCAATTTTGGGTCTCTGAGTCTCTATTGATGTGTTGATGACGTGAATTGGGTGTGTTTGAGTAAGGAGACGTGCAAAACGTGCAGTGTTGGGTGCCCCCAGGACCAGGGTTGGGAGTAACTGACTTATTTGACCCATCCATTTCAGGTTTTGGAGTATCTACTGAGCTGATGGGTTGAATCAGGTGTGTTTGATTAGGAAGAGCTCGTAAATGTGCAGTGTTGGTGTGCCTCCAGGAATAGGGTTGGGAAACACTGCATTAGACTTTATGCTGATAATCAAATTCTGAACAAGCTCCAAAAAAAAGCGAAGAGTGTACAGACAATAGGGATTGCGTTATTAAGTCCTTTGAATCCTTATGCTCAGATATGTCCACTGTCATGCTACAACACAACACACCTAACCCACTCCACCTTCCTTCCCCTCTTTACACAGGCAGTGGACTGATGGGGAACTCCTCAGCCTCCTTCATGGGGACTTTCCTGGCCAGCAGTCTAGGCTCTCCTCCCTCACATCCACCGCACCCCTCTAGACCACCGTCCTCTCCCTCCTCTCCACCTTATCGCGGGGGTCCTCACTCCAGCGCCTCTCAGATCTGGTTTCCCCACTCACATGAAGGTAAGATGGCTCCATTCCACTCATCTGTTCATTCGTCTGTCTGGATATGTGTCTATCCATGTGTTTGTGCCTCTGGACTTTCTCATCAAGAGGAAGCAGCTCTCTCCTTTTTTATAAACTGCGAAATGTGCCGCCCCAGAGGTTTTCGGCAGTGCAGAAAGGGGACAAAAGTTCAGCCAAAGAGTCTTGTGGTCTGTGATGTGCATCAACAAGAATTTATGTGCGCAATGTGCAAACTCAGACACACACAAAACATTGGATGAAGAACAAGCTAAATGGTCAACAACATTGCAGCTGTCGTGTGAAAGCCAATGTGGCTTTTCTCACCATTCCTTATACTAGCTTGGCCTGAGCCACACCCGGCCCCAGCCTGCCAAATCAAGAGCTGGCCTTCTTCAGCGCTGGCTCCAGATCCCTACAGATGACAGGCTACTATAGCTCCGCAGAGATAGCAATATAGAGAGAGACGGCAAGAGTAGGAGATGCCCAGGCATGCCCAATGCCACTCTGTACTTATTCACACATAAATCCCCTCTGGGCCACGTCCAAATGTGCCAAACAGTCATAAACCATTAGGAGTTCATCCGTGTGTTGTTTGTGTAATCCTCAAACTCAGCTTGTCTGAGTGCAGCACTATCCCCATGCCTGTTATCACCATACCCCAGTCTATTTTCACTCTTTTCTCCACATATCCTCCCTTCTGGTATGGCGGAAGACAACCCTGTTCCATTTGAAGTTCACACTTAGAGGAGGTGTGTGGAGATGACTTACATTATTGTGCTTATCAATCATCCATATTGAAGATTTTTCTGGTCAAGGACCACCAATTAAAACAAGTCAAGTTCAGTTTTCAGACTTAAACACAGGTTAAATGGTGCCATAAACCTCACAAACCAAGGCAAATACAGAAACTCATTCTTTCTGGTTTGTCTTAATATAGAAGCCTGGTAAACTGTTGGCAGCCCAATAAAAGCCTGTGAACCCTGACTCCGGGATATTACACAAAGCCAGCCAGTCAGAATGCAATTTTGTGAAACCTTTTCCCAGTTTTATGTGCAATATGCATCAGATGGTCAGTGGGTGTTACTTCTAAGGCAAGGACTAGTAGAGGACTATCTTACCGATATTCAAGACATGACTACCCAGAAATTGCCCATGTGTGCACCACACAATGTGACAGAACATGCACTACCTGCCAAGCCATGAAGAGACATAAATCCAGAGATGTTGGTTTGTTCCTTTGGCCAATGGAACATTGATCACGTTCCCAAAGAAGCTGGACATTTTTATTAAGAATGATAATGATAATGGTTACGTTGCTAAGTAATAAGGCTGATTATGAGTGGGATTATGATAGCAAGCTATTATCTGTATTGCAGTTTAATTGTGCAGAACGTGGTGTGAAAGTGATTGAATCCTGGCTTGCCATCAGCATCGTTCAGCTCTCTCCTCTTTAAGATAATTGCAAATTGTCTTTTCTTCAGTTTGCATAAAAAAGCAAGTGATCAAAATGAGAAGCACAATTACCCAGCCTATTCTCTGCACCCTGTGGGACGGAGTCTCCCGCCAGCAGCAGCATAAGCATATCTGCAAGAGCACTTTGAAGATATCCTAAAATTCCTTATGCCTCAACGTCTGTGAACGGTATATTTTGGCATTCTACAAATCAATTAAACTTATTTCTGAATATTTCGTTTAGCACTGTGGGGTGAGTTATTGTCTTAAAAATATTTTCCTTATTTTTCCAGTATAAATTTACTTGGCAAGCAAACTGAGTATCATTAGTTTTTCATAGGATATATCTTTAAGTCTATTCAAACATATTTCTTGAATTAAGGATTTTACACCTCTTGCGAGCAAACATAATCATAAATCTAACAAAATATAAATATGAAAAATGTCAATTTGCAGCAGCTCTTTAATCACAGTTTTATGAATTTCCTCACTACTGGAATGCCCAAGGACACATCAGATGCTAATCTGAAAACTACAAATGTCTCAAAGACAAATCGCCATTCTGCAGTTGCCAAATACATTTTGCATTGGCATGCATTACATTAGTTGTTTAAAATAAAAGTACAATTCTGCAGTAACGCAATTGGATTAAGCTGGTATTAGATCAGTAAGAATAAACATTTAACTTCTGCAAAACTGCTCTGGGTTCCTATGGGACTTGACGCTCAAAGGAGTTGACTGCAACTGTCTTTAATCTACTGATGCATGACCAAATAATGTAATAACAGTGCGTATGAAGTCAGTAGCTCATAAACAACAACTACTCTATATTAAAAAAAATTTAGAAGGGGAAACTGAAATACAGAAAGCACAAGGAAAGCCCAACAGGCACATTGCCAGCTGCTCTATGTCCAAATTAAGGTTTTAACTGTGCCAAACAGAGGCTGCCATCCTCTGCTTTCTTCTACCCCATGTCTATATATATATATATATATATATATATATATATATATATATATATATATATATATATATATATATATATATATACACATTAAACAGATCACAAACGGGAAGATCTGTCATCTGAACATGTTGTATTGCCAAATTACAATTCCATTGTAGCTATGTTGATTATAATAATAAAATTGTTGTTGCTGATGTTGCCTAATGTTAGCATTTCTTGCATAGTTCTAAAACCATTTGGGGCCATTCTTTGGCAAAGAATCACCTTTTTCATGGTGGAACAGTTGCAGATTGGCCAACGGGTCCCTGGTGGTGGAAGAAGCACTTATGTCTCTTTATAGCCCTCATGCATCACTTGTTTCTTCTCTCTCAATCCAATCATGTCTTTTCTCTGTCGGTAGAATGCAGGCTGTCCTCTCCTCCCCCTCCTCTATTGCCAGGCTCCATCACTTCCTTTCAATTAGCAGTCCTGATGATTACCATTCCCATCCTCCTCTGTCTTTCCTCTCCACCCTCTGCCATTTTTGTACTGCTCTGTCACTTCTTCTCAGTTTGCAATCTCGACAGACAGCTTTATCTGCCCCTCTCTGTCTCTCCTTAAACAATTTACTCTGGGCTATTTACAGATGCGTGCTTGTATGCACTGTCATGAGCAGACACAGGGAGAACGATTGGCTATCCATGTGAACAGGAAGATTGAGAGATAGGATTAGTAGGAATGTGCAAATTGTGTACCATTAGCATTTGTAGGAGTTCCAGCTCTCTTCAAAGAATCTGCCTGCATAACAACAGCTTTATTGTCTGGGAATTAGCCTGTTCGATAAAGTGCTTTTACTGGCATTTACTGATTGGTAATGCAAAATAATTGTTTTCATATTTGTATAGTTAAAGGATAACTGAAATAAAAAGTAATTCATGAGTAATAGCAGTTCCAAATGATTTATACTATTTCAGATTTCAGTTTGAATTCTGCATCCTGAATCCAAGCCTGCAACCATGAGCACTGTATCTGTGAACAAGGCATTTAATCAAAAAAAAAAAGAAAAATATGGCACAATTATGTGGCAAACCATATAAAGTATAAAGTATAAAAATATAAATAAATAGATATTAAAAAATATATAATTGGCAAGTTTCCAAATGTATTAGGGTCCTGGTATTTACTGTTAAGGTGAAACTTTTTTATTTTTTATTTTTTGCTGATTTTGAGAAAAGCCTAAATTTTTTCCTGTAAATATTCTGCAGTAACATCCTGCTCAGATAATAACAGTTCTGCATGTGCTGAGTGAGCTGGTGTCAATCACTTACAGACAGAGAGTGCCACAGTGTTAGCAGCATTAATGTCAGCACTAAGCAGTAAAACCTGCCTCCTCTAGCCTGCTGGCACAGCATCTTCCCTTGTCCTGGTCAGATTAAGAGTTGAATGTGCTGTGCAATGCCCAGCGGTGCCTGCTCACCTACCCTAAGAGGCCTCTGCCTAGCACCAAGCAACCAGTCACTATCGGCCGCAACCAGACGTCACTGTGAAACGGGATTACGCTGCCAAGTGTCATGCACAGAAATACAAAGACACCAGAGAAACATCCGAAGACTGATTTGCATAACGCAAGCTTGTATCACACTTTTGCATAACCCACAGGAGTAATGTATTGTTCAGAGGGAACCTTATTTTTTTCCATTCTTAAATGAATTGGCATAAATGAATGTGCTTATTAATGCTGACAGGCAGTGAGAATAAAAATTGAGCTTGCAATTATCACCTTCCACTGTACGTAAAAAAATTGGAGCTTGTACATGACTGGAGGGGTTTTTTTGTTCTTCAGTCTGAACTACATAGTAGGGAAAGCCAAAATCATGCCAAAAAAAAAAAAAAAATTAATCGTCACCCCAAACCTGTCCAGTTTATATATATATATATATATATATATATATATATATATATATATATATATATATATATATATATATATATATATATATATATATATATATATATATATGAAATTCATTGTCCAAAAAAGTCTTCTATTGTATGACACACACACATTGATTTATGTATAATGGAAGTCAATGGGAACCAGATACTTTTGTATTTACCCATTTTTTTGTTGTCAGCAGAAGAAGGAAATTCATGCAACTTTGGAAAAACTTTAGATGAGCGAAAGATGACAGAATTTTAATTTTTTATTTTATTTTTTGGGTGAAATATCCCTTTACTCTAGGCAGATTCGCTGTCTTTTTTAAGCAGAACAGTTTGGAGATTACTAAGAAGAAGAAAAAGAAGAAAAAATCAATCAATCAATAAACAAACAATCAAACAAATGGACAGTCTGGGTCTAATAATTATTACTTCACCCTATTTCCACTTAGAAACATACTATCCAAGTTGCAGCAGGTGAACTGTTTTTGGCAGATCAGGAAATATTTTATTTTTTTATAATGTAATGTACTCTGAAAAAAAAATCATAAATATCACTCTTGTGTAAGTATTTTAAATGTCAGTCTATCAGAGCACTATAATTGTCCCAGAAGGTTATGAAGCTAACATTAATCACATGTTTAAAGGTTAAGGTCTTCTCCCTTTCTAAGCTTCAAAGGCTTGTGCTTGAAAGGTGTTTGGTTTTCTTGTAAATTCTTTCCCAATGGCTTTGTTGTTTTAGTCGAGACAGCTGAAATAAAGTTGATCCTTAGCCTTTTTCTCAAACCACCACATGTTCTGCTGTGAGGACTCTTTGCTTATTGTTTTACTGTGTTATCTCTTACCTCAGCACTGGGAACTTTCTGAAATTAGCACGGTGAGAATAAGAGAGCAAATTCATCCAATACTTGAATCCCTAGGACTGAACTTGTCTTCTTGTTTGCATTGCAAACTCAAAGAGGAATAGCAAATATGACATCCAAAGCCTGTGGTTATTGGTGAATATGGAACACCAGCTGAATTGGAACAGGGGGATTAGATCTGGACCAAAATGCTTACGGCCAAAAGAAATGTGCCTCCGTGATTATTGTCTTGTTATCAGAGCTTTTCTTGCCTTATTGCGCTCTCTCCTCCTTCTCACACTCTTTTACGTCTTCTTTTGCTACAGTATTTTATATAATGTAATTTTATATTTGCAGACATTTCAATTAATACTATGACCTTTTTTTTCACAGCAGTCCCAGGGTATCCTCGCTTCTCAGGGAGTCTAGCCCACACCTTTCTTCCCATAAGCCATTTGGATCACCATGCCAACAGTGGGGTCCTCTATGGACAGCATCGTTTTTATGATACACAAAAAGGTGGGCAAAATTATAATTCTAGAGTTGACATTTCTGCTTATTTCATGTTTTATATGCAACTCTACTATTCTGTTGTATTCTCTAAATATGATTTGCTATAGTTCCATAAATTTACTATCAAGAAAGGCCCAAGTTGGTGCAAGTTAGAAAGATTAACAGCCCCGTCTAATCTACTTTACAGAGAACTTCTATTTAAGAAGCCTCCCGTCCCAGCCCCCACTCATCTCAGCCAACCACAATATCCAGCCGATGTCAAGGACAGGATCGGGACAACCCCAGGGTTCATGCAGCAGGGACAGAGATGCAGGAAGTGGGATGAACCTACAAAAGGGTCTTAAAGAGCCTAGCTTAGAGAGAGGTGTGGTTTCAGCTGCAAAAGATAAAGACAGGCCTAGTAATAAACATGATTCTAAAGACCGCCATCATCAACAACTACCCCATCATCACTCCCATCAACCCCAGCTCCACCCACAACATCCAGCCACTATGGAAGAGATGAACGGCAGGGGACACAAAGCCACTCTGCCTATGGAGTATAAGGAACATCCACAGATCATGGGAAAGCCCCTTAGTGCCTGTCTACTGAATGGAAAGATGCTAAATGGGGACAATGGAACAGGGGCAAAAGGCTCCATGACTGCTTGCGGTGGGGATGGGGTGGGTAGAGGTAATGCAGGGTCCAATAATGTCCAAAACAGACACGTTGGTGGTGGCACTAACGGGCGTTGTGGTAAAGAGGTGATAAGTGGGGAGATGCGGATCAGTGAACAGCCTCCTACGGACTGTCTGGAGCGAGGTCAGGCATTGCAGCATTCTTTGCCGTACTCAGTGCCTCCTCCACTGCCCATTGCTGCTGGAGGGGGGCATCCAAGTGGCTTCCACTGTCTGCAGCTCCATCCTGGCCACCCCCATCACCCACACCAAAATCGCCACTCACACCATCACCATGACTTTTTTTGCCCTCCACCGCCAGCCCCAATGGGAAATTCTTCCTTACATGATAAAGGAATCAATAGTGGTAGCTGCAGAGACCCCAGAGTGGCTGGAGCCACATTTATTCCATCTGTTAGCCACCTTGGGGAGAAAAATGGAGGCCCCTTCCAGATGGGCAACTCTGAGTGCCAGGGGGTTGGAGGCGGAGGGAACAGTGTCAAAGACAAGGCCATGGAAAAGACTGGCAATGGGGGGCATCATGGTGACTGGCCCAGGAAACAACAGCATCAAACTCCAACGCAGCAGCAGCATCCCTACAGAAAAGCTGAAAAAGCTCCTGACTGGATACACAACCACAACCATCACCATCACCTACAGCAACAACAACAACAGCAGCAGCAAAGCCATTCCCAGCAGCACCAGACTGTGCGCTCCCGCAGTGCTGACTGCATCAACAGCATGGAAACAGACATGTTCAGATCTACACTGACTCAAGAAACCAAGACTGTTCATCCTCTACCCAACCAAACTAACACCAATTCCCAGCCCTACAGAGACTGCTCACACTCCGGGCCTCCAACCATTCCCTCACCTCTTGCTGGAAAGGCCATGACCCAGAACACAGGCGGAGGTGGACATGGTAGCTGCTCTATGCAGCGAGATGGACAGAAGGTTGCCCGCATTCGCCACCAACAGCACAGTAGGGCTGGCCCTGATACCACTGGCACAGACATGGCCCAGGCAAACGGGAACCAGGTGATGAAGCGGAAGATGGAAATGTCTTACGGTTACAACAACAATGTGCAGCATCATCCACATCAGCAGACATCAGTGCCACCTTGGACCATGCAACCTCATCACATCCACTCTGAAGAGAACCAGCACAAAGCTTACATGGAACCTAATAATGGAACTGCCAACAATAGACCGCCCACACAACAGCAGCACCAGACGGCAGGAATGGGTCCTCCTCCTCCTCCACCCCTTCATCCAGCTCCTCCTCAAACCCAGCAGGAGGTCACAAGCTCACAGGGAGAGAACAGTGCCATGAAGAATCTTCTGAAGTACAGCAACCAGCAGCCTCTCCTCCTGTCCCAAAAAAGCCCATTTGGTGGGCTTGGGAACCTCAAAACTGCAGCTAATGGCACCAGCTGCTCTATACAGGGAGGCAAGCAGACCCTACCCTCCAGGAAAGGCCAAAGCCATGAAAGTGAGCGAGCTGATTATGGTGGACGTGGCCGAGAGATAGGAGATGCCCCAAATGTAGAGGGGGAGGTGCGACAGCCTCCGGTAGGAATTGCAGTTGCTGTGGCAAGACAGAGAGAACCTCCATGCCAAGCATCAGGCAGCCATCTCAGCAGCCGACAGGGGCGGTTGCACTCCACCATGAAAGGTAAGCTTGACCTTTAATCTGTCAGGGCCTTCCAAAACAAACAATGGGCGGGGACGCAGAGCAGTTTGTTTATTCGTGACCTCTGGAAGACTTCACTGATGAAAAATAAATGGCAGAACTTGCCAAAACCCAAAGTGGAAACAGCTTTTGCTCTTACAGCTGAAAATGCTAGTGCAGAGGGAAAAAGAGCACATGCCACTGTAGAGAAAGGCTGCTCAACAGCTGTTTGCATGCTGAGTGCCAAAGACAGTGACAGTTGCAGATGAGAGAACATCACTGATGTAAATTTGTTAACCATTTTGTAGGCACTCCACGCTCCATATATCCATCAGATTCAACTGGAGAAGAGGAGAGGAAAAGAATGAGCGTAGAGCACATGGGGCACCGGTGCCTAGAGAGAGAACGAGACGTGTATATCAGGTGAATGATCCACCCCTCACACACTTCTTTTCTCTTGTCACATATGCTCAAGTCCTGACCTTTCACCTGTCTCTGATCTAAATTTGCAGGGATAACAAGGAAAGGATGGAATTTGCACACATTCATCCCTCAAACAGTTGTCATGGTGACCTCACCTCTCACATCATGGTGCCAGGTGGCACTTCCATGCAGTCGAGCCAATTAGGAGACCCAGCTGCACACACACACTCTGCTCACCACCACTGGATGCAACGAACAGGAAGTCCCTCCCTATGGATGACAGGTCACTCCTACGGTCAGTAATGTTGAGTATAGAATGAGTCTTCAGTATTTTTCTTGTCCCTTTTTGGTCATTGTGAGGTTCATACATTCATTTCGGTTTTTACTTATACATTTGTTTTAAAAAGTTAAAATTTCTTGTATCCTTAAAGTTGTCTTTTGTTTTGTAGGTATTGGCCACACAGCTCTGCATCAGAATCTCCCTCCTGGGTTTTCTACAGCCATGCCTGCCCCTCTTCAGCCAGTTTTACCCCTGCCCCAGGACCCCTCCACCCAACTGGTGGTGCTGCCCAGTGAGCCTGCCACACACCCAGCTACTCACCTTGGTATGCCATGGTGTTTTCTGCCTAGTATTCTCATTTCCTCTAATATGCTCAATTTATTTGCCCTGCTGAGCCTGACCCATTTGTCAGATTTAGCATTCATTATTTTTGTGAGGCACACAGCAGCTCTCATGGGTTTCTAACTGAAGATTTTACTGTCAGGTTGCCGAGCCTGAAAAATTATGCTCTATAACAGCGATTCCACTCAAGTTTCAAGGATATAAGTTCACTTTAAACCAAGTCCATATTACATGAGTCAAATTTCTAACCAGTGCTCTTATAGTGTGATCTAGGGTTGTCCCCGACTAAGGATTTTCAAAGTCGAATCGGAATTTTTCGAATCTTGCTGATATTCGACTGATAGTCGAATCATATGTTTGGGGGCAGGGCAAAATACATTAACAAGAGTCGAGTCAGACATTCGACTAACATAATTACTGATGTTAACACACAGGGAAAATGTGTAATGAACACCTTGCAGATATAAACCGGGTAAATAATGTTTTATGTTTTGATTAACAGATAGCTAACAATTAATGTTGGCGAACAACTGAGAATTAACAATTTTTTTTTTTTTACAATAGTGCTCTCATTATAACGTTAGCATAAAACTCTCATTATAACGTTAGCATAAAACTGTGTTGCAAGCAATACAGTTAGTTTATAATTTCAGAATTGTTTGAAGTCTATTAGACTATTCTTCAGGTTTAGACAATGTCACATTGAATGAGAGAGCAGTTATAAATAACAGCCAATAAAATTGCTAAGATGAAATAGCAAAAACATGCAAGAGAAAAACACACATTATGCACACAATCACACAAACAGTTTCCTGTCAACCACCTGCTCCACCCCGAAATGGTCTGGGTCAGGATGCTTTCACCCCCCCCCCCCCTTAAAGCTATTGCCATATGTGCTCTAAAACACGCTGATGTAAGAATACCTCCCAGCCTTATAAGTCTACACAGACCTCTACTCTGCAAACAGGCTGTGAAATCGAATTATCTTCATGTCTTCGAAGGCACACTTCCTTCCTTGCTCCACATGAATTCCAGCTGAAAGGGGAAGTGCATCCACAAAAGCCTTCCCCCGGGAAACATTAGTTAAGCTGGGTTAATGTTCCAGAGTAAAGGTCCATGATGCGTCAAGGCCAGCACAGGGGAGGGAGAAGAGGGGTCAGGCTGAACATGCACATTAATGATTCTATGTGAAATGGGAAGAGTAGAAAAACACATTTGATTTGCGAAGGCAGGGGCTGAAGATGTGTCACTGTAGATGTGCACGGCTGGATTTCTGTTCCTGCCAGGGGAACGGCAGGAGTTTATCTCTGACATGGGAACTAAGAAGTCGCCTAGACTACATGCTTGTAGTATGGGTCCACTGTGGTTTTCAGAGAAGGGGATTTTTCAAGGGAGTGAATACAGTTTGTCAAATGGCAAGCTTCTCATGCTAATATTTATTCTAATGGGAACTGCTTCCATTTGTTCACTTTCATCTTAATCAAATAATTATTATTGAAAGCATGTATCATTCTGTGCTCACACGGCTGCACATTTGGGTTGGAGACTTCTAGTGTGAGAAAAATGAGGGAGGAATGTAGTAAGTATGAAAAAACGAAAGTGGTGAACAGGGAGCAAGACACTGAAAAGAGCGTGGGAGTGCTGGTTGATGGGTCGCTCTCTCTCCCATACACTCAGTGTAGTTATTATAGATTTAAAAATCTCACAATGGCTCGAATTATTTTTATTTAATTTTTATTGGGCTTTTTTGTTTCCAATTTCACCTTAGTTTTAATCCTCTGAATGATATTGAATAAAAAAAAATATCTTGTGATGAAAAAATGTCAAAAAAGCTAATTATGTTATCAATTACTCACCCTCATGTATGACTGCTTTTGTTTGTGGAACACTATTTATTTTTTATTTTTATTTTTTTGACCATGCAGTGGAAGTCAAGAGAAACCAAAATGGTTTATTAACCAGCATTTTTTTAAAATCATCTTTTGTGTTTAGTAAAACATGTTTAGAAGTAACATGGGCTTAGAACAATGTAAGGGTGAGTAAATTATGACAGACTTTTGCATTTTTCTTTTTCTTTTTTTTTCAAAGTGCCCTTGTTTTCTTAGGAAGTTATTTTTGATAGAACACATAAACAGTATGTACGAACCAACCAATATTAAATTATCCAAACCTTTGTATCTAAACCTTCTACTACTTCACTACTAGTTAGTAGTTCTAGTTCATTACTAGTAGAAAAAATATCCTCAGTATAAGCTGTGTTTTCACTATGTGAGACCCAATGTTAGATAAATTAACATTCGGTTGCCTAACATGGCCTTCCACATGATTCCACCCAACACTAACACTACTATTTCTCTCATTAGATGTAATGGAGCAGCCTGGACTGTGGCCCCCAGTCTACCGGGCACGAGGGGCCCACTCCCACATTCAGCATCCTGCTGTGTATCCTCGCTCGCAGTTTCTACGGCAACAAGAGCTTTATGCTCTCCAGCAACACCAGCAGCTGCAGCATCAGCAACACCCCAGCCATCACACACCACCACCTCCATCACACAGAGTAGCAAACAACTTAGAGCTTCAGCAGAGAGCCACAGCTGACCACAGCCAGGTAAACAAAACACACACAACCCCTCATATAACCATTGTAAAGCAGTGGTTTAGAAACAGCTGGGCATTCAAATGAGCTAATCCTTGACACCCGATACTGAGAGAGGATGCACTCCTCTCTGTGGAGCTAGACAGTCGGTTTTGTGTGCAGGGAGTAAACAACATTTGGAGCCAATAAATCATGAGTTTCATTTAAAAAATCCCCCTACAAAACCACAACTGCTCCCTAGGATCCACAATTTCCTCCAAGGTCCAGTTACATTTTAGACATACACAAACAAATGCAGCCAGCAATGGACTTTGGTAAGATTGGGCCAAGCACTACTCTTTTTAATTGCAGGTCTAAATCAATAGATCTGAGGGAGTAGGGTCTAAATGAAAATCTGATTCAGCAAGACAAGGGGTGCCAAATTGCACTTACGTTGATGTGGAGATTGCATGACCTGGCGGACTTCAGAATATTTGTCAGTTCCCTTAAATTAACCAAACTGCCCAGGTCTCATTATGGGGCTTGAATTCTCTTTATGGATTTTCCCATCTAATTCTTTCAATGCATAGGTGCAAAAGAAGCCAGAAGAAGAGAGCATGGAGCTAGAAGACATTTTGTCTGACCCCAGGACTTCCAAACCTGATAAGTGCTATGCCTACGGCCCATCCAACCGGGCCTCCTCACCTTCCAGGCGCTCCGCTGCCCACTTGTCGCCCTGCTGCCAGTCCCCTTGTATGCGGCCTCATCCTAAAAGCACACCCTCTACTCCCTGCCCAGCACCAAGTCCAGTAGCCGTGACACCCCGCTCACCAGCCATCAGCCCTTCTCCATCACAGATGCCCAAAACTGTTGAGTCCCAGGAAAAGAGAGTGGAAGGGCAGCCACCACAAGACTATCCCCAATCCATGGAGCCTGGTAAGGAGTTATTCTTCTTTACATATACATATTAAAAATGAAGTGCAATGTTTTTACTTTTTGACTTAGAAAAATAACATCAGGAGGCGATCTGAAATTTGTGTGGTCGTTCGCTCTAGATTTAGCCTAGGTGCCTGTTTCAAGTCAATGTGCCTCAAAAACACGAGCCACATGTTGTTTGTTATTCATGCAGAAACAATCAGGGCTTTTTTTAGACTCTGTGGCTCTGTGTGGGTGGCTATATAGGCAGGAACACGATTGACTAAGCTGCTGATAGATGCAGAAAATGGCTGCCAGCTCAGCTCCCTAGTGCCATCACATCAGTAATGATGGAGAAACACCTTGTCCAGACTCACCCCCACCCACCAGCCCACACCCTCTTTATCATCATTAACACCTCACTAACTTTTACAGCATGCCATAGTGTACAGCAGTGTCAGAAATAGAGCCCGGTTTTAGCTCAGAAGTACCCCCTTAACAGATGCACTTCATAAGTTGAATCAAGATCAAGGCACAGTGTTGCTATCATGTGGAATAAAATTGGTTCTTGTTCAGATCTCTGTTGCAAGGATCACTAAACGTCACCCTTTGTCAAAAATAAGACAAGTTTCATATGCTGTTATTTTTTTTTTAATGCTGCACATCTGTGCTTTGTTTATATTCCCTGTCACAGATCTGCCACCTGGATATACCTATTCAGAAATCAACATGGGATATAGGAATACCCCCACCACTCAAGATGTACAGCTGGCAGAGCCTGCTGATCTGGAAGCTGTTCAGACTGAACCTGTTGAGCACCCTCCTCCAGCTCTCTCCAGTTTGGGAGAGGGCCTAGAATGCCATGCAATGGTGAAGCCACTCAGAGAACCACAAAAGCCACCAATGGATGTTGATGCTACTAGTCTAGTTGAAGAACAGCCTGAGGGTGTGTTTGTGCAAGGGGAGGATGTCGAGACGGTCATGGCCATGGGCTGCCGTGAACCCATAGTGGACAATCAGGACAATGCTGAGATCATTTGCACACCTGCTGAAGTTTCAGGCTGTGACGTAGAACAGGTAACTACCCTATCATCTGAGGAAGAAATCCATCAAGAAGAACCAATTGTTACCATTGAGGAAGAAGTGGGTGAAGATATACCTCCTCAAGAGAGTGAAGACATTGACACACTGAAGGATCCAATTTCAATTCCACAACCATGTGTCTCTAATAGTTCACTCAACCAGCTGCCAAACACCTTTGCCAAAGCAGATGTTGCAGTGGTTGCTGAGGAAGATGAAACGAAAAACTTTGTGAAGGTTGCTCCTCCAACAACGAATAGCTGCTCCCAGACTCTCACAACGAGTTACTGGAGTTTGGAGCTCCTGATTGCAGCAGCCTTCTGTGGGGACTGTCCTCCTCCCTCTCCACCTTCCCCTCACCAATCCCAGAAATACTGTGGCCCACTCAACTCCACCTATCATGGCATGGAATTGCTGAGTGAGCTGGCTGATCTGGAACTGCAACGGTATCAACAAAGTTGTGGTAAAACTCAAGGTATGTTATTGGAATGTTTGCAAGGAAGAGAGGCAATTTGTTTCGCAAAAAATCTGATTGTACTCCTTCAGGGCACTGGTTTTGCTCCACTGTTTCCCTTGTAAGGACCATATATCTGCTTCGCATCTGTTCTTTTCTCCTGCTGTTAAGCTTTACTGCAAACAGTGGTCCTGTTTGTCACTAAACAGTGAAAAGCTGGTCTGTAATCACAAAAGCAGTTGGTGTTTTCACTCTAGAGCATTGTCTAGGCTAATTAGGTATTTGGCCTATTTGTTAAAGCTTCCCTCATATTATCATGTTTTTTATTCATGCAAGAGTATGTATGGTGGCGGTTAGAGATGGTTTCAACTATTTAACTTGTCCCAGAGGATCTACTAAATTGTGAATACAATATTCACTTTTTATTGTTTCTGTATGTTCTCTGTTGCTTCAGTAGATTTTTTTAAAGGGGTCATCGGATGCGACATGCACTTTTACAAGTTTTTTGAACTGAAATGTGTGTTGGCGGTGTGTGGACATAACTACCATATAATGCTTAAGATCCAACCAGGTTTTTTTTTTTTTTTTTTATCTCATTAAATCATTTTCCCTTTCTCAAATCGATCATGTAGATGTAGACCAGAATGGCACCTAAATAATTGAGGTGTTCTGTTGTTGGATGTGATAATGAACATAGCAGTTGTCATTTACTCCCGACATCTGATCTGCTGAAGATGCAGTGGATTAGCTTTGTTTTTGAAGGGAATGCGCCCCCAGATCTGCCTAAATGCGTTTATGTTCGCACAAATCATTTGTGATCCATCCTCACCTACAGAAGTTAGTTTAAGGTTATTTTATGAATGTTTGCAATTCACTTTTCCTAATAATAAGCTAGTTAGCAAGTTCTGCAGCTGAAGTAAACCATCTCATGAGAACGGCTCATCACCCCACGAAAGAGAGGGGCGGGGTGAACAGAGCTCATTAGCATTTAACGGAACATGAGAGAGCTGATTTTGACAAGTAAAAAGAGTGTTGATTTTTACCCTAACATTGACAAATTGTTACCAAAGTATGCTATAGACTAAAGCAATAAGAAGCTGTGGTTTACAGTGAATATATAACAGCTAAGGTGCATTGTTAGGCACGACGCAAAGCCTTAACCACAGCTTCATGGGGCTTATTGCTTTCATAAAATGTTATTCCATACACAATGTAAGGTTTCACATAATAAAACAGAGTAAATAAAGTGTAATGATGTTAATAAAAACATTATTCATCCGTCAAACAATGTAGCTCCTCAGAAACGGTTGTGATGCCAACAAAGTGTTTGCAGAGCAACACAAAAAATGTAAACAAAGGTGAATGTTTGTAGAGTAATTCAGAATTAAGGACCGTGACTATCCGTTTTATTATTTTTATTAAGACCCTAAAGGATCATATCAACTTGTGGAAAATGGGCATCCCATAACCCCTTAAAAAAAGCACACATCACTTAGTTGTCTTGGTAATATTCAGTGGTATTTAAATGTGTAGACCCTTCCTCCTGTGATATCTTATAGTGCAATCTGCATCTGATTTATGAAGAATTACCTGATATTTGCAAATCAGGACATAAATTAGCTTTTCATTTCAGTCTTCACTACAATGCGTGTTTCCAGCTAGCGTAGATACCAGATAAATAGCAAATTTATGATAGATGTCACAGTATGAGAGCCATAATATATTGTCGTGTTTCTTTTTTGTTCATCAAAGAAGAAGATCAATGGATGTTTGACCTACAGAGCCTTGCTACTTTGGCAGCGGCTCGTGCCCTTGAATTGGGCCCTCAGGAGAACAGCACAACAGATGCTGAGAAGCAGTTTCCTGTTCGAAGAACTCTCAACTTGCGCAGAAAATGCAGCTGGACGCCTCGCCATGAGCCGGTAACATCCATGTTTCTTTTTCTCATATGTATTTTCCTAATGTATTATATAATCTATCATATTAAAAAATAACCAAACGCTAAAATGCATGTACATTTTTTCAGTTTTTTTTAAATATAGCATATCCAACAAGATAACATAAGAAGTATGTAATTTACATCTTACTTTACTGACATCGTCAGTAGTTAAGGACTGTAATAGAATAAAAGTTAGTAGGATAACAGAACTGTATTAACTCAGGGATAGAACCAGAATGTCATCCCAGAGGTCTTCCAAGACTGGAGCAACTGACCAGCAACTAATTGAAGGGTTTTTTGATTTGGTTGGTAAAGGTTTGCCCAGCGAAAGGTACCATGGACAGTATGGATGGGCAGGAGTTAGCGATGCGAGTGAGGCTTGCAGAGCTGCAACAGCGTTACAAAGAGAAGCAGAAAGAACTGGCCAAACTCCAGAGGAAGCACGATCACCAGTAAGAACTACCACCATCACAAAACTATTTCATCTTTTCAATCTTTATACAACACACAAGCCCTCATAGTCCAAAATTAGTTCTCCTTGAAAAGTGAAGTTTGTCTTTTTATGAAAAATTTCGTTCTCCTATCCTAGGCTACATGCAGCTATTCAATAAAACTCTATTCATACCTCTAGAGCTGTACTGCAACGGTTGTTAGTAGGCGTTCCTAGTTATGGTTGCCCTAGTTACATTTATGCGCACCAGTACCCCAAATGTCATTCTTTGCTAAAAATAATCACGTGTCTGAAAAATTATAATTTGCCTATTTTTTGCAGTTACGTATTGCATACAAAAATAACCATGTTTTTCTTTAGGAAAGAGGAGACTCCTCGCAGTCCAGCACGTCGTGGCCCTGGTCGACCACGCAAACGCAAATCAGTCCCTGGTCTTGGCTCCGGGGCCCTTAATGAACCCCAGAAAAAAGTCAAGTAAGTATCTCCTTTTCCCTTTTTGCCAGCATCTCACACACACAGAAGATAAGCCTCCCATATCGGCACAACCCAGCAGACGACTCCACAAACCATAAACAGGAAACAGGAGAACTCGTCTGACCTCAGTGAGGAAGTCCAGTTATGCTTTATCTCTCCTAATCAGTACTAGGCCTGAATTGCATTACATGCATTTGGCAGCGCAAAGCGGTTGGTCGTGTCTTCGTATCTCCTTGCAAAGGTTCCACTGAGTGTTTGCTTGGTTCAGGCTTATAGACAGTAAACTGAATCCGTGTAGAAACGCTGTGTGTGTGTGTGCGCGCCTGTCAGTAATCTTGTTCTGTGTCTGCCAATCGTTGATGTGAATGACATGACTATCCTGCAGCAGCCGGGGGTGGGTGGTGGTGGGGGTGGGGGGGGGGGATTCAACAGGCCGTGGATGTAATTAGAGTGCTGTGAATTCTCCTCTAATCTATTTTATTGCCAGAAATGTGACAGATTCCTGTCGTTTAGCACTTAGGTCAGCGCAGGCCAGGAGAAGAGGTCAGATTGACACACGCATTCTTACACCGTAATTAATTAGTCTGTGAGGGTGCTGTTGTGGAGGACAGCTGCCTGTATAGACAGAAAGAAAACAAAGGCACGTTTTTAGAACACTTTATTTTGGAACATAGCACATATAATGACTATAGTTAGGATGAGTGATTGTACTGTGGTCCTCAATGCCTGCTGGTATAGAAATGATCTATCGATGTTTGAATCTCGCTGGAGATTGTAATTGACACTCAAAACCTATTTCTATCTCTTTTTCTCATTGTGTTCTTGGCTGTCCCACTGTCATGTCACTTCCTCTTTGCCGCCGCCCGCCTGCCCTCGTGCCAAGCAGCCGCCACAACATATGACAGTGGCACCCAGATTCACGGGCAGGCAGCCAGGGTCCCTCACCGAGGGCTGTGTGTTTGTGTACTGTATATAAAGGAGGGAAGTGTGTCTTGTAGCATTTATCAGGCTAGCAGCCAGATCTTAATTGTGTACAACATCACACTAGATATTCTGTTGTTGGGCTGCATACTCACCGTTTGGCAAAAATCACAGTTTAATGCAAGATGTAGTTTTTGCACCTTAAAACATTTTTACCATGTGCATGATTTGTAAACTAATACACTTTGACATTTGTATAACTTATCCAGTTCCATATAGTATTTAGGACAAGGTAAACTTGCTCAGTGGCGCACCTGGTACAGCATTGCATTTGTGATGTTGAGTTCTCAGGTATGAGTCCTGTGAAACACAAGTCATGATAAAAAAGCTCCAGGACTTAAAGATAGAAGTAAAACTATGATTGCCTAATATTTATGACATGTTTGAGAAAAAAATACATTTTAGTATCGCAATACGTAAAACAACCAACATACAGTAATAATACTTTGACAGATTAACAGTCATCTGTTTCACATAAAACTGAACATGCTTTTAATGCCACTCACTGGAATTTTTATTTTATTTTTAAGTGACAAGGAGCATGCAAAAAGCAAAGTAATATCGTTTACCAGAAATGTCGCCACTGGCACTTGTGAACAAAGTCTAAACTGAGGGTAAAGAACAGATTTAGCGAGTAACTTCCCCTCAGGCCACCTATGCTATGCATAATCTTTCTGAGCACTAAAAGTGAATGTATTTATAAATCAAATTCAGCTGGTACATTAAGGTGAAGGTTTGGAACTACAATCTTTAAAATACTTCACATTCTTCTTCACTAAATGTGCTGTTCTGGTTTGTTTATTTGATGGTATGAAACTGCTGCTGTTGCACTCGTGGGTAACACAGCGTGACACTGCATTGCATAATGAGAAGCTATAAAGCAGACAGGTTCACATGTTCAGTGTTTTCTGTAACGCATGTGACTGCGTTGAGTCATTGTCACTTGCTGCTTTCCATTTAGCCTTTTGAGATTGAGGGCAGTGGGTCAGTAAGTAGGAACTCACATCCTGTGTGTACCTGGTTGTGTTTGTGTCTGACACTATGTGTCTGTGCTTAAAATTCCTTACAGTGGTATTCAGTGTGTGTGTGTGTGTGTTTGAGAGAGCTCTGTTTAATTAGCTGCTGTGAGCATGTACCAAGGGGAGGGGCCATGTCATGTTATGTTTGTCATTTCGTTGCACGGAGGGGCCTACCTCACGGGGAAAGAACACACACTCTGCTGCACCCTCTGTACCCTTGCCTGTCAATCACAAACACATTCTGTATTTGTGTGCACATATACACACTAGTAGGCTATTTTTAGTGTTAATAGACACATATGCATCCCAGCCAAAACACCGTCAAACCTATTCTGTCCTACAGGAAAGAAAAATCACAAAAGATCACTTTAAATTCCCAGGACAGCAATGAGTTTAAATGGAGATCAAATGGAGACATTGACTTTTACTGTGAAAAAGACTCACGAGTTTCAAAGTTCTCATTGACGTCCCAAACTGAGTTTTGATTTACCAAGATCCCAAGTCCAGCATCAGAGATCTCAACTTGAACTCATTCATTTCTTATCAAATTCTATAGAGATAGAATGATCTCAGCTATGCTTATTGCATTTTAGATATCTATAATCGTTCACCGTGTCCTTATGTGTTTCCTTAAGTTTCCATTATCAAGCAGTCTTTTGTCCATTCATGCAAGATTTAGAATCAATGTGGGCAAAATATATAAATAAATAAATAAATGTCATGTTGTAGCTGGTTATGTTCGCTGATAACTGATAAAATAAAATTGACCGCAAATAGAATGCATCAGAATTTAAAGAGCTTGAACATTTAAAGTCACTGCTAAAGGCATTTATAACAATCAGGGGTGCATTTCACAAAAACAATTAAATTGTAAGTTCTGTAGTCACTAAGTTCACTGAAACTTATGACCATAGATAGCAAACAATGCTTTTGGGAAACACACCCCACAACAGTATTGTCCATTTTGTGGATGCTGATATAGTTATAGTAATAGTTATCTTATCTGTTATCGTTCTTGGTGTGAGGGCGAAGTTGATTACTTCTAGAAACACAACCAAGATCTCCTTTATGTCTCCTGAGCTTTGAAAGAGCCACCTCAGAGCAAAACAGCATTTTCCCCTGGGACTAAGTAAGCAGAAGCACATTACGGCAAACAAAATCTCAATTAGGTTTCCACTAAGACAGCTTCTCTAGAGATGTCTACCGGCGATTAAACGGCTCATGTGACTGACGCTCAGTAGCGCTCAGCTCTTTGCTTGAGGATGGAAGGTAATCTTTTGTCTGTGTGCCGTCGGTCTAGCGTTCGTTCGCTCTGTTGGGCAGGTTTCCAGGGAAATTCAAGGGCATTCTCTCCCAGCCTGCATTCAGCGCCGAAGGGGGACACGCTGCCTCGCTGATATGGAAATACAACTGTGAGGGCTCTGATATTCACCAAGAACAATAGCGTCAAACATGCAGTGCCCTCAAACGGCTCGCTCTGTCTTTTCAAAGCGACCGGCCCCCTTTTTTTGTAGCAGGAATCTCCCCTGATAATTCACGCTGGGCTTTTTATCCAGCAACTGTCCTCGAACAGCGGCGGGATGTCCTTCTGATCGCAGTTCCTCAAGCGTGAGGTGTGGAGACCATGCCTTTTTCTTCCCTCTTTCGATACTCATCAGAGGAAGAGCAGGCAGCGATTTGAGCCCACTGAGAGGCAGCTCAGCCTCATCCTCTCTCTGATCTTTCTTTTTTGCCTTCTCCAAAAGACCGACACTGCTTGAGCTGTAAGGGTGTTTCAGTCATGAATGACTCAGTGATTTTGAACAAGTATTTTAAGTGAACAAATCATTCTCGTTCACTTCTTCTGTTCTTGGATTTAGATATGAAGCACCTGATTTCGAGACTGATGATAGCATGCACAAGAAGCAATATGGGGCAGTTTCTGAAGGAGGATTTAATTGGTTGAACCTACTAGGTGACTTATCAATAAATTAAACTGAATAATCTGCAGCGCTGAACAAATTGGGTAATTTTTGTGATCAATTTGTTGCAGTCTGTGGAGAAAATGGTTTTATTCTAGAATTGATTTTGTTGCGAATGACTTTTGAACAAATCTGTTGAGTGAATGATTCAATGAGTCGCAAAACACAAAAAACAGTGATAATGATGTAAAATATTTTGGGATGAATCCAAATATCCATCATCTCTGAGCTGCACTGACTGTAACAGCTACTGTTGTTCTTTGATTGACAGGTTGGTGGGGGCGGGGCTAAGCCCACTAGCAGAGGAGCAACGGGGAGGTGGAGAATCGCAGAAGAAAAAGAAAAAATTGTCCAGTCGAGGAATTGGCCGCATTAACACTACACAGGTGTGTTTCCACACAAGTCCTTTCTTCTCTTGTTCCCCTTAGCCAACCATCACTTCTGTATTTATTAATCAGCTAATGCTTTTTTATCAACCCTTTGCAAAGCTTCACCACCTTTGGTTATGATCAAAAAGTGTATGCTCATATTGTTCTCTCATAGATGAAGCAGCAGTGTTATCGGAAGAACAGCACCCTTGATCAACAAATAACTCAAATCAAGCATAAGGTCCCAGGTGGACGACATTCCTCTGGAGCTGCGTCAAGAGACCCAGAGTTTTCCTCAGCATCAAAGAACCTGTACTCTGGCCATAGTAACTCCAAAAGAGACTCCTCACAGCTCAGCACAGCCAACGAATCTGAGAGCCTGAGCGATACAGGTAAAACCGTAGATCTTCTTTAAGGACCATGTGGTGTACAGTAAGAATAACCAAAATGCACACTTCTAGTACTGAAATTCTAAACTTTCTGACTAAATGATGGAGCATAACTTTCACAAACTCCATTTGTGTAATTTCCAATTACATCAGCGATAATTGCCATTGGTTTCATTGCAAGGACGTGCAATGAAACCAATGGCAGTTATCGCTGATGTAATTGTGTATGCATGGAATTATTTCCAGCTACGAGTGGGGACAGCGGGGCACAGGAGTGCTGGAAGAGGCACAATCCAGTGGCAGTTAAAACAGAAAGGAAGAAAAGTCCTGGATCAGCAGCTTGTTTGCAGCAGCCAGGGGCAAGGATCCCGCAGGGCAGGGGACAAGAAGTGGATGAGGACGTGGAGACATCCCCACCTGGGAGCGAGTCCTCTGAACATGGTGAGAGTCAGCCGGTTTGTGTCATCTTGGGAAAGTAAGAAAAGTTTAGTGAAGCTTTCAAATGTGTCACGTTTTTAAAAAGTTTCACGTATACACAACAACATTTTCAAAATGATTTGCATTTACACATATCTGTGAAAATGGCCAAAAATGCTGTATTATGTTGGCCAGGAAAGTAGTTGATGATGACACCTTGTTAGTAAACAATAGGAAAGTGACGATTATATGTTGTATATGATGGTCTCCGCTGTTGGTTGTAATATCGGTGAAGTAAATCCACACTGTGCTGAAGAAGCGTTAACAAACTCTTGAGCAGCAACAACATTTGTAATAGACCACAGTAATAGACTAGCATGGGGAAAAACAAATCTAGTTCTACGTAAATCTAAGGAAAATTCGTGCTGACTTTACGATCAGAATTTTTGTCAGTCCAAAAGTTTTAAATATCAGTTACTGATATAAACAAAAAAGAATCTGAAATTGTTCCCATGGCTGTTTAGTTTACTTGCTACTTCAGAAACCTCCAGAAAACAACACCATAACTCACGGTTTCATATGGCATACAAATGTTTGCACAGTGAATGATTTATAAATTAGATCAAGATGCAGTTGTACGGCGACCATTTCTTTATAGTGATGCCAACATATCATGTTTGGAAATTTAAATTATAGTCAGATGTGAACAGCCATACTGAAATGTCTTTTTCATGATACAGAGGAAGATGGAGAGGAAGGCAGTTATGGCAGTGAGGAAGGCCAAGACCTCAAAGCACCGACGTTCAGAGATCTGCCGTTTAGTCCGGCCATTACAGGCCCCTCCACTTTCTCTGTTGTCAAACTGGAAGCCAATCAGAAGGCCAAAATTAAGCGGGAACGACAAGAACTCCATGGTATGGCTATCAAAAAGCCTAGTGACTGTCCCGCCTCATGCTTTTGATCCTAAACCTGTTTATTTTTGTGAACCCCTTTCAGGATCTCAGTTTCGGGCCGTGACAGATGGGGACGTGAAGGTAAAACGACGACCTCCCTGTAGATCCATCCCCATCACTGTCTCCAAACCACCAGGAGTCAGAAGGCGACCAGGCAGACCAACACTGCAGGATAAACGTTGGCCTGGGATCACAGGCAGGCCGGTTCATTACAGAAAGAACAGCAGTCTTCTCGCATTTCCCAGCAGCAGCAACAGCGAGAGGCTAAAGAGAGCCACTCGGAAGAGCTCCATGCTGAGAGCCACGGTAAGCAATTCAGTACGGTGGCATGATATTATTATCATAGTTTAGGAAGATTCAGGTATTTTATTCCTTATTGCATTGTGAAGCTAATCAGTTGTCTAGCTCATTAAATTGGATTGGTTTTAATAAATTGAAGTTACTTATAGTGTGCACCTAACACTGGAAGAAACAAATATCGAACCATGACTTATTATTGGCACATTGGCTAAACTAAATGGTAAATGGACTGCATTTATATATTGCTTTCAACAGACCCATGGCCATCCAAAGCGCTTTACAAGTTGCCTCACATTCACCCATTCACACACCGACAGCGATGGTGTCAGCCGTACAAGGCACCATCCAGCTCGTCGGGAGCAGCTGGGGTTAGGGGTTAGGGGTCTTGCTCAAGGACACCTCAACACTTGATCAGGTGGAGCCGGGGATTGAACCACCAACCGTCCTGTTTGTTGACAACCTACATGAACCACTGAGCCACTGCTGCCCCATTATTGTATGGGGGAGTTAAAAACTTAATTGGGACAACCCTAGTTGTAAGATATTGTTCACGAGCAATCTAATAGTTCTGTTGGTGTTATTTCATGAATAATTGACTCCCCTTCCAAAAAGTGAAAAAGAGTTATCAAGATTTAGTAGGTGTCTCCAAATTGTGGACTGGTTACGTACATTTAACTCCGATGCCTATGGTATTGTAGTCTGCAACTAATCTTTAAAGTTTTGTTTTTATCTTACTTTAGAGGAGAAATTACTGGTCGACCGAGGCCCAGTCCCAAGACAGTGATGATAACGGCAGAACGCGGAGAACCAGACTTCGAGAGGTACACACACAAGCATTCACATTTTTTTGGTACATTTAACACTTCTCTTCTCTCAGTAAGAAGCGATATTATGTAAAGGTGATGTTCACATGCTTAGTCTGAAGCAGTGAGGACATTTTTTGCTGTAGAAAAGAATGTAGAAAAGAGTTTTCCTCCATTCCTTCAAGCGATTCAGTGTCTATGCTGTTTCTGTGGTTCAGTCTAAAGGTCGAGCAGTCAGCCGTCTGATGGAGAGTTTTGCAGCAGATGAGGGCTTCCACTTGGGTGAGGACAGTAGCTTCTCAGAGGAGGATGAGAGGAAGGTGTCATCACATAGCAGAAGTGCTCCAGGTAAATGCATGCCTGTGATGATTTAACCACAACTGACAAGTGTTTTCAAGCATGATGTGAAGCCATTGGTGGTTATGTTAAATTGTATTTTGAGTTATTGCTTTTCATCTTGCAGCTCCTCCAAACTGTGTTCTGACCAAAGAGCTCCTGACAGATGGACTCAAAGTTCTGATCTCCAAAGATGATGAACTACTGTATGCTGCTCGTGTGCAACCCCTGGAGTCGCCCGATGTGTAAGTGCACTGTTTAATAAATGCCTATTTTTTTTATATTTACTGTTCTTGTACTGAGTTTATGGGAAGGTCCAGGTTAAAGGTCCGTCTTTTTCTTAGTTGGACAAATTCATGAAAGAAAAACAGAAAGTGTATAATGGCTGACAATTATTATTTTTCAGTGTTCATTTTAACTTTAGTGTTATGTTTGTCATTTTTTATTAGTTTTGTTTTAGTTTTAATTAACGATAACAACACGCTTTATGAATGACAGGTGCACCTGTGTGTGCCTGGTTTTGGGATGTACTGCACCTATCGTAAACGCCTGTTGACATGTTGATTGACATTACCACAAATGGAATTATGCTCACTATCACAGCTAAGTAAGCAGTGATTATCACCCACTAGTTTCCCACGGTCCTTAGTTGGATGCAAAAGTCAGCCTGCATCACTTCCTCTAAGCCCTCTGTTCGGCAGTAAAAGTGTTGCTGAGGAGACTCAGTCACAGCCAATGAAAGTGAGCCTTCCGTAGGAGTTTGACATGGACGGCCAAGCATTACACGCACCACTGAAAATAACTCCTTTGTACTTTCTGCTCTCTCTCCAGCTACAGTATTGTTATCGATGGCGAGAGAGGAAACCGACCCAGAATCTACTCCCTGGAGCAACTCTTGCAGGAAGCTGTGAGTTTCCCACTTACAGCAAACAAACCTGCCTACGCTCTGAGCTTTGGCCTCTCAGGACCCACACACATCACCACATCCTCCAAAATCCCCTCTTCCATTAAAGAGCAGCAAAAAACAATACCCTCTTTCCTGAGATCCCTCTACACAATGCTATTTCCTAAAGTCCTGTTTCCAGCATACCTTTTGCCTCACTTTTCTTCACACCACTTCAAGCTCTACCCCACTTCACACCTTCTCACCTACGGTTCTTATATCTTCAAACACACATGCTCTTCTTGAAACTTTCCATGAATACATGCCTATATCAATGGTAAACTTTGGTGTCCCATTACTTTTAAAGCTTTATAGGGAAGGAATTTTGTAGAGGATTTTGTTCCTGTAGCTCAATTGGTAAGAGCATTGCATTAGCAGCGCAAGGTTGTGGGTTCGAAACCCTGGGAACATATATTAGGTGAAAATTGTTAGCCCGACTGCACTCTAAGCGCTTGGGAAAAAAGCGTCTGCTAAATGCATACATTTAATTTAATTTAATTTTGTTGTTGTTGTTGAATTATTGACACACTGTTTTTCTAATTAATGTTATTCAGTTGCTTTGACGGATTATTTTTTGTTTAATACGCTATATAAATAAAGGTAACTTGACTTGACTATAACATTAAATTAAAAATAATGACCCATATGATTTGAAATAAATTGCACACACACACACAAATCCTGCTGCCTATTTATTGTATATAAGACAAAAAATAGCAAACAAATATGTTTTCATTGGGAAATACATTTTTTACAGTCCAACATTGGTTTAGATAGATCTTATTAAGTTAATTTTGTTTTTCATTATTATAAAAAATTAAACATTAAAAGGTGGTCAGTGCAAATGTGGCTGTTCTAAATTGTTTGAATCTTTCAAAAAAAAGTTGTTGGGGCTCTCTCTCTCTCTCTCTCACACACACACACACACACACTTGTTATTCAGCTGTTTTATTGTGTAAACGGTCTACGGCAGCTGTCTCTAATTACACTGATCTTCCACTTTCCAGAGCGTTCCATTCCTCCATGTACCTTTGACACCAATCTACACGCACAACCTTCCAGCTTCACTTCCCATCAGTCAGAGAGCGCCTGTTACCATAGCAACAGTAAATTCAAGAAACCTGAAAGGGGTTTGAGCTGAATGGGGGGATCTGGGCGCTCTGTTAGACAGGGAAACGCTGCAAACCTGCAATCACAGTCGCTCCATTCACACACTCCTCATTATTACTCAGCAAGTTAGTGTTTACCGCACCTCCGCTTCCGTGGCTTTCAGCCCTAACATGCTGGCATGAGATAAGTGCTGCTTTCATAAGAGCCTTACTGATTGACTTCTATGTGTGTCATTTATCATCCTGGGAGTCCAAAACCACTTTCACTGGCATTGCCTGACACAAGTTTGTTCCTGTGTGTGTTAGGTACTGGATGTACGCCCTGACACGGAGGCTGTGCTAAAAGAAGGGACTAGAGTGTGTGCTTACTGGAGTGAGCGCTCACGTTGTCTTTACCCGGGATATGTGCGAAGGGGTGAGGCCTAGACAAACTTTTCTCTTTCCTTAGAATCAGATAATCATTTTTCTTCCAAAATATCACATATGAATTCAAGGGTTAAAGAGCTACTGTATTTAAATCAAATGAACTAGTTTTGGTGATCTTCTAGGAGGCAGTGAATCTAAACCTGGTGGGGTTATGGTGGAGTTTGATGATGGCGATAGAGGGTGGATCTCCCTCTCCAATATTCGCTTTCTTCCTCCGGGTTACCAAGTCCAATGTAGGTCCAAACATTTTATAGTTCTACCTCACTTGACATTCTGATTAGCTCTGTACTAAAATCTAGTGAGCTACAGAGGCTTTTCCCGCAGTGAAGACAAACCTGGAATATCTTGAGTCAAACAGTCAACTCCCAATATGATTTGAGATTTGACAAACATTTGATTTAGTTTTTCATTAGCATTTGCTTAGCTAACAAAGCAATATTTTACTAGACACAAAAATACAAAACACACAGAAATACAGTATGGGGTGAAGTCTATACTGATATTTCTTCAGATTCAATCCAGTCTGGAGTGAATTTTTGCTTGTTGCACTGGGATTGCCTTATCTGGAATTGATTATGCTAAAATCCTGTTTGTCACATTGTGCCTTAAAATGCTGTATATGTTGGTAGCTCACTAGAACTTTGAACTTACTGTAGCTTCCATTGCGTATTCTTAGTTCACATATGTTTGAGATGTATTGTAAAGGTCAATAAACCATCCAATATCACCACCTCTTGCCTCTCAGGTGCTGATTTGAGTCCTTTACTCAACTCTGAGGGGCAGCTTGACAAAAATAGCTCCATGCAAGAAAGCAAGACTCTGAGTGAAAGGACAGCAAGAACAGACAGATTCAAAGCTCAGGAGAAGCCTGTCAGAAGACCAGGTCAGAGTTTCTGCAATATGCCACCAGAGATCTTATTTTACTCTTTGTCTCAAACCCAGTATGCTGCCTATCTAGACAGCCTTCAAAATGTGCCAATGATAAAAAAAAAAAGAAAAAGAAATGCTGTCTATGAATGTTGATCATGCTAAAGTTTATTGTAAATGTTTAACTTTTCTTTAAAGGGAGGCCTAAAGGTTCAGGGATAAAGAAGTCTCTCTCGGACAGTGTAGCCAAGAGCTCAGCACCTGTTGTGACATGGCCCTCAGTGGCTGCCCCCAGGAAGAGAATGCCTCTTAACTTTTTCCAGCTCAATGGCTCAGCATCGAAGAAGGCCTCGAAAGGCAGGGTGGCGGAAACATCTTCAAGACCTTCAGTCTCCATGACAACACCAACCAAAGGCCTCTTTAGCAGTAGCTCCTTTGAGGTCGACTCCTTCAGCAGCATAGCTAACGGTTATTCATCCTTTGGCAGCCAGACATCCGGGATTTCACTGGAGGGCAAGAACAGTTCTTACGGTCAAAAGAAGAGGACTGGGGAGCCAGCACCATCTCGGGGCAAGAAAGCTGAATTTCTAATCAAATTGGACCATGAAGGAGTAACATCTCCAAAGACTAAAAACAGTAAGGCTCTCCTGTTGCTGGGAGCCTCAGGATTTGGCTCCAATGGGGTGAGTGGTTTGCCCAGGGCAGAGGCTTACTCACACCCAGTTCTGCTGGTCAAGGACAACAAAAAAGGAGATGGCTCCCGAGCAGAGCTCCGACTGAAAGGAACAGGAGTCCAGAGGAAGCCCTCACCATCATTGCGCATAAGTGAGTATGGCGACTTGACCCTTGGCTGCCACAGGGACTGCCACAGCTCTTACTCAGACATGGATGAGGAAGAGGAAGAAGTGGAAAGGAGGACAGGCCGTGCTGCACTTGCTTCTGCCTCTGGAGGTTTGAGAACAGCTGGCCATTTTCTCTCGCGCATCTCAGTCTCCTCGTCTTCCTCCGGTTCGTCCAGCTCTTCCAGCTCAGGCTCTCTCTCGAGTTCCAGTCTATGCTCTTCTGAAAATGACTCGTCTTACAGCTCAGAGGATGAGGAAAGCTGTTTGACCCCACACCATTCTTTGCTCCAGACCCCTGAAGCCCCTGTGGGACCCCCACGGCACTCCTTTGTGGCCAAAGCTGTGGCAGTGTCCAGTGCCAAAGGGCATGGCAACCACAGTACTAACAGCAAGCCACAGAAGAGAAAAGAGTATCCCAGTTCACTCTCCAAAACCCCTAAAGATCTGGTTAAGAGGCAACGTCTTCTAGCAGACCAGACCAAACCCATCCTGCCATCTAGACAGCTGTGGAGGTGGTCCGGAGACCCCACGCAAGTGAGTCATTTTTGAAAAGATTACTTTGTACATTAATTTAGTAACTGGTAATCTGATTGATTCCAGTTTAATGTACAGCATCCACTACAAGTCTTCTCAAAGAGTTTAAACAGGGTTTTAAAGCATTTCATTGAGTGATCCTGTTATGTTTTCCTATTGTGGTCCAACTAGGGATGTAACAATACCATTACCAAAAGTAGAGGCTTGTGGCTTAGCATTAACCTTTATAATTATGTAAATTTAGTCCATCCCAACCAATGGTGTGAGTTTCTAACCAGTGACTACATTTAACAAGTTGTTTAGTGGGTAGTTAGTTATAGTGCAAACAATAGCAGATGGGCCTGATTGGAAACACCATTATCTTTTCACCTAAGCGTCACCTTTAAACAAATGAAATAATTGCATACAAACATCTGCAAAAAAAAAAAAAAATCTAAAGCTGTCTTTATCACATTAGCGCCGTGGACTTAAGGGAAAGGCCCGGAAGCTTTTCTACAAGGCTATAGTGCGTGGCAAGGACCTGGTGCAGGTAGGAGACTGTGCTGTGTTCCTTTCGACTGGGCAGCCTCATCTGCCGCTAATCGGCCGCATTGAGAGTTTCTGGGAGTCATGGCAGAGCAGCATGGTCGTGAAGGTCCAGTGGTTCTACCACCCTGAAGAGACCAATCTAGGCAAGAGACATCTTGATGGCAAGGTAAGTATCCAAATGTATGGAGGCCTGTCAGTCACAGTGAATTAAATGGTATTTATAGAATGGGAACTGTTAGATTATGGTCTTTGGATTATAATTCATGTTGTCATTGTTTCATAACCTTCAATACGGTCATGAAATGTAATTAACATTCATTAGCATAGTATAAATCATAAATTAGCACCCATGTGGTAACTACTTAAAGCTAGGTGTGTTATTCAGTGTTATTCAGTGTTCTTATGCCAAGTCTGGTGTTAGTTTTGATAGTAACTACTGAAATATTAATATTGTGACAATGCTAGCAGATCGCAATAGATGTTTTAGGAAATTTAAAGGAGAACTTTTCATTGTTTTCAGCATGCTCTGTACCAGTCATGCCATGAGGATGAAAACGACGTCCAGACAATCTCTCATAAGTGTCAGGTGGTCACAAGTGAGGAATACGAGCGATTGACCCGCAACAGGAAGTCTAACGGGAGCTATCATGACCTGTACTACCTGGCCGGCACTTACGACCCCACCAGTGGCCAGCTGCTCACTGCAGACGGGATGTCCTTACTCTGTTAGCACTGGACTTGCATGACTGCGTATACTACTGAGTTGTTTTTGGTCCAAGTCAGAGATGTTGCACTGCAAATAAGAGGCTGGACGTTCTGCCAAAGGACCAGGAAGTATACTACCGCCCTCATGCCCATAAACTTTGTCTACTCTGGGGAGATATGTGCAAGCTCCTCCTAGCGATAGCTTAGAGTGTAGTAGATGCAGTTTGTCCATGGTCCTAATTCTCTTCTGAGGTTTTCTAATGGACGTATTGTGGCTCTAATTTTGTATGAACTGTTACCTGATCTTAGACCACCAAAGCAAAACTCTTGGTTTGGAGAGCATGGCGGGTGTCTATGAAGACTTGAGCCATGTTGTAGGCAGTGGCAGTGTGGGGCGCTCTCCGCACGTCACTTTCATGATTCCAGGGATATTTAAGTACATATAGATCTAAATATATGTTAAGTTCATTTATGTATAAATAGGGAAGTATTACCTTTCAAGCCATACACTTCAGTACCTCTTAACGTGTATTTTTTCTTCAGGTGTACATTGTACAGGACAGGTTGCTGGTGTTTTCTTTGTTGTTGTCTATATGTAAATATTCGAAGCTATTTTATATAAGTGTAATGTACAGAGGCTTATCTTATCATGTTCTGATTGATTTATTTTTGTATTAGTGGGTGATATAGAAGTTGTTGTTTTCTGTGAGAGGGTGGACTGATGATGTATGCATTGCACTGCACACGGCCTGCTGATACAATGAGAGCGGAGTCATCCCTGCCCTGCTTTCTCTTTCAGGGAGATGGGTTACACAGGGCACCATCCTTTATATTGGCTGCACTTTGGGCATTTGTTCCTCTAATGTCTTCATTTTTTTTTTTTTGTTGGTTATATTAGCAGACTTAAAACACTTTAATGTTAAAACAAAGGGAAATAAATATTGACTCCTTAAGTGGTTCCACAAATTTGAAATCCATTGGCTAAATTTAATTGGTTATTTAAATGAATGGTGATTTTAAATGAATGATTCTCATAAAATATGTCCAGTTCTTATTATATAAAATCAGGAAGAAATCACAAAGTCTGATTTAAGGACTTTGAACTGACACATAGTATCATTAAAGGGGTCATATGATACCATTTTAAGTTTCCCCTTCTAATTGGAGTGTTACAAGCTGTGCGTGTATAAATAAGATCCCAAAATTTGAAAAGACTAAAGTCTCAAACCCAAAGAGATATGCTTAATAATAAAAGTTAAGTCTCTTCCTCGCCCTCCTAAAAAGTCTTGTTTTAACATGCCCACACATGTCTACGTGACTATGTGGGAAGATTTGCATAACGCCGTCCGAACATTCACGCAAAGAAAGAAGACGTAATTTTGATTCTCGCTGTTGTGGAGACGCTGTTTCTTGTGAAAATACTTAGTTTGGCCTTCCAAAAGAGGACACAACTAGAAATTAGTGGGTAAGTTGTATTTACAACACTGTTCCAGAATAATTTAACCCAAATATTATGTTTTATTGTTTTTGTCTTGTGACGGTGCTCTAACTGGGACGCGCATCACAGTATGTTAAGCGATGTAACATTTTCGTCACACGCTTGAGGTATTCAGCCAATCACAATGCACTGGATAGCTGGCCAATCAGAGCATACCTTGCTTTTCAGAGTGATGAACTATGTAAAAAATGGCGTGCTACTGAAGGGCAGGGCATAGAGGAGCGACAGTAGTGTACACTATGTGGAAAATAATGTGTTATTGGAACCTTAAACCACATAAACACATTTCTTTACACTAAATACACCAAATAATATTATTTTTACCAATGTCATATGACCCCTTTAAGCATAATGTCATTCTCCGTACCATAATACAGTAATGAAAATCAGAAGGTCTGTCTGGACGCAATGATTTTTTGTTCTTGACCTAATTTGTGAGATTCACCTTAAATACTGGTATATAATACTAGAAGGACACGGAAAAGTGTTATTACTGTATCTGATGCATTTTATTATTATTTTTTTCTTTTTTTTTCAAATGCATCCTGCACTGTATTTACATATTTCTTCACTTTTCAGCAAAGTTTTTACTGCATTTCTAAAGTTAGCACCCATCAAAACGAGTATTTCTGTTAATGGTGAAATTCACCTGATTCTAGTATCCCAGGGTCAGGGCACTAAAAGAAAGGGATTGTTAGAGCACTAGGCACAGCTGGAGTTCATAGAGAAGTTGGCTTACAGTCAGACTGTACTCCACGCACTCATTGTTCAGTGTGAGGGACAATCGCATTCATGTATGAAGGAGCATCCACTGTTTAAAAGGCTCACTCAATCATAGCCAAAAATAGTCATTTATGTTTATGCAATCTTCACTGTATTGAACAAAGTATTATTATTATTTTTAGATATTGTTTTATCATTAGTGTGTATTTATTGCCAGTGTTACTGTTTCATTACCAAACCAATAGATCATGATGAAGATGTCTTATTTTGTCCCAAAAGTGTTTTACTAACGTGCATACGGCTTGAGCTAAAGTCAAACCTTCACCTCTTGCCACCCCATTAAAAACAGCTTCAACCCTGCAGGGGAAGTGACGTTGCTCACTGACCATTCACCCCCATCTTTTCAGATATACAAATTTACTTCTAGAGTCTCCCCAATGCCACATTTGACCTTGTAATTTGCTTATTGCAGGGAGCCTGGAAGAAAAGCATGTGTGTGGATATGTGTCTGGAGTAGCACACTTTTCTTACTGCTGAAGTATATAGTATGTATATTCTGTGTGTATAGAATACCTGGATCACCTACTACATTGCCAAAATGTGCAGTATACATAAAGCATGGAATTCTGTCTCCCACAATGCAATGCGCTCAACCTGACTTACATTTTCAGTGTGACTTACGAACAAGTATCATCTGACTAATTATTTGATCAAAATGCCAAATGTGAATTACACATAAAATTGGACTTTTATTTTTTATGATTTTTACAAACTTGGCAGTAAACAGCAAAAACAGCACATCGTTCATACTCTACTCAAGTCATACACTACTCTTCCATTTTGAGCATAGCCTGTACTTATGACTTGTTCCCCATTAATAAAAGTCATTGTATTTCCAGTATGATTGAAATGTAGGATGTTAGGATCTGTTAGATCCTCATGTCATCAGAGCTAGGTTTATATAAAAGGTCTAAGTGTGTGGGTACGTGTGCCTTTTTGTAATCTGCCTTTACGTTTGACTGTTTTGACAAAAGAGGGCACTGGATAGAGTTGTGAATGTACTTAGCATACGTTAAGCATGCATATTATCAGAGGACCTGTCTGTATGTCACAGCTCTAGTGGTTACACACAGATTCAGAGCTGCCATTGGTTACAGTCTCCTTTTATATCGGGGGAGAAACTTAATTTCTGTTCCCAAATGAAGGTCAAAGGTGTTTTGTTGCGGAGGGAACAAGGGTATTCAGGTCAGCACGTCTGATATGTTACAAGAGCAGGTCACTTGTTCATGGCGAAGGTGCAATACTACTTTGGCTAACTATTTGAACGGCACTCAGCATTTCTAAGCTTTTTTTGCAAAGGCTGGTGGGTAACAGGAAGTGATGAGGAGGACGCAGGAACGTCTGTCCTATTAAACAGATTTCTTTAAACGCTGCAAGGCATGTACTTAATATTCCGCTTGTCCAAGAATCTCTGATTAACGAGATGTTATAACTTTGTTGAATGAAAAATGATGTATATCTTTATATGTTTATCATGTTCCAGTATATATATATATTTTCTCTCTTTGCTTCGAAACATTGTAAAGATTGTACATCTGTAAAGTAAGGTTTGATTTTGGGGTAAATGTTTTACTAAAAAAAAAAACAAAGGCAAAAAACTTTATGAGTATCAACTGTAAACGTGGTTTAGTATTAAACATTTTTATAGAGGGCTTATGAATAAATATCACATAAAAAAAAAAAATGTTGGACTTGGATTTAATTTGATTAATTGGTGGAGTACTTCAACACTTTGGATGAGACCAGGGATATTTAATTATTATTAAATAGTTTTAGACAATTAAATGTTTGATTATTATTAAATAATAAAAAAGTGGGTCAGTTTTTATTTCAAGTTGAGTTTAAAAGCCTGCTCACATTACTAATATACAAAAAATGTGTGTGTGTGTGTGTGTGTGTGTGTGTGTGTGTGTGTGTGTGTGTGTGTGTGTGTGTGTGTGTGTGTGGTTTAAAATGTCCAAAAAGTGATGTTTGCTCTTATGGAGATAATTTTAGTCACCATGAGGAAAACGGCTTATAAATCGTGCTACATTATGTTTCTAGAAAAATTAAGCATGTTTACTGTGAGGGTTGTGTTTATGATTAAACAGCCTGTACAATGTAAGTTTCTATGAAAGAGTGTATGAAAAGAGTGTGTGTGGTCCAGGTATATCGTAGATTGTGGGGATCATGCGTCCTGACAAGGAGAGTTAAAACTGACATCTTTGAGGATCTATGCATCATAAAATCCCAATGTGTGTGTGCTCAGCAAAGCTGACATGCTGTCCTAGCACAACCACATCCAGAATGGTGACTCTTCTCCAGGTAGGTCTTCTCCAGAGTCTCTCACTCAAAGCCACACCAGACCAGAACATTTGCTGAGCTGCGTAATATCAGCTTCTCGACATCATTTCTCAATGTTATAGTCAATTTATTGTTACAGAATATTTAGTAATTAGCTGTTAATAGTCCAGAAACAGATTTCACTGGTTGTTAAATACACTAAATATACTATCATAGAAAGCATGTTTCCCCAAAAAATGTAACTCAATTTGTTAACGCAAATCCCATGAGTAAAATACATGTCACATTTCTGGCAACACGAGAACTTCCTCAACTATGTTTTTAAAAACAGAAATGTTTAATGTTTCCCATATTTCCATTAGGTTACACCAAGTTTATCAGTTCATCCTCTCCACCCTCTGGCCATACTGTTTGTGTTTTAGTTAATTATTTGACAGCAGCTGCCCTCCATTAGCTTTTTCATTGTGGTACTCAATCAGCGAACACAATTCAGGTCAGTAACCTTTCCTGAGTTGTGAGGGGTTTGTTTGCGGCGCTATCTATCTGGTTTGTTGTTTAGCTCTGTCAAGGTCTATTATAAAAACTGTAGTTCTTCTCATTGTAAGAAAACTAATTGCTGTTATTTAGCAATGTATGAATTCAGACTAGACTTTATTTTAAGGTGTACTTGCTATAGCGTAATTATATATTTAAGTACTGAGTAATTTCAAATCTTTGAATTCATAGCCATCGCCATCAGTCTGAAGATCTGGCTATGCAAGACTAGGGTTAGGGTTAGGGTTAGGGTTACTTGCATGTAATTATGCAAAAGTTATTTTTATTATATTGATAAGTTCACGGAAGATGTATAACAAGGGCACCTTAAAATAAAGTGTTACCCTAATTCATTGTGACAAGAATAGTTCACTCAAAAAAACACACATTCTTCATTTATTAATTCTCATTCTCAACCCATGTAACATGCAAGGAGATATTCTGAAAACGTTCCTGCTACTCTTTTTCCATTCAATGAATATAATATTTCAATTCTCCGTCAAGCCCCAAAAATGGCAAACAACTCCACAAAAGGTTATACTTGTGTGCTACATATTCCACGACAAGACGTGAGAACCAGTGACATTTAGCCAGGTTTCCCTCCAAAGCTGCAAATCCAAAGTTGCAAATGCGCAAAACTGGAATATCCAATAAAAAATTAGCAAATAAGCATCATAAGAAAAAAAATTAATAATAGCTTAAAAAAGAAAGAGATGAAAGAAATGAAAAGAATGTTAATAAATAAATAAAAAACAGAAAAAATGGGAAGTGCAAGTTCTGATGTGATACTTTAAAATGTCCATTAAAACCGGGCGATGGAAACAACTATTGACATCAAACCTGGGTTTGGAATAACATGATGACCGCATTTTAGGTGAACTATTCATTTAACATTTTGTCAGTAAGTGAAGGAGCTGGTAACACACTCTAATTTTAATTGGTGAGTAATTTAATTTAATTTATAAGCTTATGCCCCTTTGAACGTTAGTTTTAAGGATGGAGTTAGGGGTGTAAACTAATTATTATTTTTTTTTATATATGAATAACTTTATCACTTTATATGAAATTATATGAAAATTCATATGTAAAACGTTTTCTCATTAGAGCAGGCTGGGTATGTTTCATAGAAGCCCTGTCTACTTTAATTTTAAATACTGACTACATAATAACCTTTAAAAGCTTTTACAAAAACACAGCTTTTTAATTCATTCAGTGTTTCTAAGAGACCTTTAGAATTCTTAAAAAAAAAAAATCATCCAGCGAACATACCTCACCCCTCTTCATTTCAGGTGCATTGCCTGTTGTCTACCAGAGAAATGCCATCAAAGACAAATATCGTCACCTCATAAATGTCTCACCCTCTACGTGACCCTGCTGGCTCCGGGTGTGTGGAGGGCTTCTGAGCGCTCAATGAGGTGCTACGAGACATGAACAGGACCAGCGCTCGACTTACACACTAACTCAACTTTAATGGGAATTTAATGATCTCTCTTGCTGGAGGACTTGTGCATATTGCAGAGCTGGTGGAAAAAACTGGAGCTAAGTACTTCTGGAGCAAACGCTGTAGATGAGACAAGAGTGCTGTTTGTGATGGCTTTCAGCCTGCTGCTCACTTCACAAATCTTTACAAGGCCGTATAACGGAAATACATTTGATTCTGCTAAAACTATGTTAAGTGATACATTTATGCTGTAAACAAAGGAAGAAAGGAAGGCCAACTGCATCACTTTGGATGTAAAAGATTTTTAAATAGAAAATATAAATGACTAAATCAAGAAGTGTTTTAAGTATATTTCCCTTTAAAAAAAGATTTATTGGCAAATTTTAAATAAATATTTATAAATATGTATTTATTTATTCCAACTGATCACATTAATTATTTATGATATATGATATGAATATAATATATGAAAACAACACTATAATATTATTATGACAATATGACAAGGCATTGTTTAAGTAAATAGCTAAAAACAACGCTAAAAGCTATAGTATTATAGCTTTAGTAAGTATAGTAAGTATTATTGTATATATATATATATATATATATATATACACGTTAGATTTTTTTCATGATTGGTGACTTCTACCGAATTCATATCAGTTTTTCTTAATTCAATAAATAATTGTGCATGCAACTTAAAGAAAACAACTTGTGATTTTCGTCATAGTCGTGCAGCTCTACTGTGTGTGTGTTTGTGTGTGAGCATCAGTCGGGACTCTGATCCAGTTTGGTTAGTCTAATCCACGTCTCCTCTGCTGATTGCGTTAGACTTGTTCTGTAGACATAGATTTGGTTTCAGCAATACTCACAGCTTTACACAAGATTACAGACTCTGCCGGCCGCATATGTTCCCTCTCTGTGTAAAGCAGTCACTTATACAGTGTCAACCCCGCAAGTCTCTGTTATTTCCACCTGTTATTGCCACTTACGTTTGTAATGTCTGGATTGAGACGGTGTAAAAACAGGCCAATAAATCTTGTCTCTGCATATAAAGCCGGTGCACTCTGGATCTTGTTAGTGTTGCACTTCAAATAAACTTTTGTTGAAAGTCACAAAGTAATGAAATGTTCAGAACACATACTGACAGGGTGTCTTGCTGTTCTAAAAAGCTTTGGGGCAATCCATGCGCTGACATACAGGTACTTCAAATTTTGATTTATTTGATCAGTTTAATGCGTGCAATGCTTTTGTTTTGATGTGCATAGACACAATATACGTTAAACTACCCATCAAGTCGTTCTAAAAGCGGTCTTGAATAAGACCTTTGTTTGGTGCTGCACACGGCTGATTGTTGATTACGGAGTTCCTGTTTTCCGAGCATTAACTCTGACCCAGAGGCAGTGCTTAGAGTGGCCCCATGGGGGTGCCATGAGGCTCTGGAGCAGAAAGGATGACTGCACATCAGCGGTGAAGGTTATCATGGGAAATTAAAAAGCCAAGATTGTCTGTGGGCTAATTCCAAATGCCATTTTGGTCCCTTTTAGGGGATGCTGCATAGGGTTGTTCCAGACAAAGAATCCCTTCATGACCTGTTCATCTACAAGGCCGTTAGTTAAGTTTACTTAAAACACAATTTGCCTCATTGTATCTGCATTTCTATCAAGAAAATGTTCGATTCAAAATACATTGATGTTTTCAACTAAATGCACACAGATATAGCCTTCATGTGAGCATGCATACATCCCTATTACAGTACAGGTGAAAAACGGTATACAGTATGAAGTAGAATGTTGAATTCAAACAAGGTTCTTTATTGCCATCTAGGGTTCCATTCTTTTGGGAACCCAAAATGTTTTTTTCTATGGCACTGCTGTGAAAACCCCCTTTATTTCTCAGAGTTTTCATAAAGCAGGTGGGAAAAAGTACCTGGATGATCTACTTCCAGCGAGTGTGCAACTGACATTGTAAGTCACGTGATAATGAGAATGTTATGAATGTGGTGCACCTACACATTCATAACATACTATTTAAAGGTCCTGAAGTTAGTACTTATTCATAACACATACCTGCTCAGATATGAGATTTTGGGAGCAAACTGCTCCAGGGGCTTGACTAGGCCCAGGTTACTGGCCTATAGTCCTACATCTTCCGTTAAATTAACTGAATGAGCATGAATGGCACTAAAGAGGAGAAAGAGGTTTATTGACCCTGTGAGTGACTTTCAATCATTCTAACTACCAACAGAAAAGAGATAAATATGTATAGGGGAATAATATACTGTTTATAAATGTATATTATGTTGGTGAGTGTGATTTCACCAAGTACAACATGTTCTTGGATCAACATCCTAGTTGATTCTGGATGAACATTCCAATCAACCAATCAGAACTGAGATATAACTTTTCAGAAAATATTATTAAAACCCTTGTTTCCGTTCAGCTATCATTTTACACTGATTTTAGAAATAAATTATGGGTAGGGTTAGTTTTAGGGGTAGGGATTGGGTTATGTCTATATTTTTGGACAGTAATGTTGATCCAGGAACATCAGAAGATGTTGAACCAGGAACATGTCTTACTTGGCAAAATCACGGTCGACAGACAGTATTATGACCCCGATTGAACTCTATTTGAGCTCTCATCAGATGAAGCTTACATAAGCACCTCTTATTTCATGCATTGTACACCAGATATTTTGGCACATGTAATGGATTAAATTGTATGCATTTACAAAATGTTCATAGTGTGCAAAGTGCACTGTACATACTGTAGATATAATAGTACCAACAATAGTAAAATAAGTAGTTAATTTAATTTGATAAAAGAAGTAGTTTGAACATTGTTCAGTGTGTTTTATTTATCAAGGGCTTGTTTATTTTTTCATTTCGTTCTGAGAGCTGCTAAAGTCAGACTGATAAATCCATCAAATAACCATCCACAGTCGTCAATAATGTCTGTTGGTTGAGTAGAAACTTGACCTGTCTGGTCGTGCTGAGGTTGACTGGAGATGATGGAGATGGTCCTGATGCTCTTGCAGGTGTGTGTTGTGTTTACTCCACACTGAGCAGGAAAAAACTGGAGCTAAGTACTTCTGGAGCAAACGCTGTAGATGAGACAAGAGTGCTGTTTGTGATGGCTTTCAGCCTGCTGCTCACTTCACAAATCTTTACAAGGCCGTATAACGGAAATACATTTGATTCTGCTAAAACTATGTTAAGTGATACATTTATGCTGTAAACAAAGGAAGAAAGGAAGGCCAACTGCATCACTTTGGATGTAAAAATTTTTTAAATAGAAAATATAAATGACTAAATCAAGAAGTGTTTTATGTATATTTCCCTTTAAAAAAAAGATTTATTGACAAATTTTAAATAAATAAATAAACATTTATAAAAATGTTTTTATTTATTCCAACTGATCACATGAAGTATTTATGATATATGATATGAATATAATATATAAAAAAACACTATAATATGAATATGACAATATGACAAGGCATTGTTTAAGTAAATAGCTAAAAACAAAACTAAAAGCTATAATATAAAGTTTATATATTTGTATTATTCTATATATATATATATATATATATATGCTCTTGCATGCTCTTGCAGGTGTGTGTTGTGTTTACTCCACACTGAGCAGCAGCCTCCTGAAGCCCGGCTCTGTTTGCACACCACTTTGGCAGTGTTTACTCAGGACTGCAGGGCTGCAAACATCTCAGTGAGAGAGAGAGAGAGAGAGAGAGAGAGAGAGAGAGAGAGAGAGAGAGAGAGAGAGAGAGAGAGAATGATAGCTGCACACTCTCTCCTTCAGCTCCACTTCTTCTGTGAAATCTAGTATTCACATTTACATTTGGACCGCTGACTGAATTCAAATGATATTTTCACTATATGCCTTGACTGCAAGGATTGTTCATTCATTACTGTGAAATAGAAATGAATGTGGATGTTTGATTTTTATTTAAACATACTGACATGTCTGATTAGGTCTATGTTTTCAATGATTTTCATTGAAACTATTTAGTTGCTCAAATTCCATATAGAAACCAGTAAACAAGGCATCAATGATGACCCTCGTCTCATTTTTCTTATTTCCAAAAAATATTTAAAAAATGTAAATGTTATACAATGGTGTGCTTGTATTGTGGAGCTGGACTGCTCTCGCTATAAGCAGAAGGGTGTGTGTGTGTGTGTGTGTGTTTGAGCAACTCTTGCTGAGTCAGTAGAGCGAAGGAACCTGAGAGAAGGTCAGCGGGCCTCTGAGACAGAGCACCTGACATTAATCTCCACACAACATCCTCCAATACACTGTGTCTGTGTGCACCTGCACTGGAGTCGAGTGAATTTGTCACATCATAGAGTTCAAGGTTTGTGATGACTAGAGTTACAGTAAAAATAAACTTAATTCAAACGAACAGCAATGCAGAGCAGTGACTACAGAAGGGTTTACAGACAATTGAGCTCATGTGATCACGACCAACCCCCGTCATCAGAACGCTCTGTTTGAATAGACTCGACCGATTGTAGACTCAAAAGTATATGCCCACTGCTATGATTGGCTAATAGAAGTTGTGTTTGTTTGGCAACATACATGGATGCTAATGTAATTTAGGTTAAAAACGAATTAATACTCAGCAAATATCAAATAATTTGTGAGAAGAGACAAAGCAATAATGATCAATGCTGAAATAATGCAATAATTATCTAATATAGTCGGCACAGCATTGTATTATAGTTTCAAAAAGCGGTTAGATTAAGTAAACAAATGAGCGAGTTCTTAATGATATGATCTAGCACTTCGTAAAGTTCATAAAATAAAGTTTATCATTTGGTTTCTGTATACAGCTGTGTCAGCCGCTCTCATTATTTACACTCTGTGCATGAATCAGTGGGCGGGGCTTAACAGGCAGTGATGTAGAAGCATGCGTTGATCTTCTTCTGCGGAGGCAGTGTTTATCCACGCTATTACATCATGAGTTTTATATTCCACTAGATATCTTGTGGCAGACTGCTTTCAATATTAGCTGTTTTTAGACTCATGAGAAAATTTGGATTCTGAAACTTGTTTTTGTTTTTTACAGGACAATAACCTCTTATATGTCAAAAGAGTAGGGGAATTTTGATTTCTCAGTTCATGACCTCTTTAAATGCTAAAATATTTTCTGAAATAAATAAATAGAAACCATACTTCCATAACTAAGGAAGCTGCAAAAGTCTCTGGAAAAGGGATTGCACTCTGCATGCTCTGTATAGTACTAGCAAACAATGGAATAAATAGGACTTGCTGACTGGCTATGGGTGTTTTTGTTTGTTTGCATGAAGGTTTTTCAAGAAATTAAACATGGTGACAAGAAATTCATGTGTTGTATATAAAACGCATAAAGGGTAACATATTTTTCTAAAATGAATACTTAAAAAAACATGCTTTACAGCCAAGGCAGCAGAAAAAGTCCCTCTATTTCTTTGACAGTAAAACCTTTGTACTTACACCTACATTTAAGGACGATCTGCATTGTGCATATAATAAAATAAATAAATAAATAAAGAGCTGGTTGATCATTCCACGGCATACCCATGTATAATGACTGATGATGTCATTGTTGTCATGGTTACAGCAGCTAAATGTCGCCACACAAGGGCCTTTTAACATGCACAGAGAGGCCTAATCACATCGGAGGAGTTCTGGAATTCATCCAAGCTATTATTCCTTCTATCCCGATGAATTCCATATCTTCAGTCGGCGCTCACCGAATCACTGCGAGCGATTGTGCCACGCACCACATCTGCAGCGAGAGCACTTAGATCTGCTCAATAGCTCATTGTGAGATGCTTCACCAATCCTTCGGCTTGATTCTCCTCCCTCTTTCCTTAAATCTCTCTCTCTCTCTCTGGCTTGAATCTTCATGTTGGTTTTAGTCCAATTTGCCCTCTTGTTCTGTCCAATGTCAGAAAGTAACCAGGGCCCCAGGTCAAAAATGTCACTGAAAGTGACACAAACACCCTGAACATTAAAAAATGAAGGCAATGGATTATGATTGGTCAACTCCATGTTGTTATATTCCACTATACAGTAACAGCTTTGACCTGTTCACATTTAATTATTTAGTGCAGTGACTGTAGAGACCCGCAGCTGTCAAATAACTGCGGAGACTTGTTGAATGTGGAACTAGAATGAACTACGTTTTGATGGAGATAAAAAACACTTGAAACAACAATTAGAGCAACATTTTCAGCGGGCTGTTAAATCTACACAAACAGGAGGACTGTAATTATTTTAATTTGAACATGTTTCATGTATCAACAACTGTATTTCACATAAATGGAGGACATTCTGTGTGGTTTTGAGTTGTACAGGAGTAATTGGGCCAAAGGCAGACCATGTGATTTGTGACTGGCTGTAATAAATGTTGTCCAGTAGTCTTTATTAACTTAAAACATCATGCGAATATGTAATACTTCATGTTCTTGTGGCATTGAATTAATAAAGCATAAAAATAAAAATAAAAAATAACTTAAAAACAGTAAAAGAAAAAAAATACATATCAGAACTGCACAATGTTTGGTTCTTTGCTTTCAATAATATGCAGAATATGTGCTTTGAAAGTACTAATAAGCAGTTAATATAGCTAAATAGTGAAAATTGGTTTCTATACTAAAGTGTTACCATATTTGTTTTACATTTTTGGACACACACATAAATTTTACAATGTAAATATACCGGCGACTTCAACATTCATCTGAACAAACCTTATGCTACAGACTTCCATTCACTCCTTGCTTCATTTGATCTCAAAAACCTTACCACTAAAAGCACACACAAATCAGGAAACCAACTTGACTTACATTTACACACACAATTATAGTGAAGATAACCATTTCTTCATTTCAGACCATTTCTTCATTACATTTATTTTGCAACCTGTGTGTCAACAACCCCTAAAATAAATAAATGAATAAATACAATTTTGTCATTCCCTTTATTTATTCCTTACCTTTCTAGCTTGTACTTTTTTGAACAATGTCTAAAACTTGGTATGACACGCACTTCCTGTTTGCCTCTTTAAGAAGAATCACTTTCTAAATTCCCCAACTGTAAGTTGCTTTGGATAAAAGCATCTGCAGAATGACTAAAATGTAAATGTAATACTGTATATATTTACATTTTAAATATGCTATTGTCAAAAGTTTCTGAAACATATGAGTTAAAAGTAAACTTGTTTTTGCAAAAAGAAGTGTGTATAATTTCATTACATCATATACATATACATTTTATATCTTTTTAAATGTGATAATTATTTCATTTTTACTTTGTCAAACTGTAAAATGTAAAAGTAAGCTGTCAAAGTCTCCAAAACACCCAGACACAAAGAAGCCTTTTATATGATAACAAACAGAATATCCTCTTAAAGAAAAAAGAAGCTACTATTACCCATTAAAGAAAAAGTTTTGGGACACCCATCAATCTCCTTCATCAATGACAAATGACCTGTCATATTCTCTGTCTCTGTGACTGTCTATCTCTCTCGTATCCGTCTTTCTCTGAGTAGATTATTGGGGCGGCAGATGGGGATTCTGCCCAACTGAGACACACAGGTGGCTCATTCAGAGCTCTAATGAGTGAGCGAGTCGGGTGAGGACACACACACACACACACACACAGACGCCACACAGGAAGTTCAGCGCAACAGCAGCCTCACACACAAAACCGCAGAATGAGCGATGTCCCTGCGGTGTGTGTTGGTTTGGAGGGGTGAAGAGGAGAGCACTGTGTTTCCATAAAACTGCTGCTCAGTGTGAAGTGTAAAATAGGGTCAGCAGTTGCCAAACCCAGAGCGCCGCCTGCCAAATTCACTAAACACGTCCAAACCACTTGTCTTCTGCGGATCCCGGAGAACAATCACAACCTCAGTCTCTGACAGAGCGGCTGATAAATCCACTCTGTGGACTATCTTGGATCAAGAAAACACACAGGATATTTGTATTTGTTTGGTTTTAGTAATATGTTCAGAAGTGGTTACAAATTCAAAAGTGTTTTTTTCTAGAACCACAGTTTTGACTCCTGGCATGAAATAATAGACAGAAATTTTTATTTGATTTTTTTAAATCATTTTTTGCTTCATGGCTCATAGGGTATGATATTGTGAATAAAGATTAAGATCAAAACACCTCAGTTTTATTCTGATATATACAATTAATTAAATGAAATCCTCAAAACCTTAATGTTAATAAGTCTTAATAACAAGTGTAGCAGACTACTTACATAAAATCCATTTACACACACACACACATACACACACACACACACACACACACATACATGTATATACAGTGTATATACATATATAGTTATGTCTTAGTAATATGGCATATGGCATTGAAATGATTAGTTTATGATCAAAGCTCTGTAGTTTTTTATTGTGGGAGCAAAACATATAGTCCATGAGAAATGGACAAATATATTTTCCTCAAAGGCTTGATTTTTTTACATTTATAACACACGTTTTACCATGATTTGTCACGGATATTACGGATAATCCAGCAAACTTTGCTTCAGTTTGCTTTAGTTGCTTCAAATGTTTTATTATTCATTCACATCAAGTGCTCAAATAATACCAACAATAGGAAAGTTATTCTGATGTTTACTTTATAAAATCAAGATTTCACAGCAAAAAGAAACAAAGACCTGAAGGTGGATGTTTTTAAAATTATATTATCAAGCCTTTTACTTGCTAAATAAGGGCAGATGTAGAAGATTTTCTTTTCCAGCAAAATTTTGATCATGAAGCTTATAGGCTTTATCATATCAATTTGTGAAGGTTGTGCATCAAATCTGATCCAGCAGGCTTTATACGGGGTGAAACTGCTTGATTTCGCTCATTTAGGAATCCTACAGTATTTCAATGAAAATGAAAATAGCACGCTTATTGTACAACAGTTTTTATTCTTCAAATTATGCAAGTGTGATGAAAGATTTGATTGTTGCATGTTTCTAGTACCTCCTTATGCCACTGATTAAGAACGGTATCTTTCTTAGAAAACAGCCCTCCTGCTGTTCAAAAAATATGCTTTTAATTCTTGCATCTGGCAATCTGAGTAGCAATGTTCTGAATTATTGAACATTCATGCACCTACATCATTACACATTACAGTATGAATCTCCCATACTTTTTACCATATATATGGTAAAAATTTCTAATTTTTACCTTATCTACGAGTTCTTGTGCTGTGAAGTTCAGTTGTTTCCATCAGAAAAAAAAAAGAAAAAAATAGTTGGAAATATATTAAAAAAAAGTGTTTAAATATCAGCACTTGTCGAACAAACAAAGAGACATTTATTCCATATAAATAATGTGTAAAAAATAATTTCTTACATTATTCTGAACTATGAACATTATTCTGTTCATAGTTTGACATGTTTAAATGTTTTCTTTTCTTCCCGTACCGAGAGCTCCTTGATTCCCAAACGTTTTAAGAGCGTCATTTTGAATGTTTTAGCACACACACACACACACACACACACACACACACACACACACACACACACACACACACACACACACACACACACATTAGCAGGGGTTGAGAGGAGGACTGGAGCAGCTGTGGAGGTCTCTTCTCTGATGTACTGTGTACTTCTGAAGGGCTTAATGACTACAGTGGCTGACAGCTCTTAACCCTTTGAGACTCTGAAGATAATGTAATGTGATCCGCCGTCCCCTTTTGGGCAGCTCACACACACATGCACATTTGTTAAATTGAGCCCTGACTCGCACCACCTGTATGCTGTCCCAGGGCAGTGGAGGGAGAGACGAGGGCAATGCCCTCTCACATTTCTAACACACACACCGCCACCTACTGACCGCTGCTACAACTGCACATCCTCACATTTACACTTAAAGGGATAGTTCCCCCCAAATCTCAAATTCTGTCATCATTTACTCACTCTCATGTCATTCCAACTGAGTATTTTGAAAATAAATAAAACCTAATAACAAAACCCAACTCGTACAGGTTTGGAACAATTTGAGTGTGAGTAAATGAAAGCAGATTTTTATTTTTTTTGGGGAGCTGTCACTTTAAATGAACAATTTGCACAAAATTGAAAATACTGATGGCGGTTCTTATTTTAGTTCCAGATCTGAATTCATTTCTTTTCTTCTGTGGAACATGAATATGCACATTGGGGTCAATATTTTTTTCATATATATTTATAAAATAACTCTGGGTAGTAGCTGATTACATCTTTATTATGTAATCGGAATAAAATACTTGTAATTAGGGTAGTTTTGTTTTAAAATGCTCATAATAATAGTATAGTTTCTTTTTACGGATTACATGGTTTCATTATTATTATTATTATTATATATATATATATATATATATATATATATATATATATATATATATATATATTATATATTTTATTGATTCTCCATAATTCTTCTTCTCTCTCTCTCTTTTACAACTTGAGATCCATATTTTCCCTCTCAAATTCAGAAGCATGGTTTATTAATTTATTTGCAATAATTTGTGAAATGGTACATTGTATAACATTTATACAATATATGATATTTCGAAAGGAATTCCTTCTCTAGCTATTAAACCATTTTGAAAGCAAATAACTAGGCAAGTTTCTAAATACTAGTGATGTATAGCTGTGAAACACTGTCTTTATCAAATCTAGTAACTGTTGAATCTGGATTTTATTGTCAATGTCAATGTTGTTTTCATGTTTATTAATGTTTGTTCTTATAAAATTAAGGAATTCCCAATATGTGTTTGTCAGTCAAGCCTTTTAAAAAATGTTTTTTACTTCAATTATCATTGAGGAAGTTATGTTTTATTTCACAGTTTTGTGATTTAAATATATATATTTTTAAATTTCTGATATTAATATCAACAAAGGAACGGAATATATTTTCTTTCTCTCTTTTTTTTTTTTTTTTTTTTTTTTTTACCAATATGTTATATTTAATAGTATGCAGAAAATGAGTTAGATTAAGAAAAAAAGCTATCTAAAAATAATCTTAAAAGTAGTCAGAATACATTGCCTAAATTATTAACCTAGATCTCGTTTAACATTTTTCATCATGTGATCTGTAATCAGTAAAGGAATATAATGGGTAAATGATCTACCTAGCTCTGTATACACTACTATTCAAACATTTGGGCTCAGCAAGATTTTTTGAGTCTCTGAATCCAATTGTCACCTCAAACTAATTAAAATTTGTAGTCCTCACATACTTTTTCCACCAAAGATAATTACTCCTGGATTATTTTGGTTACACTTTCAACTAACTATAAGTAACTTTGCAACTACATGTCAGCTTGCTCTGTTTGTTTTAGGGTGTGTATAGTCAGTACTAGAATGTCTGTTGCGGGACCATCAGAATAAAGTGTTAGTAAATATTAAGTAGACGATCTAATAATACCCAAATGACTGCTAGTTGACATGTAGTTGCAAAGCTACATGTGCTTATACACTCTTAAAAATAAAGGTGCCTCACGATGCCACAGAATAACCTTTTTGTCTAAATGATTCCAAAAAGATCCTTTAACATCTTGTTTCACAAAAGTTTCTTTGTGGTGAAAGAATGTTCTTCAGATTATAAAAAGTACGAAAGACCTTTGAATGGTTCTTCTGTGGCATCGCTTGAAGCACCTTTTGAAGCACCTTTATTTTTAAGAGTGTAGGTTTTTTTAGTATTTTTAAGAGTGTAGAGAATGTACAAAGTGTTTCCAACTAAATGGTGTAATTCGCCATGAAATGAGAATTCAAGGGTAATAAAAATGATTTCAGGTCTCTATTTGAAATGCATACCGAATTCAATATACATGGTTGAATGGCAAACCTATTGCTGGCACTCGAGACCCTCGATGTAAAGGGAAACGTGATGAAAGGCGACTGATGTCTTTCAGAGCTGACTGCATCTCAAAGGGCTTAACGCCTCGGCGGTGACCAATCAGAGAAGGCTATCTGCTCCTCACCCTGAGCAGGGCATGTTATTCTTTCTCAAGGGTCACGGGTCACACTTTCTGTTTGCACCTTCACGATGCTCATATCCTCTCGCTGTCGCTGTCTCTCATTCTCTCCATCTTCCCTTTCCGTGCACAGCTGCACAAACAGGAAGGGACCGAGCCAAACAATCGGCGCAGGGATTAAAAGTACCCTTATTAACCTTTGACCTTTCATGCGGCTATTTCCAATCTAAGCTTGCAGATGTTCTTTTACACGACGTTTACGTGAAATAGAAAATTCAACCAAACTTTTCTAAATTGTGCATGGGATGTCAGATGGCAAACTAAAACACACACTGTTTATCATATAAAAGTAAATGTAAATAACCTTAAAAATGAATATTGAAACATATTACAATTGAAATATTAAACTAAACATATACAGCACCAAGCACATTGTGACAAAAACCCTGATTATTCTCATTGCATGTGATTCGACAATACATTTGTGTGTGTGTGTGTGTGTGTGTGTGTGTGCAGAAATATTCATATAATAACTCTACCAAGAATAAAGCTTCATATTTCAGCTTGTAGCTTGTTCTATTGGCCTCCACTGTAAGTGCATTACTTTTAACATGATTTTTTATACATTTTCAAAAACTGAAGGACAAGTCTGCATTATTTTCACTAACAACATGAATCATGTCACAGATACTTTTATGACAAACAACCGAATCTGAATTCTGCTGAACCCAAAACGTTCCTTTAACTCAAAATTGGGTGTCTGTGCATTTTGTCCCCTTACTGGGCCCCTACTTGAATGCAATCAAAGACAGCTGGAATCATCTGTTCAATGGCTTTTATTGGAAAGATGATAGATCCCCGGAGCACATAAATTAGAATTACACTGGCTCTGGGAGAATGAAGCAGATTCTGGTTGAGACACAAGCCAAACCATTGTGCCCAGCTGCCAGAAGGAATGCCTGCCAAACATGTTTGTAAACCACCAAGAGACAGACAGCCATAAAGACAGAAAAAAGGCAGAATCAGCCGTGGCGCTTTCTGAACAAATGCATTCCTCTCCATCTCCAACTGAAGGGAGCCCTCAATTTACCTGAACACCTGATATCCACACGAATCTCATGGGTTAAATCATATGAACAAAATGAATATTTCTGAGTGAACTATCCCTTTAAGAGTCTATAAAGAGATGTAGGTCTGACAGTAACAAACATAACACAGACCAAACACAATAAAGAATCTGTGTTTCCTGGATAATTACTGGTGTGTGACACCTTTTTAACATATATCCTTTCTTATTCACTTCACTCGCACACATTAATTTCCCTTCATGGCACTCGTTCGGGAACACTGGCCATGCGCTTGTCAGCAATTTCCTTTGGGTGCCCATCAGAGCTCTGATCCTGGGCTCCGGCTCCACGGTGGATAAAATTGCCCACAGTGTGACGAGCCTGCCGTATTTATCATCAAGTGTGTAAATCAATCGGGTTTTACCGCCTCTGTGTGTGGGAACGCAGTAAAAGTCGACAGAGAGAGAAACACATCCGGTGCGGCCGGGTGGAATTTATAGTGCCTCGTTGGATTGTGGGAAGGATCTTGGACACCCGACTCCAGCGGAGACCTTGAGAAGGGGGTAAGGAAAAAAGTATCTTTTCTCTCTGTCTGCCTCCCACTTCTCTTTATCACTTTCGACCTTTTCTCTAAAATGCAACTTATTTAACTTTGATCATATTTACTCAAGGGTCTCAAGGGTTGATTTTTAACTAAACTAACAGATTTAAACTTTTTGTTATAAAAAGTGGTTATAATACTTCATATCGTCTTTCATTTATTATGTGTCCTTTTCAGTTTGATTTATTATTATAATTATTATTTTTTTTTACTTATATATTAATGTTTTACACTTGTTCTAGAACCAGACATTTACACATAAATAGTACTATATTTCGGGGGTGGGGGGTAATCAAATAATATTTAAAATTGGGAATTAAACCATTTCTATTGTGTAAAATCATTATAAAATTTTGATATTAATTATGAACCTGTTTGTGGCCTCTTTTCTATCCCAAGCATAATGGATTTAGTGAGAAATATTGTTAGAATGAAGAGCATGCCTGAGATTAAAAATGAGACATGAAAACAAAGAACAAAACTGAAATGTCAATTGTGAACAGAATATTTTGTTTATTATTATTATTTTCCGTCACTTTCCATTCAGATCTTATTTTGAAAAAGTAAGCACATAGGAAAATTAGTGCTTTCAAATCGATTAATTTCGATTAATCACAACTAAATTAAAAGTTATTTTACACAATGTGTGTGTACTGTGAAATTATTTATTTTTATATATGGGTGTAAACATTCCTTAAATATATACTGTACATCTGTGTGTATTTATATATAAGTTCAAATAGACCGTACTCACACACATAGTGTAAATGCAAACTTTTAATTGATTTCACAGCACTAAATATTGTTTCATTATGTGCATTTGGGATACATGAATGAAATGTAATTAACTAAAGAATCACAAGATAAATTCAAATGTGATAAAAACATTAAAATAGTATTTTAATAAAAAAAAGTTTAAAAGAAAACACGATACATAATTAGCAAAAGGGGAAAAATGAAATGATTCTTCTGTAATACAGTGTTGGGCATAGTTAGTAGACAAATGAAACTGAAAGTGTGTAAAGTTTGTTTTAAAAGAGTTTAAATGCAACATGGACAAAAAGGCTGATAGACAAGAAGCAAAACGGACAGTGTAAATTGGAACGAGCCGTATGTGGCATTATAGTTGGGGTGAGTTTTGAACAGGTAACATTTATAGTGTCTTGTTCTAATGACTGCTGCGATTTTGTAGAAGCACCTTTTAGAACACGTGAAGCATGAAACAATATACAGCCAGATTGCAGTGTGTGTGTGTTTGTGTGTGTGTGTGTGTGCTCTGGATGTGGATTTTTCTGCAGGTTTGTGGTAAAGCAAGGGGTTGGTGGCCCACTATGCATGCTGGGTTATATGAGCGGTTCTCTGTGGTTCAGTCCACATGACAACTTGCAGACTATGATTGTTATAGAGTTAAGGTTGGGGTAATGTTAGGGTTAGCAACTCATTGTTACAGAGTGCTGCAGTGATGAAGTATTTTTAAAACTGGTACAATGTAAAACCCCAATGGGATTTTTCCATTGACTTTTGGATTTTTGCAGAAAATAAGTTCTGTTACCAACAAAAGCTCACGATTTTTCATATTTTGTTCATAGTGACAATCTTCACGAATGATCGCAACTTCACAAAAGCCAGAAATAAAATGCTTAACATAGGAATCTAAACTAGAGCTTATCTGTACAGTGTGATGATGTTTAATTTCCTAAACCACCTCTGTAGTCCCATTTTAGCCACTTGTAAGCAACCAGCTTCTTTGAAAAAAAAAAAGCTATAAAAGATCACAAGGATTACTGATGTAAAGTTAAAAATATGAAATCCCCTTTAACACTTTATTACAAATAAAGCTGTGGTAAATCACCAAAACTGAAATTAAATAACAAACCAAAAACATTTTTTTAAAAACCATTTTAAATTAGATCCTGTATTTTACTGTAATAACAACATCTGCTTTGCCATTACCTCATTTCCCTTTAAAACAGATTGTTCCCCAAAACAAATATAAAACTAAATCTATCATTATTTACATGGCATGAAGTCAATCCAAACACAAAAGCATTTTTTTAAATAATGCCCCTTACAGCATTCACCATGAACGCATCTATCACGCTCCAGAAAAGAATCAGAAATCATAAAAACAGTCCACGACTCATGTGCTATATCCCAATTGTGAAGAAATTTCCCCTTCTCTTCTCACTCATTGTTATAAATGAATAACACTTAATAAATGTGTCTGAGTCTGATCTCTAGCAGAGGTAAGGTGTACACTGGCCCTTTAAATGAGGCTTGCTGTGAGTCTGGCAGCCTAATGGATGCAAGTATGTAGTGCTAATGGATGGCAACCTGAAAAATGGCCTTATCTGAAAAGTCCAGGACAGCTATAAATGAAACAGCTGCGTTACGCACATTTATCTGTGTCCTGGTCAAAGGAAGAACCTTAAAGAACCTATTTGCTCACTAGAGTTCTCTCTCACACACTCAGTGTCTGTCTGTGTTTATAGAAATGTGTGTGTCTAATTAGGGTCTTGAATACCTTGTTATATGATTAATCTTACTGTATATCAATATAGATATAAAAAGGATCCTTCAAATGATTGTGACTTTTAATGCCTGAGTAAACAGATAAAAGTGTCATTTGATATAATTTCATCTGCCAGTGACATTTATTAGCAGTGCTACAGAAAGGGCTTGTAACATAGCAGTAACTCAAAGCATGTGTCCCGTCACAGGAGGCTGTTTTTCCCGTCAGCAGTTTATCTGGATGTCTTGATTAGAAGTCATTTATAAAGAGAAGCAAGAGGTCATAATGGAATCAGAGTGGAAGTCCTGTTTCTTTGATGTAATCAGAGACTAAACAGAAGATGATTGTTTTGGCTGGACAACTATATTTATGTCATGTGATTCTTGTCATACACATTACATTTAGGTCTCCCTGTGCTTAAAATCTCACTATCGATATAAAATCAAGTTGTACATTATCCTTTTTTAGATCATTTATTCTGTGTATTTTTGGGGGCTTTTTTGATTTCCATTATCCAGTGCATATTGCTAAATAGAAACTAAAAGTGTGACTGTGTCAGAGTCTGCTGTTGAAGGTTTTGCAGGCTGCACTGCCCCCATCTGGCCTTAAAAAATATCAAAATGGTTCAAAAAATACCTAAACACTGCCATCTATTGGTGATTAATATTAAAAATGAAGAACGTGTAAACCTACTGTCAACTGAAAACACAGCTGCCTCAGATTGTTTTTATGTTTTAAACCTCTATGGGGTAAAGTTTCTTCATACTATAATTTTTCACCCAAAAAACAAACAAACAATACTTACAATACCTACTTGCATTGCTGAAACAGTGCAGCCTTTTAAAGAAACCAATAATATGCCATTTTAAGCCACATTTATTCACTCAATTACTTTACTAATTTTGAGTTTGTAGGACTTATAACTTGAATTTACGTTAGGCTCCAATATACACTAAACTGCTCAAACTTCTTAATCTTCTTTAAATTATTGGAACTTTTCACATAATCAATGTTGGGGGTAACACATTACAAGTAATACAAGATGATGTACAGGTGCTGGACATATAATTAGAATATCATCAAAAAGTTTCATTCGAAAGGTGAAGCCTGTATATTATATTCATTCATTACACACAGACAGATATATTTCAAATGTTTATTTATTTTAATTTTGATGTCTATAACTGACAACTAAGTGAAATCCCAAATTCAGTATCTCAGAACATTAGAATATTGTGAAAAGGTTCAATATTGAAGACACATGGTGCCACACTCTAATCAGCTAATAAACTCAAAACACCTGCAAAGCCTTTAAATGGTCTCTCAGTCTAAGTTCTGTAGGCTACACAATCATGGGGAAGACTGCTGACTTGACAGTTGTCCAAAAGACGACCTTTGACACCTTGCACAAGGAGGACAAGACACAAAAGGTCACTGCAAAAGAGGCTGGCTGTTTACAGAGCTCTGTGTCCAAGCACATTAATAGAGGGGAAGGAAAGGAAAAGATATGATAGAAAAAAGTGTACAAGAAATAGGGATAACCACTCCCTGGAGAGGATTGTGAAACAAAACCCATTCAAAAATGTGGGTGAGATTCACAAAGAGTGGACTGCAGCTGGAGTCAGTGCTTCAAGAACCACTACGCACAGACGTATGGAAGACATGGGTTTCAGCTGTCGCATTCCTTGTGTCAAGCTACTCTTGAACAACAGACAGCGTCAGAAGCATCTCGACTGGACTGCTGCTGAGTTGTCCAAAGTTATGCTCTCTGATGAAAGTAAATTTTGCATTTCCTTTGGAAATCAGGGTCCCAGAGTCTGGAGGAAGAGAGAAGAGGCACACAATCCATGTTGCTTGAGGTGCAGTGTAAAGTTTCCACAGTCAGTGATGGTTTGGGGTGCCATGTCATCTGCTGGTGTTGGTCCACTGTGTTTTCAGAGGTCAAAGGTCAATGCAGCCGTATACCAGGAAGTTTTAGAGCCCTTCATGCTTCCTGCTGCTGACCAACTTTATGGAGATACAGATTTCATTTTCCAACAGGACTTGTCACCTGCACAGAGTGCCAAAGCTACCAGTACCTGATTTAAGGACCATGGTATCCCTGTTCTTAATTGGCCAGAAAACTCACCTGACCTTAACACCATAGAAAATCTTAGGGGTATTGTGAAGAGGAAGATACGATATGCCAGACCCAAGAATGCAGAAGAGCTGAAGGCCACTATCAGAGTAACCTGGTCTCTCATAACACATGAGCAGTGTCACAGACTGATCGACTCCATGCCACGCCGCATTGCTGCAGTAATTCAGGCTAAAGGAGCCCCAACTAAGCATTGAGTACTGTACATGCTCATAATTTAAATTTTCATACTTTTTAGCTGGCAAAGATTTAAAAAAATCCTTTCTTTGTATTGGTCTTAAGTTATATTCAAATTTTCTGAGATACTGAATTTGGGATTGTCCTTAGTTGTCAGTTATAATCATAAAAATTTAAAGGGTGGGTGAAGTTTTTTGACACTGTTAAAGAGTTGGATTCCCATGCTAAACATGGACAAAGTTTTAAAAATTAAGTTGTACGTTTGAACGAGTATTTCTGTTCCAAAAATACTCCTTCCGGTTTGTCACAAGTTTCGTAAAGTTTTTTTTCGAGTATGGCTCTGTGTGACGTTAGATGGAGCGGAATTTCCTTATATGGGTCCTGAGGGCACTTCTGCCGGAAGAGCGCGTGCTCACGTATAGCAGAGCACTGAGAGCACAGGCATTCAGTGATCAGAGCGAGAGCGTCGCGAAATATCACAAAAAGAGTGTGTTTTTGGTTGCCAGGGCAAGAAAACCCTGCACATCCTCCGGATGAGACGTTAAACCGAGGTCCTGACTCTCTGTGGTCATTAAAAATCCCAGGATGTCTTTCGTAAAGAGTAGAGGTGTGACCTCGGCATCCTGGCTAAATTCGCCCATTGGCCTCTGACCATCATGGCCTCCTAACAATCCCCATATCCGCTGATTGGCTTCATCACTCTGTCTCCTCTCCATCAGTAAGCTGGTGTGTGGTGGGCGTTCTGGCGCACTATGGCTGCCGTCGCACACTGGATGCTGCACACTGGTGGTGGATGAGGAGATACCCCTTGACTATGTAAGCGCTTTGAGTGTCTAGAAAAGCGCTACTGTATATAAATGTAAAGAATTATTATTATTATAATTATTATTAGAAAAGAAAAAACAGCATTAAGGGACCAGTGGATGGAGTTTATTTTTACAGAGCAACAACCGAGTTGTGCAAGTGTTTGTGTTTGTTCCCTGCATTTCGAAGATGCTTGTTCACAAGGCCCAGTTTGTGGGATCTGATTCTGGATCATAAATAAACGGCTGAATCTGACTGTTAGCCATGGTTTGTTTTGGATGATGTTTTTTTCCTCAAGGTAATGTCACAGCTTCCAAACGCTCTCAATGCAAAAGCCTACTCGCGCTTGTGATTCTTTAGCTCCGCCCACACGTCACGCCTCCAGTCGGTAAAAATCTTTCTCTTATAAATATAATAAAACTAAAGACTTTTTGGAGTTATGAAGGATGCAGTACTACTCTATAGGTACTCAAGATTAACAGGATATTGAGTGAAAATGAGCATTTCACCCCCCCCCCCCCCTGAAAGAAATTAACATTTGAAATATACAGTATCAGTCTGTGTGTAATTAATGAATATAGTATACAAGTTTAACTTTTTGAATGGAATCAGTGAAATAAATCCATGTTTTGATGATATTATAATTATTTGACCAGCACCTGTATATCAGATTACTTTTTTCAAGTAACTAGTAAAGTAATGCATTACTTAAAAATTTACTAAAAAATACAAATAAAAAATAGGTTACTTTTTCTTCAAGTAACTCAAGTTACTTTGTTTGCCTAATTAATCAGAGATAGCATTTTTTTGTTTTCCCATTTTTTCAATGATAGCTCTTTTGTTGTGTATTGAATGAAATTTGGAATAAGGTGCAGAGGCACTTCCTTTAGGCTGAGGGTTATTAATTTATCTTTTTTGTGAAAGCGAGTTGCCAAATATACAGGTGCATCTCAATTAATAATAATTCATTGCCAAAATAAGCTGGTTGTTCACAGTGTGCTGTATCCAAACATGTTAACAGAAAGTTGAGTGGAAGGAAGAAAAATATGCACATCCAACCGAGAGAACCATAGCCTTATGGGGATTGTCAAACAAAATCAATTCAATAATTTGATTAAAAAATTCATAAGTAATGGACTGAGGCTGGGGTCAAGGCATACAGAAGGGTCAAGGAATTTGGCTACGTAAGGGGGGTATTACCTGGGTTAAGGAGCAGAAGAACTGGATTGTTGCCCAGTGGTCCAAAATCCTCTTTTCAGATGAGAGCAAGTTTTGTATTTCATTTGGAAACCAAAGTCTTAGAGTCTGGAGGAAGGGTGAAGAAGCTCATAGCCCAAGTTGCTTGAAGTCCAGTCTTAAGTTTCCACAGTCAAGGTACCACAGTTCAATGTCATCTGCTGGTGTTGGTCCATTGTTTTTTTTTTTTTTTTTTTTTTTTTTAAACCAGTGTCACTGCACCCATTTACCAAGACATTTTTGGAGCATTTGATGCTTCCTTCTGCTGACCAGCTTTTTGAAGAATCTGATTTCATTTTTTCAGCAGGATTTGGTACCTGCCCACACTACCAAAAGCACTGAGTTGTTAAATGACCGTGGTGTTGGTGTGCTTGACTGGCCAGCAAACTCATCAGACCTTGTCAAGAGGAAAATGAGAAGCAAGAGACCAAAAAAAATGCAGATGAAATGAAGGCCACTGTCAAAGAAACTTAGGCTTCAATACCACTCGTCAGCAGTGCCACAAACTGAACACCTTCATGTCACGCCGAAATGAGGCATTAATTAAAGCAAAAGGAGCCCCTACCAAGTATTGAGTACATTAAGTGAGTACAGTACAGAATTGAGTATATTTAATGCACAAGTTTCACCATTTGAGTTGAATTACTGAAATAAATGAACTTTTCCATGACATTCTAATTCATTGAGTAAAAACAAACAAACAAACAAAAAACAAAAACTGAATATAATGTGTATTGTACCTGAGAATTGTACCTGTTTTCATGGAAACTATAATCTTGCCTATTGGTCTGTATTGGTATTTGGTGTAATCCTTTTATTGTTTTAATTGTTAAAAGTTGATTTTCTGTAATGTTTGTAATGGTATTTGTAGTAGAAACTATTCGCACGTTTGTGAAAATGTCTATGGTTTTTTTGAGCAAGATTAATATTGACTGAAAAAAATACATAAGTATTATTTGTAGACACTCCCAATATCAACAAAATTTTTAAATGCCGATGCGGCTTGATCCAGCAGATGATCTCATTCTGATGAGTCATTTATTTTTATTTATATTAGTGTTACTGTGACATAAACTTGTAATGTAATGCCTACTGTAATGCAAGACTAAAATCTGTGGAGTGCAATATTTTAAAATACGACCCTTTATTGCATCTAAATGTTGTATGACTTCTCTGCATTTTAGGGGACATTCTAAAACGCTTAACGTGAAAAACGTTTAATGTGGCTTAATTTACTAAACAGTGATATTATCAGACCAAAATCACTTAACATTATACTAATAAAGAATACTATCTATAAAAAAATCAGACGAGCCCTGAATATGAATTCAATCCGTTTTATAACACGTTAAGCCTTATGATGGTTTTCAATTGGAGGAAAAGGCTTAACGTGTTATACAATGTATTGAATTCATATTCAAGGACCATCTGGTTTTTTGTAGATAGTATACTTATTTAGATGAATTTATGATGTACTCACTCATTATATACATTTAGCAAATTTTGAATGCAGAAAAAGTTTCATAGTGCTTCTTTCATAAGCAAGTTCAGCTCATGTAAAAAATAGTAACACAAGTAGAGTAATGCCTTTTTGCATTTAACAAACTATTCTCCTATTTACTGCTGTTCAGTTCCTTTGTCACAATCTGTATTGTTAAAAGCACTACATAAATAAAGGTAACCTGACTAGATGTAATGCACTACTTTCTATAAAAAGTTAAATACTCAGTTAAGAGTCATATAATTGTAATTGTGATATGAGACTATAGACAAATCAATGAATCCAATGATGAACTGCCTTTAACTGAAATAAAATTTTCATTCTGCATTATTGACACACTATTTTCCTAATCAATACTGTACAATTGCTTTGACACAATCTGTACTGTTAAAAAGGTGTAATCTGTATTGTTAAAAATGTTACTTTTTTTTTTTTTTTTGGTGGTGGATTAAATGCATGGATTTCTTTTAAATAAACAGTAATGATTATACTTTTTAATAATTTGATATATATATAAGAATGCTCTAAGAATAAAAGCCTGGTAGACAGGCATCTTGAGGTTAAAAGTTGAAAACATTCTTTATTACAAAGCATGGACGTACATTTGGATTACAAAACTGATGAGGGTGACATGCAAATACAAAAAAAGAACAAGACACTTCAGGACGTAAGTAAGGAGGTGTGTTCAGGTTGGCTCTGAATGCAGGTGCTGAGAGTGTGCTACATCATTGACAGGGGGAGCTGGTCAACTCGGGGCTCCAGACTCATTCTTCCCTATGTTCGCTCTTTTGTGATTAAATTTCTCATATGATCAGTTTTTTTTTTTTTTTTTGCTACAATATGCTACAAAACAGTGCATGCTGATGAACTTTTATCATAGTTTATAGTTATATGGAAACGAAAGTGGTTAACAATTAACCCATACTTATTAATCAGTATTATTATTTGTGATTTTTGTGAATTTTGTGAACCGGACGTTCCTCTTTTGCTATGTTATAAATCTAAGGCCAGATGCTTTCGAACTCTCGCCAACATGCACACCAACAATAAAACAGTAAGATTCAATGAAAAACTAGCTTACAAAACATTTATTAACAAAAAATGAATGAATGAATGGGACATGGCATGGGCCTACACTACATGCTGTATTAGGCTATATAATGGCTTATAAAATTAGGCCTACAGAACGTTTAACAAACCCTGAGGAATTAAAAAAAAAAAAAAAAAGACATAATATAAACTGAGGTAAACTGCAAAGATAAGCTTTTCAAAATGAAAACAAAACAAAAAGAAAAGTAAAACTAAACTTGCTGCCATTGACAGTGAAATGGACCATCGACACTATCTACAATCTCAGTTGGGAGTGTCAATGGACTATTTCAGAGTTAGGAGGTGGTAATGCACTTATAAGTCTGTAATTCACTGTAAAAAAAGAAGAAGAAGAAGAAGAAGAAGAAGAAGAAGAAGAAGAAGAAGAAGAAGAAGAAGAAGAAGAAGAAGAAAAAGAAGAAGAAGACCCAAATGCATTCAGGACAGTTCCGAAATTGCAGGTAAAAAAACAATATAAATACTATTCAGTAGTCTTGTCAAAAGTATGATCCATTTATATATATATATATATATATATATATATATATATATATATATATATATATATGCACAGTACTATCTCTCTCTCTCTCTCACACACACACACACAAACACTCACACACACAAAGTAGTCAGCATGTGAAGTGGATCAAAAAAGTTCATCAAAGTTGTCTTAAGTCAAAAACGGGTATTCAGGCTGACTTATATGTATATATAGTTTGAATTCCACACTACATTTTCTGGTGGTGAGCACATCCTTCCCTATCTTTGTTGGACTCGAGTCATGGTCATTTGCAGTCATTGTTTTCCATAATCTAATCCTTGGGATTAGAAAGAAATTATTTGAATGCACAATTGACGAGTTTTAAGCACAATTTTCATATAACTCATCTACAATTCTCTGAGGTCCTGAGCTTTGATTTGCCTTCCCCTCTTGAGTCTAGAGGTTCAGTTGAGGGCACAGGCTTGAATTTATCAATGGAGCTTGAAAGAAATAATAAATAAATAAATAAATAAATAACAATCCTTTTGAATTCCACAGACACAGTCTCTTTCCCTTCTCAGGAAACCATAGATACTAGTGATGTGCGGGTCGGGTTGAGGCGGGTTAAGAAATTTGTACTTGCGGAGCGGGTCACTTAAAACAAAATTGGAATTTAGTGGTGGAACTTTTGATTATTTTAAGAGATTTGTTGATTTCCAGTTCGTTCACCAAAATTATTCATTCACTGACTCATTCAGTGACCATTTCTTCATATTACACAAATACGCCAGCAGTTGGCGTAAAAGAGTGTCTTGTGTTATGTCTTAAGTCAAAGAACGTATTTACTTGTGACAAAAACTGATTTGGCTTTATTAAAGTGTGTGCATGATCGCAATAAATAAATAGTCTTGTTCAGATTAACAAAGCACGAGGTTTTATCGGTGATTAAACGTGTTACAAATATGAAAAAAAGCATATGTGCACCAATAACTGCTCTTTGTATCTGCTGATTGCTGATCGAGATTTACATGCTTGGCCAACTGACCCTGTATACTCTCATTCAATTCATTCACGAACGGGATTGTTGTGTTCATAGTTAACCACAAGGTGGCAGTGGAATGTTGAAGTGTTGAAATGCTGCTTGGAAAAGAGAACGAGAAGTGAGTTGTTCTAAAAATGAGAAGCGTGGCATGTGTTAAATAAAAAAAGAGCATCTAAGGAATTACTCCGGTCTTGTGTTTAATAATCCAATACACAACAATTGGCGACGATGGTTTCCGTGCCTACGCCTGCATCTTTTCTGCCATGCAGTGGAGAGCCTGCGATTCCTTTTGCTACCTGGCGAAAAATGTTTGAAAATTACTTGCTTGCTATAAATGCTACAGGAGACTCATGGCCGGATGCCAGGAAACGTGCTATTCTACTACACAGTTTGGGGACTGAAGGCCAGAGGCTGTTTTACACGTTTCCTAATACTGGTACTACATTTGCAGAGGCAACGTCAGCGTTGGAGAATCATTTTGTCCCAAAGGTGAATGTTGTGGTCGCTCGACATCGCTTCCGACAGCGCTCGAAACGTGCTGATGAGACAATTTCACAGTTCCTGTCTGCTTTGCGGGACTTATCTTCATCATGTGCTTATGGTGACATGGAAAGTGAAATGCTGCACGATCAGTTGGTCGAACGATCGTATGCTCCAGCAGTGCGAGACAGACTTCTGCTGGAACCATCACTGACACTTGACACCGCTATGGTCATTGCATGTCAGGTGGAACAAGCGCTCTCTAATTCGGACATGCTTACAGCGCAAAGTGCAGTTCAGGCCGTAGCTTCTAAACCCTTTCATCGGAAAAAGCGTGATGCACATTCTAACGGAGCAAAATCTGTGGCTGATACTACAAGGCGCGCGTGTTACCGTTGCGGAGCTACAAATCACCTCGCTAATGCTGCCAATTGCCCAGCTGCTCGAGCCAAATGCCGTACTTGTGGTAAGACCGGACATTTTTCTAAAGTTTGCCGTTCTTCTAAGGACGTTCGGGAAGTGGTCCCGGACGTGGTTGTTCTTTTGACTGATACTGTAAATACATCTGCAGACAAACTTTTGTGCAATGTTCATGTTACAACGGCAAATGGTGCTTCTATTGAGACTGAATTAGTCGTGGACACAGGCTCTTCAGTGTCAATCCTGCCTGTGGCTGTGTACAAACGACACTTTTCGGATTGTTCACTTACTGCTCCCAAAGTGAAACTGGTTACGTACATGAAAGAGGATATTCCCGTACTAGGATGTTTACATGCGGACGTTTCACTGAATGAACAGGTAACCACCGCTTGTTTTTACATTGTGCAAGGTGGCTCTGCTTTGATGGGCATGGACCTAATTCGAGCCTTGAACTGTTCTTTTCACTTTGGTACTGATACTGCTCCTAACGAACTACATGCACTCGTTGGTGAAACTATTTCTGCTCCAGATACTTCTGTGGGGTGCGTGAAAGGCTTTGTTCATAAGCCTACAGTCAAACCTGATGCTACTCCAGTTCGACAGAAGCTTCGTCGACTTCCATTCTCCGTTCGACAAGCTGTTTCTGCAGAACTGGACTCATTACTGCAAAATGGCATAATTGAGAAAATCGATTCTTCCCCTTGGATTTCGCCTATTGTCGTCACCACGAAGAAAGGAGGTAAAATACGTCTCTGTGTTGATCTGCGCGAGCCAAATAAGGCCCTGATTGTTGACAGCCATCCTCTGCCGCATATGGACGAACTGTTGAGTGAATTAAGAGGCACATCAGTGTTCACTACAATTGACTTAGCGGCTGCTTACCATCAGCTTACCTTACACGAGGAGTGCCGGGATATCACCGCGTTTATTACGCATGATGGTCTCTTCAGGTACTGCCGGGTTCCATATGGCCTTGCTTCCGCGCCATCTGCATTTCAAAAAATGATGGAAACTGTCCTAAAAGGCATAAGTGGGGTGAGGAACTACCTGGATGATATAATAGTATATGGTGCCACCCAGGAAAGTCATGATGCGACGCTGCGCTCAGACATGCAGCGCTTGTCCGACGCAGGACTACAACTGAACTGGGACAAGTGTACGTTCAGCCAGTCATCCTTAAAATTCCTTGGACATGTCGTTTCCAAACATGGAATTTTCCCAGATGAGGAACACAAGTCTGCGATCATTGAGGCTCCTGCGCCACACGATGTTGCTTCTTTGCGCTCATTTCTGGGACTGATTTCATGGTACAGCAAGTTCTTGCCGAACTTCGCTTCTGTTGCTGAGCCGTTGCGTGCGCTACTTAGAGATGCGTCAACTTCTAAATTTGAATGGACTGTGTCTGCTGAACGCAGCTTCAAAGATCTGAAAGAACTGCTCTCTGGAAGTCAGGTGCTTGCATTGTTTGACCCTTCCCTCCCCACTATAGTGTCAACTGACGCTTCGGACTATGGATTGGGGGGGGTTTTGACACAAATACACCCAGATCGTGTTGAGAGAACTGTAGCATTTGCTTCTAGAACCCTTACTGCTGCCGAAAGGAAATATTCTACGGTCGAGAAGGAGGCGTTGGCTTGTGTCTGGGCCGTAGAAAAGTGGCGGCCGTATTTGTGGGGTCGACACTTTACGCTCAGAACTGATCATTGTGCGCTCACTACACTATTGGCAACCAAAGGCATTGGCCGGGCCGGTATGCGGGTCGCCCGGTGGTCGGCACGCTTGCTTTGCTACACATATGACGTCATCTACCGACCTGGACGTCTTAATTGTGCTGCAGATTGTCTATCCAGGCTGCCATTACCGACAGGAAATGATAGTGCTGCTGTGGAACCAGAGATGGTTGCTTTCGTTACTGGACTGCCTACATTGTCTGTTGAGGATTTCATGGCTGCTTCGGAAGCTTGTCCTGAGTTAACCCAGCTGCGCTTGCGAATCGGGCAGGGCTGGCCGAAAAAATGCTGTGACCTGGATCCTGTTCTGGTGCCCTTCTTTCGCATTCGTGATGAACTGTGTGTGGATGGTGTGCTAGTGAGGAGAGGTGAACATCGTGTTCTTGTTCCTTCTACCTTGCGCTCTAAGATGATAAGCCTAGCACATGAGACACACCAAGGAATTGTCCAGACGAAACAAAGGCTGCGTGAATTATTCTGGTGGCCTCACATGGATGCTCAAGTACAGTCGGCTGTCTCTTCCTGCTTAACGTGCCAATTGAATGACAAATCGGCTAAAACAGCACCAGCTCCTCTTCAGCCTGTCAGCCTGCCATCTGGACCATGGCAGAAACTAGCGATCGATATCGTTGGACCTTTTGAGAGAGGACCTTCTGACTGTCGTTTTGCCATTTGTCTGGTGGATTACTATAGTAAGTGGCCTGAAGTAGCATTTTCTCAGAATGTCACTGCTGAGGTGGTCACATCATTCCTCCAAACAGTTTTCAGTAGAGAGGGAAATCCACAGTGTGTTGTGACTGATAACGGGCCTCAATTCCTCTCCAGTGTGTTTGCAGCATTCTTAAAGGAGAGAGGAATAAGTCACATGCGTAGTACAGTCTATTTTCCACAATGCAATGGGGCTGTGGAGAGGTGGAACAGAGTACTGAAAGAATGCATCCTCTCTGCGGAACAGATGGGGAAACCATGGAAACATGCAGTGACTGAGTTCTTGCAAAGCTACAGAGCTACCCCTCACAGTACTACAGCCGTTTCACCTTCTGAGCTTCTCCATCATCGCAAAATGCGTACAAAGCTGAATGTCTTTCCTGTTGGCCCCAAAAGTGACAAATGTGCTCGAGTGGAAGAGACTGTGAGTAACAAACAGTGCAAGAGTAAAGAGTACACTGACAAAAGACGTGGTGCCAAGTACCACACTTTCAAACCAGGAGACCAGGTGAGAGTGAGACAACCTGGGCATGTGAGGAAGGGTGTTTCTCAGTTCTCACCACCACTGAACATAGAGCAACAAATTGGAAAGAGTACTTTCGTTCTGAGTGACAAAAAGAAATGGAATGTATCGAAACTGGCTCGCTTTACAGCCCCTGTTACCACACAGAATGAGAACTTGCAAGCACCAGTGACATTTAATCTTAGGAAGAGTAATAGAGTGCGTAGAATGCCAACGTGGTTGAAGGAATATGATTTACAGTGAAGTGAAGTGAAATTGTACATGCATGAAAGGAAAAAAAAAAAGTAAAGGAAACATGCATCTTTGATTTGGTTATGTTGTGAGCTTGTGAACAGTTAAAATTGCTTAAATACTTAAAACTATGCATTAGAGTAAAACAAGGTCAGTTACATTGGTTAAGTTGTTGTGAGTTATTAACAAGTACACAGTAATCTTACGTGATTTTGTTACCTTACAAGAATAACTTTGTTCTGAATACTAATCGGTGATATGAAGAATCTTTCAAGTAAGAGGGGAAATGTTGTGTTCATAGTTAACCACAAGGTGGCAGTGGAATGTTGAAGTGTTGAAATGCTGCTTGGAAAAGAGAACGAGAAGTGAGTTGTTCTAAAAATGAGAAGCGTGGCATGTGTTAAATAAAAAAAGAGCATCTAAGGAATTACTCCGGTCTTGTGTTTAATAATCCAATACACAACAGGGATGTATCAGTTCATTCAACTCTTTCACCTACGAGAAGATCGTATTCGTTCACTACATTCAACAAGTAACATGCGCCGACCGTCCCATCTTGAGTTACTCTTTTTGACAGGATGAAACAGTTCACAGAGCTGTTCACGAGCTGCGCATGCGCTGCTAATAGCTGCTGTGGGAGGAACTTCATTGAACGAGAAATGAGTCTTTTACTGTCTATGGTCAGTGGATTACGTAAACCAGAACGATTCGTTCACCTAAAAGATTTGTTCATGAACGAACCATCATAGTGCAATTACCTATAGCCTATATTGATAAGGTCACGATATGAAGGTCTAAGTAGCAGCATAATTTCCGTGATGTCCCCAATGCGCGGGGTGGGTCGGGGCGTGTCAAGAAATTTTACTTTATTTGCAGGGCGGGCTGGGGCAGACCAAATAATTTCATAAAAGCGGGACCCGCGGGTTAGAAAAAACCCAGACCCGCGCATCACTAATGGATACATAAGTAACCTGAGACATTCCCTTTCAAGGGAACTTTGAACTGCGTCCTCTAAGGGTCACTAAAGGGGAATGGTATACCCACATCACCATGGAGTGCATGCCAGAAAACCATGGTGAGCACTAAATACAAACACAACCATAGCCATTGGAGTTGCCCCTGGGATGTTAGATGGCTGTCCGTGACATTATCCACTAAAACCAGAGGCCTAGGCTACATACCCCAAACAACTTACTTGTTAGGGTTAGACTCCTGAGCCCGGGGCAGAGCTAAACTCTGAATCAGGAATATATTACTTTAAGGGGATATGACCAAGAGCCTATTTGAAATATCTAGTTGAGGGAGCAAACACCCATCTCTCAACCGAGAAGGGGTCTCAATCTCCAGCATGTTTCAAATTTTGGAATGGCTAGCATTAAGTTACTTCTCTGAGTTAACAACTCGACCAGCTCGTAGATTTCCACCCCCACAAAAAAATTAAATAAATAAAAAAAATATATATTATATATATATATATATATATATATATATATATATATATATATATATATATATATATATATATATATATATATATGAAAATGCAGATTTTTCTACACTTTACTATAATATAGCAAAACATAAATACTGATAAGCATTAACATAAATAAATAGTAAACAAATTGTGATAAATAAATGGGGATTTTGAAGGCCATTGTAGCTATTTTATGAGTGAATCTGATAAAATAACCTATTGAAGAGACCAGTACTTATTACAATAAAGGGAAATATTAGCAATTTGAATTGCCTAAAGTAGTCTAACAGACAACAAAGGCATCAAAATAAAGGCTAGATTTAGTGTTTTATTTTTACATGTTAGCCAGATAGCTAGCTATTTTTCTAATTAGCATACACACCTGTGCATACATACAGTGAAAAATGACATACAGTACTTAAACTTAATTATTTCATTTTTTTGAAAGCTATATTATAGTCTTTGTCATGTTCTTTTTCAAAATAAATTAAGACACTTTTTGGTGAGTTAAAAGCAAGCAGTAATGTATCAAAAAACATTACAGAAGCTTATACATATATATATATATATATATATATATATATATATATATATATATATATATATACACACACACACACACACACACACACACACACACACACACACACACACACACACACACACATAAATATGTATATATATATATATATATATATATATATATATATATATATATATATATATATATATATAAACATCACAGACTATTACACAGACTATTACACAGTCATTAAAGAGTGATTTTTATCTCAATATTGATAATTATTGCATCCTGCATTGTGCCCCTGATAATTTTCTTTTTTCACAATTTTTTTTTACATGATACTTTAAGAGCACATAAATGGCAAAACTATTTTAAATTTGTTTGCCATGCATAATTAATGCATTGATGATGCAATATGATGATGACGTATTATAATTATGTCATGACACAGTGTTCAAATTAAACACAATCAAATCTTATTTCAGAAAATTGTGCAGAGTCTAGCACACTTACTACTATGTGGATTTTAGAAAGTGTGTAAAGTGCTCAGGATGCACACTAACCACTATGTGAATTTTTAGAAAGAAGTTTAGCATGTGCGTTTACAATAGCATGGATTTAAGAGCTTTCCAAGGATCTGTTCACAGTTTTACCCAAATTATTGAGCCAAATGGGAGAGGCAAACTCAAATACAAACCTCTGAGGCAAGAGTACTGCCTGAGACAGCATTACAGGTGGTTTTTGCAAATGCCACCCATACTTCCAGCTCGATACTTCAGCAAGAGGGGATATCCTGGTGATCAGGATATGATCATGAGTGAAGTAAACACTGCAGGTTGAGCACCCAGTTTATATATATATATATACATATATGTATATATACATATATATATATATATATATATATATATATATATATATATATATTAGGGGTGTAACGATACGTGAATTCGTATTGAACCATTCGGTACGAGGCTTTCGGTTCGGTACGCGGTACGCATTATGTACCGAACGGTTCGTTGGACTAATTACTTATATTTGGAAAATAAATAAAAAAAAATTTGAAATATAATGATATGTGTTCAACAAGGTAGCCCAATAACCCAAACGACATAACAGGCAATGCCCCTGACACTCCAGATGAAGAAAAAAAACACCAACTTATATGTTTATGTTAGGCTACTCAGTCAGGCGCTCGCTCACTCAGTACGCGCTGAAGGCTCGTTGCAAAATGGCCAATGCGTTTAACAGACCAGAAATAGAAGATCCTCCAATAACCAACAGGTCTGGTGTTTGGGTGCACTTTACCAATCTATCGGGCATCCAAACAAGCACGGAAATCAAAATGGACTATTAGTGTACTGTGTCGGAATTTCCCGAGCAGTACAATACAATTAACAGGACTGCACGTTAATAGATAGAAGAACTGTTATAAATAGAATGTATGCACGGCAGTTTTGAAAACTCCACCTACTTAGCTCTTGGCATAGTGCAGCGCAAATCGCATTGTATCTGAAGGGCAACGCTGAGCCCAGGGTCCAGCGCAGCGCATACCGCGTCCTGTGTGAAAGACCCTTTAGCTATCTTGCAACGAGCCTTCAGCGCGTACTGAGTGAACGAGCGCCTTACCCTGTAGTGGAAAACGCAGGTTTTAAGAACATGCTTAATGTAATTGAGCCCTGTTACAATATTCCTTCACGAGCCCATTTCAGCCAGACTGTAATACCTGCTTTGTTCCAAAAAACATAAGCCCTATAGAGAACCAATTGAGTAAAAACACACTCAATATAAAGAGTTATAGAGTTCCATATAAAAAGTTACATCTTTGGATTTGTTCATAACTACTACAACAATATAACATTTTAATTTTTTTTTTTTTATGAGGAGCTTTTTTTGTTTTATACAGTATGCTGCTAAGAAAACAGATGGGTAAAGAATAGCTCCATCATTGTTCAATTTAAAAAACAAACAAAAAACATACTTTGTTAGTTTAAATAAATAAAACATTTTTTAAAAAATCAAGGAAATTTATCTGCCCATTTTTTCTTTCTGCTGTATCTAAAACGTACCGAACCGTACCCAACCGTGACACCAGTGAATTGTATCGAAACGAACCGTAAATTTTGTGAACTGTTACACCCCTAATATATATATATATATATATATATATATATATATATATATATATATATATATATATATATATATATATATATATTAGGGGTGTAACGATACGCGTATTCGTATTGAACCGTTCGGTACGACGCTTTCGGTTCGGTACGCGGTACGCATTATGTATACCGAACGGTTCGTTGGAGTAATTAATTATATTTGAAAAAAAAAAAAAAAAAGAGAGAGAAAGAAATATAATGATATGCGTTCAACAAGGTAGCCCAATAACCCAAACAACGTAACAGGCAACGCCCCTGACACTCCCGAAGAAGAAAAAAACACCATCTTATATGTTTATGTTAGGCTACTCAGCAGGCGCTCGCTCACTCAGTACGCGCTGAAGGCTCGTTGCAAAATAGCCAATGCGTTTAACAGACTAGAAATGAGAAGATCCTCCAATAACCAACAGGTCTGGTGTTTGGGTGCACTTTGGATTCCCTTTAAGCTATAATGGTGATGGCAAGAGAGTGGTGGATAAAAAAACAACGGTATGTCGCATCTGCAACATGACAGGGTACACCAGCGGGATTACAAAAAAAAAAAACAAAAAACAAAAAACAGCGGGAATATCTGGGATATATGCGTCAGTACTATCTGGGAAAAGACGAAAAAAAGGAGAAACATGCACGCAGCAAACTATCCCTGCAGCATTTAGAAACTATACCTTACAGGGAATCCAACCCAAACACCAGACCTGTTGGTTATTTTAGGATCTTATATTTCTGGTCTGTTAAATGTATTAGACATTTTGCAACGAGCCTTCAGCGCGTGCTGAGTGAGCGAGCGCCTTAGGGGCCGTTCACATATCGTGCCTAAAAACGCATGGAAAACGCTAAGCGCGTCTTTCTCCTGAGGCGTCTGTCTTTGCTAAGCAACAATGACGTGCTCTCTCCATGAGACGCGGAAATTTCAGCGAAGGATAAATGGATTTGCAGCTCTAAAAATCGCTTGCAGTAGCTCTGCTACTGAATTTATTTCAAAATTGCAATCCATATACAACTATGATCAGCTGTTCCTTCATCTTGGCTGAGCTCTCAACGTTGTTACGGGAAAGGATGAAGCTGATTGGTTGGTTCTTGTCACATGACCCGCGGTGCGCTTGCGGCATTCTGAAAAGTTGAGATGTTTTTACATTTTGCTGTATCTAAAACGTATCGAACCGAACCGAACCGAACCGAACCGTGACATCAGTGTATCGTATCGAACCGAACCGTGAATTTTGTGAACCGTTACACCCCTAATATATATATATATATGTATATATATATATATATATATATAGAGAGAGAGAGAGAGAGAGAGAGAGAGAGAGAGAGAGAGAACGCACCTTCTCCTCCCTGAACTTCTCAACCACTGTCTCAACGGAAGCACCAGAAAGTTCGGAAGGCGAAACAGGGGCATCGAGAAGAAAGCCCCTCTCTTTCTTCCCAATATCTGCTGGTCTCAATATACAGTATGTGTAAGGAAAATGGCCTCTTCCATTCCTTCTCAATCTCTGTATGGAGATCAAGAAGAAAAGTAAGACTGAACCCAGCAAAGCGATGGCCCCTGGAACAGATGATGTTAATGAAATAACATCATCCTTCATCGTTTCACTTTTATCCACATCCAACAAGCGTGAGACGAAAAGCCCCTCTATAAATTTGACCAGATCCATCTGCGATCCCCACAAGCTCATTCTCCTAAGGGCCTCAGCAGTGATGGGTCCTACAGATAGCTACCCCTCTTTCCTTGAAAAGAGAGACAAACGTGAGCAGAGCTTTTTCATTGGAAAACGAAAGTGAACGCAGATTTTCCCTTCAAGGTTCTCTTTACCCAAACAAAAGATGCAGAGATCATATGTGTCATCAAGTGTCAGATAACGACGACACAGATGCACACATCCTCTAAACGCCTTGACAGTGCTCACCATAATAAAGGAATAAAGATCGCTCTTACCATAGAAATGTATGCGTTACTTTTTGAATGTATGCTTCTGACTCAGGTCATGACGAGGTGTTCCCCATAGCGACCCCTAGAGGATGCAGTTTGAAATTTGCTTGAAAGGAAAACACTTGTTTTCTAAGCCAGTTCTGAATTTCCATGTAGTTTTGAGCAGAAATCCCTGACTGCAAGGCATGCAAATATAGGATTTGTACAGTCATAACAACTAGTCGGAAATGCGTGGACAAAGCCTTTTGCCATTTTTGTACATATGCACTTTTAGCAACCGCTGAAAAGCAATTTTCTATTAAGTGTTTGTTTCATTTAAAAAAAAATGTCATTTCACATAACATGTTATAAACACTGTGTAACAGAAGTGATAACATGCATGTTTGGAGTTGTTTTATGATTTCAAACATGAATGAACAATTATTATGAAATGTGACATACTGTATAAGGGGGATGCAAACAATCAGCCACAAGGAGCTATATTAGAGAATTTACATCCAACCCTGCTCCGAGAGAGCTACTGTCCTGCAGATTTCAGCTCCAAACCCAATCAAACATACCTTAGCCAGCTAATTAAGGTCTTCAGGTCTACACAATAATTATAAACCGATGTATGAATGAACCTTTATTGCCCCGAGGGGAATTTGTCTTGCACTCAGTGGAGCCACATTGAACATTTAAGCACAAACAACAATAAATAACAATAGATAAATAGTAAAAGAAAGGACACAACAAACATCTAACCACATTGAGGACGTAAAGAATAGAGAACATTGACATCAACAACAACAAGATCAACACAGTAATGACAGCGCATCAGTCCAGTAGCTAAAAATGCATACAATTAAGGAAATAATAAATGGTAAAAGGTGCACTTTTAAAATATATCTATGTGCCTGAGCTTGATTTGTTCAGTAACTGTATGCTCCTTGGCACAAAAGATAAAATGGCACGTTTAGTTTTAGTCCGGGGCATTCTGAATCTACGTCCAGAGGGCAGGGGGGAAAACTCTGAAAAAAGTGGGTGGGATGGATCATCCAGTATCCTCAGGGCCAGATTGAGGGTATACTGTTCGGTGAGGGTAGTTATGTTTTTTATTTCGGATCCAGTGATTTTCCTGCCCATCTTAGTCACCCTGTCCAGCATGTTTCTGTTTTGGACAGAAAGATCACCCCCCCAGCACTGGATGGCGAAAGTCACCACACTCTGAATAAAAGTTAAATAAAACAATGTCAGAGTTGTGGTGTCTGCATTAAAACTACGCAATTTCCTTAAAAAATGAAGCCTTTGCTGTGCTTTTGAGTATCGTGCCAATGTATTAGAAGACCAGGTGAGTTTGTGATCAATAATAGTGCCTAGATACTTATACTCCTCCACTGTCTCAATGACTGTCCCATGAAAAGTGATAGGTTGCAATGGAGGGGGCCTTTTCCTAAAATCAATCACCATTTCTTTTGTTTTAGACACGTTTAAAATAAGTGAATTTTGATTGCACCAATCATGGAAATGTATTTGAGCAGGGCTGTAACTGAGGGCTGTCTACAGGATAAGCTCTTCAGGAGCAGGGTTGAAAATCCATGAGCTAGAACCTAAATTACTTCTATCAACAGTGGAGCCCAGTCCTGTTCCTGAAGATTTACCTTTCTGCAGTGTTCAGTTCCAACCCTGATCAAACACACCTGTCTGTAATTATCGAGTGTCACTGAAGATCTTAATTCGTTTCTTCAGTTGTGTGTGATCAGGGTTGTAGCTCAACTTTTCTGGTAAGTGGATCTCCAGGAACAGGATCGAGCACCCCAATCCACATGTTTGAGAGATATTACATAGGATTTCATTTTGCATTTTGAATTTTCTTAAAACTCCTTTTTTATAGCCAGTTGGGCTTTTTTTTTTTTTTTGCATCAAATGGTTGGCAGATTTGAGCAGAAGACAGCATTAATACAGTACTATTCTGTACCCTATTCATGGAAAAGTGATTGCTGCCACAAAGTGAGCGCATACAAATAAATCATGGGAATCAAAAAGAGCTTTATTGTCAAGTATGCTTGGGCATACAAGGATTTTTTTTTAGTGACATAAGCTTTCAGTACACAGCGAAATTAGCAATACACAGACAAAAATAAATAAATAAACATATGTAAATATAAATAGACAAATGTTTAAAAATGTATAGAAAAATAAATCAATTGTATTAACAGTTTTGCTATAGATGATAAAATGGAATAGAAAAGAGTGAAATGCAGAGATGTATTAGGGTGGAGGTGGTAACAAATAAATAAGATTATTGCATATTTTTATTGCATAAAGTGGGGAAAATTTAACTGTTCATGAGGTAGATTGCCTTGGGGAAGAAACTGTTCTTATGCCTGAATATTTTGATATTTGCGGCTAGGAAGCACCATGCCAGATTGCATGTTCGCTAGTGGCCATACATACACAGTGCTTCCCTGACTTCAGATCTATATGCTGGAATTGTTTCCAGCATCCCATAGGCTCCATTGTTGAAGTTATAGTTAGATTGTTAAGTATGTTTCTTAATTTGACCTACATTTTTGTCAGTTTCCCTGAAAACAATTATTGTGTCATTAAACTAATGTATATTGTTTTAAGTATATTTGGAGTTTTCAGAGAAAGATGACCAGCAAGTGTTTTCAGTTCATTTTCTACAGGAGCTGATGGTGCAGTGGAGAAAGTGGTGAGAGTGCAAACATGTTTAAATGCTTTATGCAAATGGCATGCAAACAACCTGGACAGCTGGCAATTATTTTGAGGTGCAGGCAGTGTGGTCTTTTTAAAATCTGTGTGGATATAGTGCTTAAATCACATTGATGCATATTATTATGTCAACATTTTATTTTAAATGCAGTTTGTAAACTTTCATTTTGGCTAGGTAAACACTAAACAGAAGTGTACTAAACTGACATTTTATAAAGACTTCAGTTATTTAGAAATAAAGATTTCCCATTACACTTTCCATATTTTAACATGTCAGTCTTAAACAGCTCATGCAGTTTCGGTCCACAATTCCTGTGGGCTGTTGTTTTTCAGAATTAGCAGCAATGTGAACTGGACATTTTGTCATTTAGCGTATGGGAAGCTAGTTTGCTACCAGATGTTGGTTTGTAATTACATACATTATTTCTTTGTTGCCTTTTCTTTCAACAAGTTACATCCTTGGTTTAACAATTTTTTGGAACGTTATATGTTTCCTTAGAAAGTCATGTTTCTAGCATTTGAAAAACTGAATTTTTCCATCTTAAAATATATATCTAAATTATGGCCTATGCTCTCAATGTCAAATGTAGAAATGTTAATCCATGCATTTATGACCTCAAGGTTAGATTATTGTAATGCTTTATTGGTTGGTTGTTCTGCACAAACTCCAGTTAGTCCAAAATGCAGCAGGTAGAGTTCCTACTAAAACCAGGAAATATGACCATATTAGCCCGGTCCTGTATTTGAACAAGTTCTTATTACATTACAGTCCTCCACGTCCGCTGCATTCTCAAAACTTTGACAATTTGATAATACCTAGAATATCAAAATAAATTGCGGCAGCAGATCCTTTATATCCTTTATAGATATCATTGACTTAATTGGACTGAATACAATGATGAACTGCCTTTAAATGAAAAATGAGTGTTTATTATTGTCATTTTGCGATATTGACACACTATTTTCCTAATAATTGCTGTACAGTTGCTTTGACACAATCTGTATTGTTAAAAGCACTATATAAATAAAAGTGACTTTACTATTGAGTAAACAAAACTATTTATGAGCATTGTAATGTTTGACATAATAGATTTCAGTTAAGCGGGAAGTTTTTAAAAAGAGTGGTTCATTCATAAATTCATATAAACTTACGTGGTAATACAAGCAGAAGATTTGACGTCTATATAGCAATAAATCATGAAATCATGTAATAAAATGATACAATTTTTACTAATTTAATTACATGATTCCTAATCTGTAGCATATTTGAAATCTTGTAGTGTAAATTCAGTAATACCCTTATAAGGATACAGATCGGCAGGTGCTATGTGACAGATCATACATCATGATCATCTGAGCCTGAGCGACAGGCTAAAGTATACATATTTGACTGGGAAATAAGGAAGGTCAAATAAGCTGTGTTTAAAAAACTGACAATGTGAATGTGACTTTGCCATATAAAGGCGAGAAATAAAGAACAAGTGTCAAAAACCATGTCAAAATATATATTGTATTATTTAACACTAGAACAAAATATATTTAATCAAAAAGAGAGACTCCAAGAGAACAAGCGGACAATGTATAAAGAGAATGGAAGAAAAAGACAAAAGTGGGAAAAGGTGGTGGTAGGGTTGGGACTGAAAACTAGGAGAGAGGGAGGGAGAGAGAGATCTGCCAGAAGATAAATGGGTGGAGTCAGATACGTGATGTGCATGATGTCAGCAGCTTGTTGGATTGTCGTGCTGTGCCCTGCTGAGCTTAATCCAGGCTGATTAGGAAGCAGCAAGCAGTCATCTAAGTGAATCCAGAAAAGTAGCCAAAGGTAACCTAGTGTAGCGTGGGACTGCTGCTCTAACATTAAAGAATCCATCATAAGGAAACTCACAAGGATCTGTAGTTAAGTCTGAGAGGACAAGGGAAGAAACGGGCAAGAAACTCAAAGTTCGAGCAGGAAAAAAAAGCTTTAAATGACCTTTTAATAGCTTCAGAGGAGAGTCAAGGGCATTTTTAGCATTATTAATCTGCAACACCATACACCTAAACCAAGGCAACCATCTGGTCAGAATGTCCACGAATGGAATAAGTATGGCTCTAAAGCTGCAGTTTGGACTTATTAATTACGAAAATCGTTACCTTACAGCAGAGGCATTTGGGTTCAAAGTAAATGCATCTGGAACCAGCATGAAGAAGAAACAGATCTGGACCCTGGAGCAAGATCAAGACAGCCAGGTGGTTTTCTTACGCAGTCATCTCGGACGTTATCTGGCCACAGATAAAGATGGCAAGGTGAGCTGTGAGGAGGAAGTTCCAAACACATCCTGCCGTTTCTTGCTTGTGTCGCAGTCAGATGGACGATGGGCCTTACAGTCTGAGCCATATTTGCGTTATTTTGGAGGGTCTGCAGAATATTTGTCCTGTTTTGCCCAGACCATTGGGGAATCAGAAAAATGGACCATGCATCTTGCCCTTCATCCACAGGCCAACCTGTTTAGTGTATTCCGTAAGCGCTATGCACGCTTGTCCACCACTGACGACGAGCTCTGCATGGACAGTGACATACCCTGGGGCGTTGACTCCCTGATCACTTTGGTCTATCTGGATGGCAAGTACAGTCTGAAGACCTGCGATAACCGCTTTCTCAGCAATGATGGTAAGCTGGTAAAGGATCACGGGCCTAACACTAGTTTCACCCTGGAACTCAAGTCTGGCAAGCTGGCCTTTAAAGACTGTGACGGCAAGTTTCTCTCACCAACGGGCCCCTCAGGCACCTTGAAGTCTGGCCGCTGTTCAAGGCCAGGGAAAGATGAGCTGTTTGATCTGGAAGAGAGCCACCCACAAGTTGTTTTCCAGGCAGCCAACCAAAGATATGTGTCCATCCGTCAAGGTAATCAATGATTGTTTATTTGTTAGCATGTGGTAACATGTCATAGTCATATTCATTATTATATATCCAGACATTTTGGGCCCCCCAACCCATTTTGCATGTCTCCTTTGTCTGACACACTAATATCAGTTGATAACTGTAGACAGATGTGTTGAATCAATGTTGGAAGAGAACTCTGCAAGTACATAGATCTCCAGGAACAGGATTGGGAACCCCAGCTGTAGCACACAAGACCTGTGGAACTTATGTGGTGCTTTTTATGGTCCATATTTATTATAATTGCATGGGGAAAAAAGCAATGCTAACACTTTAGTATAGGGACCTATTCTCACTGTAAACTAGTTGCTTATTAGCATGTCCATTATTTACATATTGGCTGTTTGTTAGTACTCATAAAACACATATTCTGCATGACCATATTCTACATCCTTACCCAATACCTAAACTTAACAGCTACCTTACTAAGCAGCAAATTAGGAGTTTGAGGCAAACGTCATAGTTAATGGTTTGTTTATAGCGAGAATTGGACCTCAAACTAAAGTGAGACCAAAGCAACCAACCAATTTTTCAATTCTTCAAAGGCGTATACCAGGAGTGTCCAGAACTGCTCCTGTAGGGCCATTGGCACTCTGCAGAGAGCTCAGTTAAACATACCTGAACCTATTAATCAAGGTCTTTAGGGTGACTTCCAGGTAAGTGTATTGGAACAAGTTGGAGCTTAACTCTACAGTGCACTGGCCCTCCAGAACCAGGACTGGACCTTGCATACTGTATGTACTAATATAGTTTGTTCATAGTCCTAGAATAGCATAAAACAGACCTATTGACTCCATGGCCACTTTTCAGACTGTTTCAGAGTCAATAGAAAGACATCTGTCTCTTAGAGTCACTTTGGACAAATAGGAGGCTGACATTTGAAAAGAGGAGAAAAGAAAAAGCTTTTAACACAGCTATTGGCCATTATGGTGAATGCTTTTCATTCCCATAGCTAAATATTTGCAAACTTTTAGCTGCTTTATCATATAGCAGAATACATATCTGAATCACTAACAATAATGAAAAGCAAACAATATAAATGGTTTCCACTAATACAACCTTTAGACAGATCATTATCTGTGCAAACAATAGGCTACAGCTGAAATTGCTAAAGGCTAAACCTGATTGGCTGAGGCTGAATATTTCTTGCACGACTTGCTTATTTGACCCCTCCATGCATTTGCTTTACACCACTGTAGGAATTATAGCAGCAGGCTGCTGGGGTGAGTGTTAGGGATTACTCCAGTAAAAGGCTTAAGAGACAGTCAAGGTATATTTCTGAAACATCTCATTTGAATCTTAATCCACACAATCTGGCCACTCTGACTAGTTGGTATAGACGTAAGTTTGCTGGTAATGTTACTTAGTCCACAGGTTCAGAGAGTGACAGAGATAAACCGGTTGGTTACTGGTGAGATTCAGGAACATTGTAAAACAGAGCACTTAAGAGGAAATTTCCAGTGAAAGCTGCTGTCATATTGGTAAAAACCCTTTACACAGTTTTAATAAAATAGTGGAGGTGATAATGTGTCCCCATTGATCAGCATTCAAAAGAATTTGTGCATTCTGATGAAATAAACTTGGTAGGTAGTAATCAAGATGCAGAATTGTAATTTGAATTTGACTAAAAATTCAGCCATTGCATGTGAGGAAAACAAATGATCAAATAACTGAACATTAGTAGTACTACTAGTAGTAGTATTGTTTTTAAAATAAAATAAAAATCTGTATATGTTTTGAGCTACAGAAGAGACTAAGAGACAAGTACAGTCATCTGTCAGTTTGAGGGCAGAGTTTTATCAACCCAACACACTGTGTTTGCATAAATACTTTTTGCATTTAAATTTTGCAAAGGATCAGCCAATGAGAAGACATGAAAATGTATTTGTTTTCAGGTGTTAGCATATCAGCTAATCAGGATGATGAGACAGACATGGAGACATTTCAGATGGAGATTGATAAAGACACTAAGAAGTGCATGTTCAGAACTAATGGCGGAAATTACTGGACACTCTTTACTCACGGAGGGATTCTGTCCATGGCCACAGAGGGGTAAGTGTTTCCATTACTATCACAACATTACAGTAGTTTTGATGCATTTGATGTTTGTTTGATGTTAATGAAAATAGGAAAAGATCTTACTTGAATATTCTTGTAACTGATAGAGAAGAAAACACAATGTTTGACATTGAATGGCTGGGCAGGCGAGTTGCTTTGAGAGCAAGCAATGGAAAATATGTATGCACAAAGAAAAATGGGCAGCTTGCTGCTGTGAGTGATTCTGTGGGTGAGTGCAAACAAGTTATTTTCTGACTTTTAGTATGTTATTACTGACCTGTCACTACTGAATACCCACTAAACCTGAGTCACATAAATCCTTGCATGTGTTTGACAGGGGAGGATGAGCAGTTTGTGCTAAAGCTGATTAATCGTCCAATCCTGGTCTTGCGTGGGGAGAACGGCTTTGTGTGTCACCACAAAACCTCCAATACACTGGACTGTAGCCGCTCTGTTTATGACATCTTCTCCTTGCTTTTCAGCGATGGCGCATACCAAATAAAAAGTGAGTCACATTGCTATTGTGTAAGCTGTAACTGACCAGGGTTTCACTGAGCAGCACACACTCCTATGGGCACATTCCTGCAAACACCTTATGATTGTACCTATGTAAATGTTTTTATTTTTCTTCTACCATAGGTGGAAATGAAAAGTTCTGGTACATCTCCAGCAGTGGTCTGGTGTGCACAGATGGAGACAAACCTGAGGAGTTCTTCTTTGAGTTTGCAGAGTCTGGACGGGTTGGCATCAAGGGTCAAAATGGCAAATACCTGCGTGGAGACCAGGGAGGCACACTGATGGGTAATGGGCTCAGTGTGGACGCCTCGTCCCTGTGGGAGCACTGAGTGCTGTACCAGAGACACAAATACAGACTCACAGAGTAAAAAGAAATTCTCCTCCTGACACCTTTTCAACTAATGATTTTCAGCAATACGCTTTTGACTTTTACGCTTTTTTTGAAAGAATTGACTTTCTTTCTTTAATCTTTTTTTTTTGCTTTTGTGAGCATGTTAAATATGGTTTTATTAGGATTTTTTTAATACTGTAGATATTAGTATCATCCTTTGCTACATAAGATACAATACAACCTAACTTTACACTGTCAGTTTGCAAGACAATTACAACAATGGTTGGTTATCGCACACATTATGATGACCCACAGTATAGAAAGAAATATTTTGACTACTTTTCTTTTCTAAGAATGGCTTGATGTGTCAGTCACCAGCGAGAAAACTTTATAAGTACTACAATACCAGAAAGGCATACAGCAACAGCATGCAATAGTGGATCTAACTTAGAATAAGTGTATGTTTACTTATAGTTAATATTTTTCCTCAAAAATGTTGTTTGTGTTGATTCAGTAGGTGGTATTATAAGCTTTAACACAGTACTTATAATTTACACCTTATAAATACTTTCCAAAAACTTTTATTTATTGCTTTTTATTTATTCCATTTTTTTTTTGCTGAATAATGATTTATAATTTTTGAATTTTATTAAATTTTTCAAGAAACTCATTTAAATTGCAAATGTATACAGATAAAACAAATATAATACTGTATATCATGTATCGTGAAACATTTACATAAAAGCAAAAACATTGCAGTTCGTAAAAATACAGCATTATCCAATCTAATGAGAGGAAGGCTATGAACATAACATGGTATCTTGACAAAGACTTCTGTAAGAGACCTACACTAGCAAGTGTCCCTAGACTCCACAGTTATTAATTTAACAGTCCTACCCTATCATCTGACACCTTCACCTTCATTTGTTAAATAGCAATAGTATACAAAAACTTTTGGTCATGTCAGCCACTGACTCTTTGAAATCTCCAAACTTATGACATGATTACTGTATATGTTGTCAAATAATTAGCAATATTTCTACTATGGTGAAGTTTTTTGTGGTTCTCTGAGTTTAATAAACTGATGATAACACAAATATGTTGTTTTATTGTAATTCCTTATTATTTATTTTAACAATAACAATTACAATAACAATTACAGTAACAATTACAATAAATGTAACATAACGCATAAATGGTCCTGATTTATATAAATTGGCCTTAACTCTAACAATGCACTTATCTTGTTCACATTGTATTGCAAAACTTTTGCTGCTATTGAGGAGGGATACGGTTGAGGTGAGGGACAGGTTTGGTGGTATTAGTAGATTTAAGGGTGTAATTTAAGTTGTAAGGGATGAATCAACAGTGTAAATATAAATTAAATTTCAGAATTTAATTACAGATGTAATTAAATGCAGGTTTTTTTTTATAAATTAAAAAAAAAAACTATATAAGTACAATTAATTACTTAATATAAGTACAGTTACTTTATGTAAGTACAATTACATTAAGTACAATTTAAAGACATACAGTATATGTATACAATAAGTGCATTGTATCAAATAATTAACTAATATTGGGAAGTCTTGGCCTAGGGTTTAGAGAGTATGGCTCCTAAGCCTAATGTTGTGGGTTTGCGTCTTGGGCCGGCAATACCACGACTTAGGTGCCCTTGACCAAGGCACCAAACCCCCAACTGCTCCCCGGGTGCCGCAACATAAATGGCTGCTCACTGCTCCTTGTGTGTGTGTGTTCGTTATTTACTATCTGCCTCAGTAAAAGCCCTGTGTAATCTGTCGACTTTGAGTCTGCTGTATCCTTACAACTTATCTGTATGGTGAGAAGTGTTCGCTCCTTCCCATGCATGTGAACTATAGACTTGTCTGAAGCATCTATTCTGTCTATCTCAGTAGAAACCCCACGCCGCCTGTCGACTTCGAGTTTGTTGCATCCTTGTAGCCCACCTGTGCTGAGAGCAGTGGCTGTTCCCTCTGTCACGAATCTGAGGCTGGCATGCTCTGTCTGGAATATCCACTCTGTCTGTGTCAGAAGAAGCCCCGTTCAGCCCATTGACTCTGAGTCCGCTGTATCCCTGCTATTCATCTGTATTGTGAGAAGTGTTTGTTCCTTCCAACGCATGTGAACTGTATACTTTGTCTGGAGCATTCATTCTGTCTGTCTCAGTAGAAACCCTGCACAGCCTGTTGACCTTGAGTTTGCTGCATCCTTGTGGCCCACCTGTGCTGAGAGAGGTGACTGTCCTTTGTCACGAACGTGAGGCTGGCAAGCTTTGTCTGGAATATCCACTCTGTCTGTATCAGGAGAAGCCACTTTACCGTAAGACCATGTACCTGCCGTATACGTACTCGACTGATATCATTCACCTCAAATTCAGTACCTGTGGAAGAAGGAAGGTTGGAATCACATACTTACCGGAGGAGACTTACCGGACCCCTCACTTGCCAAACACATCCCCACCTCAAGGCTGTGTATCTTCCGTGTACGGACCTGACCGATATCCATCCGTCCCAAATTCTGCATCTGTGAAAGAAGGAAGGAAGGTTGGAAGTATTTAATTATCAGAGGAGACTTACCAGACTGCTGGCTTGCCGATCGTATCCCCACTTGTGAAATACCTACTTGACCACCCATCTGTCCATCTATTGCAGGGCCCGCACAGAGGAAGAGGACGGGAGAGTCCCCGGTCGCTGCACTGTTCACCTTTGATCCCTGAGGGCAACAAAGAAGAAAATTTTAGATTAGGATTTCCAATTTGCTTTTACTTCAAAATAAAACTTGTTAAATTTATTCTCTGTCTCCGACTCTTCCCTCTGATACGCTCCTCGAGGTGGTCCTGGTTTAGGGGTGGGCGCAGTCTAGCTTGGGCCACCCGACCTGTGACATGTATATCAAGGATGATCAACAAAATAACAATGAAATTACTGATTGATAATAAATGCAAGCAAGAAAATAAATAAACTGGGCTCTGGATTAGTTTTCTTATTAGAATGATCTGTTATTAAGCTTTCTTTAATCACTTTTTCTTTTATGACTTATTCCTTTTCAATCTTTTTGAAATCAAGACTTGTAGTATATTACTTCTAGTTTAGTGTATTTAGTATCACACACAATTCATCTGTTAATGTGTAAACAGTTCAAACACCAATAAATTCATTAATGTATTTTCAAATACCAATCTCTGAATTCAAAAGGAAAACCAATCGTCCATACCCTATTGAGACATTAGATGCAATAATCCAGGCCTACCATTATGTTGAACAATCGACCAAAACTAAATGAGATGCAATGATCCAGGCCTTCTTCTGACGTATTGAACAGAATTGCACTTATAAGAAGAAAAGAGAGTTCAACGTCTGTTCACTCACAGATGTTTTTTTTCCTCTGCCGGTGAAAACTAGCAGTGAATCGGCTGAAAACGTTTAATAGTTTCATTGTAATTGAGATTTGCTGGGAGGCTCGCCATGTTCCACGTGGTGATGAGGTCAGTCAGCGTCATCACCATGTTCACGTTGAAAAACACAAAAAAATAACTCCAAATCACTCAAGAAACAAAATAAAGTCCAGTTCAAAGGCAGAGCCGAATTATCCATAAAGGCACTTGGGCACCAACCATTCACAACCACTAGGGGGGCACAACATGACACAAGCTTTAAAAATATTTTTCGTAAATTGTTTTATTATTAACTTGAAATTCTTGAAAGAGCATACATAACTTGTTTATGAACATTAACTTAACAACAACAACAATAATAATAAATGATAAATAAATAAAGAGAACATGACCACTATCACCCCCCCCCCCCCCTCGTTCCTCAATCTGTCAAGAGTTGAGTTGGTCCACAACAAGTACGCGCAAATATGTAATTTTTTTAATGGCTACAGAAAATGAATCAAAATGGACAGACATCAATTGAGTGGTTTTGCAAAAAGAGAGTTAAAGAAAGACAAGGATGGTAGATGTTTAGCTACAATTCAAAAATGTTCCAGGGATCAAAGGTTTTTGTGAGAACTAGCAGCGCTATGGAAGAAAAACAAGGTCTCCTAAAATAATGCTATAGCTTCTACACAGACATGGCCTCCAAACCACGTTTCCAAGCATCTTTGTTGCGCTCAGGATATTCCTAACCCTGCCTGTAACAAATGCTGAAGGTGAAAGGTCGTTCTCCTTATTGAAATGAGTGAAGAATGAGCTCAGGATGACCCTGACGCAGAAGCGATTGACTGCACTCTCCCTACTTACCATTGAATCGGACTTGGTCAAATAAATGAAATTTGGGGCTGCAGTTGACACCTTTGCTTGCACAAAATCAAAGGAGCTTCTCCGTTCTGCTTAAGGTAAAAAAACCTAATAGATTTATTATTATTTCCCGAATAGTGAGGTCAAAATATACATTTAATGAAGGATCTAGAAAAAAGCTCAGCATCGCTCTCCACCATGGCCCCCCTTCGACTCGGGGCTTACATGGGAGGGACCAGAGCCGCCATCTCACCAGGGCAGAAGGGGAAAGTCAGCGACACTGCCCATGGTAGCCGCCAACCCAGCGCCGCTGCGGTGCATGGCCACCAACCCCGCACCACGAAGCAAGATGGACCTCGGGAGGATGTTCTTGAGCAGCCCGCTACCGTCCAGGAGGACATTCCCGAGTGGGCCGCTGCCGTCCAGGAGGACGTTCCTGAGCGGGCCGCTGACGTCCAGGAGGACGTTCCCGAGCAGGCCGCCGCTGTCTCTGAGGCGGTGACCAATGCTGTTCCGGAGGCCGGGGCGGTGACCGATGCTGTTCCGGAGGCCGGGGCGGTGCCCGATGCTGTTCCGGAGGCCGAGGCAGAGCCCGATGCCGAGGCGGTGCCCGATGCTGTTCCGGAGGTTGAGGCGGTTCCCGATGCTGTTCCGGAGGCTGAGGTGGTGCCCGAGGCAGAGTCCATTGCCGTTTTGGAGGCCGAGGCGGTGCCCGATGCTGTTCCAGAGTTGAGTCAGTTCCCGGTTGACCCTCTTGAGTTGAGTCAGGTGTTCATGGACCCTCCTGAGTCAGGGTTAGTCACCGTCGACCTTCCAGAGTCAGGGTTAGTCACCGTCGGCCTTCCAGAGTCAGGGTTAGTCACCGTCGACCTTCCAGAGTCGAGTCAGGTTCCAGTTGACCCTCCAGAGTCGAGTCAGGTTCCAGTTGACCCTCCAGAGTCGAGTCAGGTTCCAGTTGACCCTCCAGAGTCGAGTCAGGTTCCAGTTGACCCTCCGGAGTCGAGTCAGGTTCGAGTTGACCCTCCGGAGTCGAGTCAGGTTCCAGTTGACCCTCTAGCCACTTGACCCTCCAGAGTCGAGTCAGGTTCCAGTTGACCCTCCAGAGTCGAGTCAGGTTCCAGTTGACCCTCCAGAGTCGAGTCAGGTGCCAGCGGACCCTCCAGAGTCGAGTCAGGTGTTTGTGGAACCTCCAGAGTCAGGGCCAGTCACCAACGACCCTCCAGAGTCAGGGCCAGTCACCGACGACCCTCCAGAGCCAGGGCCAGTCACCGACGACCCGCCAGAGCCAGGGCCAGTCACCGACGACCCTCCAGAGCCAGGGCCAGTCACCGACGACCCTCCAGAGCCAGGGCCAGTCACCGACGACCCTCCAGAGCCAGGGCCAGTCACCGACGACCCTCCAGAGTCAGGGCCAGTCACCGACGACCCTCCAGAGTCAGGGCCAGTCACCGACGACCCTCCAGAGTCAGGGCTAGTCACTGATGACCTTCCAGAGTCAGGACTAGGTACCATGGATTTTCCTGAGACAAGGCTAGTCACCGGTGATCTTCTTCCTCCCATTGGGCCTACCACAAAGACGTGGTGGGCTTCCGCTCCGCCCTGGGGGACTCCGGCCTCGACCGCGAGGACGTGGTGGTCTTCTGCTCCGCACGGGTGGGCATCACTCTCTGTCTTTCCATTTTACCTGGTTGTCCTGTCTTTGTCTCTCCATTCCACCTGGTTGTTTGTCTCTGTCTGTCGATTCTATCTGGTTCTCCTGTCTCTGTTTTCTGACCCTCCGTCCCTCCCCCTAGTCCGCCGCCGCTCCACCTCCCTCCCACCTCTTTTTCTGTTGGGTTTTCCTGGGTTCAGCTGGAGCATCTGGCAGCTGCTCCATGGTGGAGGGGGTAATGTCACGCTGTCAGTATCTGTTTTCCTGGGTGTTCCCTAATGAGCTCACTTCTCCTTAGGCACTTCACCATAGGCACTTTAATTCCTCTAGTCTGGTCCTATCTTCACAGTAATTGGACTCCAATTAATCGCACAGGTGCAGACAATGCTTTGTCGTAAGTCTCCCTATAAATAGCTGTCCTTCTCTGTTGTTTTTATGGAGTCCTTACCGTCTGTGTACCTATGTTCTCGTCTCCCGAGACTTCCCCTTACCTTAACGTTCTTCCGAGTTCCCGTACCGTTTCCTCCGGTTCCTTCTTTTGTTTTGTTTGCCTCCTTGGACTGTTTATTTTGTATTCTCTTTTTGTGCAATAAATACCAGCAATTGGATCTCACCCTCTCCTTGTGTTTCCTAAACACACATCATCACATTATTGCACATCTGGTTAGATGCTAACTGTATTTCGTTGCCTTGTTCCTACATGTGCAGTGACAATAAAGCTGAATCGAATCTAATTATATTAATAATGTTCATCATCTGGCTGACTACGTCTGGTATTAATTTTTCTAAAAAATCCTGTCATACGTGCACAAACTGACTGTCACCACTTATAAGCTATTACTAAATATTGTATAAACATAATTTTCTATAAGTTGCTTTGTAACGATTTGTATTGTAAAAAGCGCTATACAAATAAACTTGAATTGAATTGCTGCTGTGTTTTCAGTCCAGGAGAGATCCTCTGTGATGTGCACACCCAGGAACTTGGTGCTGCTCAATCTCTTCACAGTTGCACTGTTGATGGTTAGAGGAGCATGCTGAGGGTGCGCTCTCCTGAAGTCAACAACAATCTCCTTCGTCTTCTCCACATTCAGAAAGAAATTGTTGTCACTGCACCACCTGACCAGGTGGCTCACCTCGCCCCTGCAGTTTGCCTTATCTTTGTTGCTAATGAGACCCAAGTCGTGTCATCTGCAAACTTAATAAAGATGTTGGAGTTGTTTGACGCTGTGCAGTCATGGGTCAGCAGAGTGAAGAGGCTCAGCACACATCCTTGGGGAGCCTCAGTATTCAGTGTGATGGTGCTGGATGTGTTACTGCCAACCCGTACTGCCTAAGATCTTCCTGTCAGAAAATCCAACAGCCAGTTGCATGGCGAAGTGTTGAGCCCTAGCTTTACCAGTTTGTGAATGATGTGTTGAGGGATGATAGTGTTGAATGCTGAACTGAAGTCTATGAACAGCATTCTGACTAGAGATCGATCGATATGGCTTTTTCTATAGCCGATGCAGATGTTAAAGGTCAGGGTCAGCTGATGGCCGATATGTGCTGCCAATTTTTAGGGCCGATATCTTGAAGTTTTCCTCTTCATTTGCATGCTAAAATGTCACACTAATAATAAATGGATGCACAACATTTCTAAACTTATAATTTATTGATCACTGACTTGAACCATCTCTCGAATCTTAATCTAAATATATAAATAGGTAATATTTTAGTTTAACATTCAGATACATTGCGGGTATGGAAACATTTGGATATGTGCAGAACAAGACGTAAGCAATAACCTCCAAATACATCTAGCCGAACCTGCGCTCGCTCGACCTCGTATGCAAGCATGCATGCACTGACCCGACCTAATGCACTGTAAATGCCGGGTTTTTTTTAAACAAACAGGCATATCGGAATGCAAAAATTCTAAACCGAACATTTTGCAGAACAGGATCAAACAAAAAAGTAATGCTCATAATGCTTGCTTAAAATGTTTGATGTGAAAAAAGCGGTTCACTGACTGTGCAGCATTTTAATACTATAGTGTCATTTGAAAACATTGCAATTGCGTTTTAATATTTCCATGATCACCACAAAACCATTTAAAGAGGCCCTGACAATGCTGCTGGATCTTCTGAGAAATATAGGACAACACTGACGGGGTGCAACAATCCAGACCCTGGTGTTTCTCTTCTGTCTCCCAGTGGTACATCATTCAGAGTGGTCTCCAATGTGTTTGAAAGAACATGCATCATTCCACTGTCACTGCATTGTCCACCGAGTTGCTGGGGAGGTGCTGGCCATTCACCAAGAGATTCACCTCCTAAAGACCCCAGAACATATAGAGGCAGGGCTGGGCTCTAACTGATGTTGTTTTTTCTAAGCTATCTTGTAAATGGCTTTAAAAAGTACTTTTTGTTTAAATGTGTAAAAACATATCTACAAGACAGAAAAATAAACATTTAAATTAATGTTTTGGGAAAAAAATTATGCTCTGCATTGAACAAATTAACAATGTACATAATTACATATCTTTTATTTACACATGCAAAACGAAAATCAGCTGGCTCATTTTGCTCAAGAATATCACTAAATTGAGAAAAATGGAAACAAAATACTGGTTTGCAATCTTAACATTAGAAATACTGTATGACAGCAATACATGCATACAAAATACTGAAGTGCTAAAGCTTGGTTAAAACATCTGCAGACATATTTTGCATGACAGCACTACAGAAACACAACAAAGGGAAAGAGTATGCCTTATCCACCTTATTTTTCACGTAAGGGCGGCCGTCACCATTTTCAAACTATAATGTGTTCAGTAGTTTTGCGGCCACTGTGTAGATTTTACAGGCTAGTTTACTTTTTATATGGACTACAGAAAGACTTCCATACTTTGTGTAGTTAAGCGGTGTCATAATAGGTGGTCAAAAGTAAAAAATACCTGCATGACATTTGTTTTGACCATAATCCACGCTCAAGATCTGAAAGTGGATGGGGGCACCCTATGATTTGATTAAATCTATATTTAAAAATGTAAAGAAACCACCAAAATTACCGTACGTTTGCTCTTTGCACTTCGTTGACGGCAGACCCACAGAAAATATATAGATATATCCACAAATAGGTAGGGGAGAGCGGGGCGAAAGTACCATTTTTCAGAAAAACCTCATTTTAAAAGATAATGTTGTATACAGAGATATATTTCTGTTGTGGCCAGTAACTCAGAAGTGTGGTCTAACAATACCAGGTGGTATTTTGTAGAAATGTAGAAAGACTTCAGTATAATTTCACTTTGAACATGAGGTGCACATTGTTACTTTCGACCCCATCGGTTGGGACAAAAGTAACACACAGGTAGGTTAAAAGTAACACAACAATATAAGCTAGATTTTTTTCTGTTACTCTTATTTTTATTAAGTATACCTGATTGTAACCTTGTTAATAAGTAACTGCAAACATATTTTATCCTTTATCTTTGCAAAAAAAAAAATTAAATTACATTTTCATATTTTCATTTTAAATTCAAGTTTAAGTTTCATCAGATGTCTTAAAACCTGACTGTATTTTTTATTGTAAATTTCAATGTATTTTTATAAAATAAAAAAAAATTCTACAGAATGCACAATATAAAAATTTAATCACATTAGCATAATAAAAAAACTCTAAACATAATATAACAGTAGGCCTATTTATGTTTCCATCCAGTTGTTTTTATGCATGAATTGAAAATGTGCATTAAAACATCTGGAAACACTGCAAATTCACAGGTGATGGTGTAAAGGCTAAGATATGGCTAAAACCTAAATATAAATGTGACGTAGCAGCTGCCCAGAGAGTGATGTTCCTCTATGTCCAGAAACACCCTCTCAAAAACATCTGGATAAAACCGAACCTCTGTCTGTCTTTCTGAACCTCACTCAGACATATTCTTTTGGTATAATATGACATAAACATTTGTAAGAAATGATGCAAGACACAGAAATTCACAATATAGCTTGCACTGGAACAAAATAAATACTTTTTGTGACTGTAGCAGGACAAAAGTAACAATTGTTACTTTCGTCCCAACAGGAACTCCTGACATTTAAACTTAATTTAATTTTATATATTAAAAAAAATGAAAATGCAAACTTTAGGATGGGTTAAAGCACTAAATAACTTGTAGATTGATCATTACTGTGACACATGAAACAAGAAAAACAACACGACTAATATAAAAAAATTACCGCTTCAACAATTTACTTTTTGTCCTCGAAAACAGTTTTACGGACCTAACTTCCGGAAACGATGAGGAAATCACGTGATATTTCTCAGCTCCGTCAAGGACTGCATGCTGAATATGCTGACATAGCTGGGAATGCAAATACAGAAAGAGGCTCGGAGAAAATCGCTTTGTTACTTTCGTCCCACGTTACTTTCGACCCCGCTCTCCCCTACGTTATGGCTACATGTTAAGTGCTCTAACAACATACATTGTTTAAACTATTTTTTTTATGGATGACACTCCGATTGCTAATCTGAAGTTGTTGATAACAGTAAAAAAAACTGTTACTAAAGAAGCACAGGGATAGCTAAAATTGTTATTCTGTTATTTATATTTATATTTATCTATATTTATTTCACTTCCATAGTAATAATTAGAAATAACACTATGGATCCAATAGTAGTTTGTACAGTATATTAACATTATTCCAAATATACTCCTTTGTGTTCAGTAGAACAAAGAAATGTATACAGGTTTAGAACAACTCGAGGTTGAGTATATGATGAAAATGTTCATTTTTGGGTGAACTATCCCTGAAAGCTATGTCCTGAGAATGTATTGAATAAAAGTACCACTGTAGTGCGACTGGAACACCATGGTGCCATGTACAAAATACAAACCCGATACCAAAAAGGTTGGGACACTGTACAAATTGTGAGTAATAAAGGAATGGAATAATTTACAGATCTCATAAACTTATATTTTATTTGACAATAGAATATGGATAACATATCAAATGTTGAAAGTGAGATTTTGAAATGTCATGCCAAATATTGGTTCATTTTGGATTACATGAGAGCTACACATTCCAAAAAAGTTGGGACAGGTAGCAATAAGAGTCCAGAAAAGTTAAATGTACATATAAGCAGCAACTGGAGGACCTTATTAGGTCAATTGGCAACATGATTGGGTATAAAAAGAGCCCCTCAGAGTGGCAGGGTCTCTCAGAAGTCAAGATGGGCAGAGGATCACCAATTCCCCCAATGCTGATGCAAAAAATATTTGAGCAATATCAGAATGTAGTTTCTCAGAGAAAAATTGCTAGAGTTTGAAGTTATAATCATCTACAGTGCATAATATCATCCAAAGATTCAGAGAACCTGGAACAATCTCTGTGCGTAAGGGTCAAGGCCGAAAAACCATACTAGATGCCCGTGATCTTCGGGCCCTTAGACGGCACTGCATCACATACAGGAATGATACTGTAATGGAAATCACAACATGGGCTCAGGAATACTTCCAGAAAACATTTTCAGTGAACACAATCCGCAATGCCATTCGCCATTGCCGGCTAAAACTCTATAGGAACATCATAAAAAGGGAGATGTGACAAAGAAGACCTAAGACAGTTGAGCAACTAGAAGCCTGTATTAAACAAGAACGGTACAACATTCCTATTCCTAAACTTGAGCAACCTGTCTCCTCAGTCCCCAGACATTTGCAGACTGTTATAAAAAGAAGAGGGGATACCACACAGAGGTAGACATGGCCTTGTCCCAACTTTTTAGAGATGTGTTGATGCCATGAAATTTTAAATCAACTTAAAATGATACATTTTCTCAGTTTAACACTACATTTGATATGTCATTTATGTTGTATTCTGAATAAAATATTGAAATTTGAAACTTCCACATCATTGCATTATGCTTTTATTCACAATTTGTACAGTGTCCCAACTTTTTTGGAATTGGGTTTGTACTTTTGCTACTTCTTTTGTAATATGTTTTGTTAATAGGGGGTGGAGAATTTATCAGTTTCTCCTGAGCATCTGACTGACTTCAGTGTTGTGTTTAGCAGATGATGAGCAAGGTGACCATTAGACTGCACAAACATAGTCATTGCAGCTGCCCCTTCAGTACAGTGATGCCTGAAGTCCAGACATTGACAGACCACACTTATGCCTCAGGAGATAAAATAATGTTACACAAGGCAATACAGTTCCACGATGAATATCCCTTAGCCCTTACCATTCCCAAGAATGACACTAGCACTTTATTGTACACTGTTAAATTTTACACCTCCAATTTTAATCACTTACTGTAAGACCCTGCAGACTCATATGAGGACATTATATGTTTGTGAATTTCTCTGAAACTGTACATGCCATAGTTTTATGTCTGGATGTCCTGTACAGAGCACACTGAGGGCTTTTCAGAGATACCAAATTATTGGATGGTTCCCTATATTTGGTAACGTGGCATTAATAATAAAAAAGACAAAGACATGCCCCTGTCGCCTCTGGCTTGCTTAGTTGGGGTCACTTCATCTACAGCGATATCGTTGACTTGATTGCAAATAAATGCACAGACACTATTTAACTGAACAGAGATTACATCACTGAATTCAATGATGAACTGCCTTTAACTATCATTTTGCATTATTGACACACTGTTTTCCTAATGAATGTTGTTCAGTTGCTTTGACGCAATGTATTTTGTTTAAAGCGCTATATAAATAAAGGTGACTTGACTTGACCTAATGTGACGCTAACAGTCTTTTGGCCTACAAAGTGACGTCATAGTTCCATACGGATCCTCGTTCGCGCAGACGTCATACTTCATCAGCGCGTTTCCGCTGTTCAGATCGAGCGACAATGGAAGGTACACAAGACCTCGCTGACGAAATAAAACGAGAAGAAGAGCCGCAGTGTCCTGGCGTCCTTTCCGACTCGTCAAGAAGCGGCGCAGGCAAACGCTCGAGAAGAAAGACAGTATATGAAAAAGCTATGACAAAAAGACGTCTGGATCAGGAAAGAGCAAAAACCCGAGTTACAATCGGCTCTGCTTTCCCCCGCTGGAGACAGCTGCGAGAGTCAAAGTGTCTGAAAACCGATGCCATGGTTGCCCTTTTTCTTCTGGACAAGTAATCACATGTTTTTTTTTTTTTTTTTTTTTTTTGCTTCATGTGTTTTATTAGTAATTCACTTTTTAGCTTAAACAGTTTGTGTGTATATATATATATATATATATATATATATATATATATATATATATATATATATATATATATATATATATATATATATATATATATATATATATACGAATTAGCTAATTGTTAACAGTACCTGGGTCAAAAAGGGAACTATTTTTATGTTTTCAAAGTTACGAGAAAAGTACAACATCCACACCTTTGTTGCATGAATTCATAAAGCCACCACCAGAGTTTTCCAACGGTTTTTCCGAGTCTTCGTATGAACAGTGAGTACAGAGTCATGTTTCTTCATTTAATAAAAAAAAAAATATCCTTTGTATTTTACTGGTATTGTTATTGTCCTTTACGAAAATCAACCATGGTTTTATTGTGGTAAAAGTTTAGTAGCCATGGTTTTTTGGCGTAGCCTATTGATTTCCATTTGTATAACCACAGTTTTACTACGAATACCACGGTTAAACTATAGTGTAGCAAAACCGTGGTAAATTTGTGGTTACCGTGAATTAACTATAGTAGCCATGGTCTTTTGGTTTAATTTGTGGTAAAACCATGGTTATTAGGTCAAGTAATTTTTTTAAGTATTGTTTACTTTGCATCGATCTTGATTTGGTCTGATGTGTTGGTCTGAATTTGGGCTAAACCTACATCTCCGTTAATAAGACTAGAGCAGGGATCTCCAAACCTGCTTCCGGAGAGCATCTTCAGGTATCTCTGAAGACCTTGATTAGGGTTTGAGATGAACTTTGCAGGACTGTAGCTCTCTAGGAGCAGGAATGGAGATCCCTAAATAAAAGTAACTGAATGAGAACTATTCATGTTGAGTTTAAGTGGAATAAAAACATTAAAATAATCAAATTTAAATTAAAATAATCAAATGATTTTATTAGATTATGTATTATTTTATTATACAATTAATATTTTTTATGGTGTAAATTGCTAAAAACAACAAAAACAACAACAAAAAGAACTACTTCACATAGTAAATTTCTTTTGTTTACTATTCATGTTCTCTTTTGCAAGACACAGGCCTGAAATCAAGTTTCTCATTAAGGAGGAAGAGGAGGAGAAACCTGCCTGTAAAATTGAGGGTTTATGAGGAGAGAGAGTAGGATGCTTCTGTTGGCAATCAGTACGCAATCCATGAATGATATTCCTCCTGTTCTCAGAGATGGACCTGCTGTGAACTCTGAACCTGTGAGTATCCTGTAGTTCAGGGCCCAGACTCTGTTGGCCCTAAAAACTGAAACACTGGAAATGTTCAATTTACTTAACACAAAACTTGTAAATCAGTATTATAAAATAACATTACATGGCATGAAAGCATATAAAGAAGTTATCAATTTAAGATAATAATAAAAAATATATATTTGATAAAAAAAAACAAAAAAAACAACCTGCTACAAATTGAGCTCAAATAAGGATGCACACAGAATCACACAGATTCACTGTAAAACCTGACGAGTTCTGAATACTCGAAACCTTTCTGGATACTGATTAACTCACACCATTTAAGTAGCTTAGTTTTTTAAAGAAAACGATTAATATACATTTGATTTGATTTAATATTTAAGTATACTTTGCTTAAAACTATTTACATTACATAATGTTTTTCATCTCTATATTATTTTGATGCAGTAGTGCTTGATTAAATACACATACTAAATAAAAAATATGTACATGCAACTTATAGGCTAATCATGCTGAAGTCCAGCATTAAAAACAAACCACAACTGTAGCTGTATTCAGTCTTGTTTTAAAAACACTGTGACTGCGTGAACAAGTGTACCTTAACATGACAAATACTCTGGAAGATCATCATCCATCACAGCTGCAGTGTTTGCAGAACGTGGAGGGCTTTCATTGACAAAGAGTGGCATTGATGAACTCATCTGATGACTCCACCTAGAACAAACACGGGGTCCAACTTAAAGTTTAATTTACTAGATTAAAATTAGACAGTTGCATTAACTGATACATACTAGCAATTCTCTTAATGCACTGAATACTTGTATTTTACGTTTTGAAGGACAGTGGGTCCTCTTCACTAACATACAGCAACAAATTAAAACTCACCTCTGTGTCACTTTCTGTGAAACAGTGGAATTCAGCACAAACCTAGAAAACCACAAACAAACAAATATGTATATAACCAATAACGGATTTTTGAAAGAGGACGATAAGTCTGTCTGGATATTTTATCCTGCTCAGTGTTGCATTTTCCTACCAGAGTTTACAGCACATGCACACCAGTATTGTATAATTTTTCTTAGGCTAAAAGAACAAAACCATAATTACTGTATTTGCATTACTGGAAGTGGTAGTTTAAGGGTTGGTTTAATAGGTGATCTTTTAATCAGTTAAGTCTAAAATAAATCATATCATATGATTGTCTAATCCCAATTCGCTTTAATGTGATATGATGTTTGTATTCTATTCTTGGCTTTCTTTAATAAAAAGGTGAGACTGAAGTACTGCACTTACACATACAGTAGGCTTGAACACACCTTGATAAGTGTCGCTTAATGTTTCTTTGTTTCATTATACCCCATTAATGATTGCGAATCGGATTTGTTTGTTTAAATGACGTATCTGTGATGAATTGTACATCAATAAATCATAACAACTAAAATAAACAGGACTTACAAATGTTCTTATTGTTTCTTTTTAGAAGGCATATTCTAGTCTATCCACTGGTTCACATCAACAACTGTGTGAAGATACTTCCTATAACTCTTATTACCCAATAAAATTAGTCCACACTGCAGAAAATTAAGTCCTGTTCCTTCATGTCAAATGCATAAACTTTAATATCTTATTATAAAGTTCACCCAGAAATGAAACTTCTTTTATCAGTTATGTCACTCCAAACCTGTAAGACTAATTCATTATCAGAACACAAAATATTTGTAGTATTTCCTCATAATTTTTGTCCATTCAATGAAAGTCCACACAACCAAAATATTCCACCTCAAAAATGCATGAAGACATTGTGAAGGTAATTTATATGATTTATTGGAAGCTTTTATTAACATGCAAACTTTGATCCTCCACATATATAGAACCCATGAACTGAAGCTCAAACATTCTTGAGAAATTGTCAGGTTTCTTCAACCGCTGAAATTATATATTATTATTTTTACAAGGTGTTTATACACTTTTTGAAGTTGGAAGACATTGGTTGCCTGGATTGGGTGAACAAAATTAAGAGAAATTAGAAAATTATATTTATGTTTTGAAAGTGGACCAGATTTATCAGTTTAAAGCGACATGAAAGTGAATAAAATATGACAAATAAAATGTTAGGGTGAATTAACCCTTAAAAAAATATAACAAATGGTCTAATGAATTAAATTTGTATGTAAAGGTTCATGATGAGAATCAATCCTGACAACAGCACGTGCTCCTCAAAGGTCCAGATCAGCAGAAGAAGTGGAAGATGGTGAAAGGAAGAGCTCTGGCCTGAAACACCTGTGTGGCCTCCTTAATGAAGGAGTTTGTGGATTCAACTGGCAAAATGACTAAATCTACTAAATATATTCTGCTTGTTTTTTAATCTTTCAATGTTAATATAATACTTAGGATTGTTCATGTATTCCATCCAATTGTTCATGATTTTCTTTTATAATGCTTCAGTATGTGTGTTACTCTTGTGTGTTACTGCAGGTTGTCCGACATTTACATAGTGATAGTGGACAATAATTCACTTGTTTTCAACAATAGTCCAATTTACTGTAACGAAGTGCAGGGGCTGCTTTTGTGTTCATGAATTGGATCACTATTCATTATTATTATTATTATTATTATTATTATTATAGTATGTTGTGCTCAGGATGGCTGTGATTCATTAAAGGAGAGTTTTCTAAATATAATTATATGTGACAAAGTTTTGTTCTTGAGTCTTACTGTCTGCATACACATTGTGAGAACACGTGAGGGAGAATATGATACATAATGTGTACATGTAGGTAAATAATCTCACAAGATTTAACAATAAAGGCATTAACAGCAAATACACAACATTTTAGATTAAACTGAACACACATATAAAATTAAACTTGCACAGTCATGATGTCTTATAACATGAAATGTAACTTGCAACATTTAACATAGCAATAGCCTAATATAAATATTTATTAAATAATATTCTGGAGGCACATTCAGCCCTATATTGTTTTTAATTTTGGAGGGGGTGTGGAATACATTTAAAGTATGCTTTAATATTTTCTATTAATTAATTTTAGACATATAACACAGGCATGCACATATAAATCCTTACTAGGATGCATTTGAGAAGCACCCAGTGATTGCAAAAACATTTAAAGCGTCGGTAAAATCAAGCCACAACGCAAATGTTCAAAAACGCGTCCAACGTCATTACGTCCGGTTTAGGGGCGGAACTGTTTAATGATGAAGTGAAACTGAAAGCGACTGTGTCAAACGCCATCTTCAGAGAACTCAAAATCAGAAAAGAAGGTAAGTTCATGAAAACTTTTAACTGCTGCAGTATTTAACTAAGGAGCGTTTGTGTCGGAATAGACTTAAAATCGAACTCAAGTCACGTCAAAGTGAATCAAAGATCATTATCTCTTAGGCCTATTCTATACGGAAACTTACACATTCATGGATGGAAATGGTCCAGCCACCTTATATATATATATATATATATATATATATATATATATTAAACAGAGAGAGAGAGAGAGAGAGAGAAGGATTTAGAAAGCTGAAAGCTGTGTCAAATATAGTTTCAGATCGACTTGAACCATTTGATATTTTGTTTCATATCCAGTGAATGTTTAATTATGCCGTTTGACTTGGAAATTAAAGTAGACTATGTCACAGGATAATCACATTTATAAACACGTAAAATATCCACAATATACAAGCCAGAAGTGTTGGCCGACATTTATACTATATCCCCATTATAGAGCAAGGATCTACAACCCTGCTTCTGGAGAGCTAACTTCCTGCTTCGACACACCTTCAAGTAACTTAGGACCTTGATTATCTGGTTCAGGTGTGTTGGATTAGGGTTGAAGCTGACCTTTGCAGGACAGTGGCTTTCCAGGAGCAGGACTGGAGACCCCTGATTTAGAGCAACAGATTGGGAACCACTCAGGTTGAGTTAAAGAGGAATAAATACAAATTATAAAATAAAAAGTAAAACCCAATAATTGATTTTTAAATGATCAAATTCAAATGTTGTTCTGTACTATGTATTATATCTTCTGCAACATACAAGCTTGAAATCAAGTTTCGCATCAAGTGGGAAGAGGAGGAGAAACCTGCCTGTGAAATGAGTGCGTATGAGGAGAGAAAGGAGGAGACTACTGTTGACGCTCAGAGAGCATCATCTTCAGGATTCAGCTGTGTGTCTATGAAGAGTAACAACTCCATGATTCAGCCCCCTCTTCTCAGTGATGTCGACGCTCAGAGAGCATCATCTTCAGGATTCAGCTGTGTGTCTATGAAGAGTAACAACTCCATGATTCAGCCCCCTCTTCTCAGTGATGTCGACGCTCAGAGAGCATCATCTTCAGGATTCAGCTGTGTGTCTATGAAGAGTAACAACTCCATGATTCAGCCCCCTCTTCTCAGTGATGTCGACGCTCAGAGAGCATCATCTTCAGGATTCAGCTGTGTGTCTATGAAGAGTAACAACTCCATGATTCAGCCCCCTCTTCTCAGTGATGTCGACGCTCAGAGAGCATCATCTTCAGGATTCAGCTGTGTGTCTATGAAGAGTAACAACTCCATGAATCAGCCACCTCTTCTCAGTGATGTTGACGCTCAGAGAGCATCATCTTCAGGATTCAGCTGTGTGTCTATGAAGAGTAACAACTCCATGATTCAGCCACCTCTTCTCAGTGATGTCGACGCTCAGAGAGCATCATCTTCAGGATTCAGCTGTGTGTCTATGAAGAGTAACAACTCCATGAATCAGCCACCTCTTCTCAGTGATGTTGACGCTCAGAGAGCATCATCTTCAGGATTCAGCTGTGTGTCTATGAAGAGTAACAACTCCATGATTCAGCCCCCTCTTCTCAGTGATGGAGCTGCTGTGACCTCTGACTCTCTGTAAGTATCATGTAGTTCTGGGCACAGACTCTGTTGGTGCCCTAGATTAAATATTATATTGGTGCAATACCCCTACAATCTGAAAAAAAACTGACAGGGAGTGTGTTTGTGTGTGTTTTACTACTGAATTTATACCGGAAACAAACAATGCTTTTTAATCAATCAATATGACAATCAATCATACAGCAACAATCAATAATTCAATAGTATTATATAGCACACACTATTAAGTAATTGATCCAAGATAATAAATTATAAATAATACATTTGCCCAAAAACAAACAATCTGCTCCAAAATGGACACAAATTGGGACGTTGAAACACACTCACAGACAGACACATGTTGGCACTTCTGCCTACCCTTCATAGAAAGCGTTTTTATCTGTGTTTACATTTCTACAAAACATTGATTTAGATTTATTTATCCTCGTAATGTAGTTATGTGTAATGTGTATTTCAAAGACAGTTGGAAGGTGTATAACAGCAGATGCAAAGCTTTACAGAAAGTTTTCTCTGATTCTCCTGGCGACTGTTCCTTTGGCACGGTCACATGTCTATTATATTCCTAAACAACAACTGCTCAGTCGCCATTAGATAAAACATAGGCAATATATTTTTCCTTCAAGGTTGAGCTGCAGCATATCACTGGAACAGAACTATTCATTCACATGGAGCAAAGCATACATGATTCAATGTCAGAGTTTAACATATAGCAATAAATAGTGCTGTTAACATAAAAAAGAATAATAAACATTGAGCATATGTAAGATTTAGTGGATACAGGGATTGTCTTCATGTTTCATACAGCTATCACGAGAACCACATAATAAATAAGAACAAAGTTCAAACTGATAATCTATAAAAAGCTGTATTTTTTTTATAATGATTCAGATGAGTTATTACAAAACAAATACATATTTATTCTCAAGAAGCCAGGCTAAATGAATAAACACTGTTCCTGCATTCCGGTCAGACTCTGTCACCTCAAAGACACCAAATACAGACATTGCTTCTAACACAAATACAAGAATAGACACACTAGTTTTAAGAAAACTATGATTACATATTAATTTTATAATAGAAGAGCGGGGGACTGGAAATCAGCCCCTTCACGTCAAAACAGGCAAGTCTTTTTAACTCAACTGCAGTGAATCAGGTTTTGTCAGTATCTTCGGGTTTAGGAATTTGTGGTGCATGAGCTCATAGACTAATTACTAATATATGTTATACTGTCCACTAGAGGACACAACGTCTCATGGTTACATGGGTAACCCGAGAGGTTCTTATACATTCAGTCAGTTCAGTCTGATCTGTCTTTTTCTTTTATCTTATCAGCAGGAAGAGAAAGAGAGCATCATCTCCAATATCCAACTGTGTGTCCATAAAGAGCAACCGATCCCCATTTGATCCACCCATGTTCAGGACTGGAGCAGCGCGCTTTGACCCTGTGTGAGTATTTGATCTTGATGTACCAGACATTTAACACAGGAACACAGAGTGTACACAGAGATTACAAGACAGTAGATGTACTTTAGCCAGTAAATATCATCAAATGAAATCATGTTCTCCTTTTTAATAAGACAGAAATTAATATTATGATTTACAGCAAGAAAACCTTAAGGAAGAGGCCTTTGTTTAAAAAAAAGTTAGTGATACATAAATTATAATTAATTCTCAAAATAGAAATCTGAAAATTCTGGTTTGGAATAAAAAAAAATGTTTTAGTGGTTGCCACGATTACTGGTTGGGGTGCTGTGGATAATCAAAATGTCTAATTCTAGCAATTATTTATACTGTAATATTTTATCATTTTGATCAGCAATCCTATAAATTAGTTAAGACGGCATCACAGTTGTCAACTTTTTAGTCAAACACGTAATTAACATAATCCCTCTCTCTCAACAAACAGAGAGAGTTTGTGGCTTTTGCTATGTCTCTTGTGATGCTTTGAATTAAATCATTGAAATTATGAATTGGAAAATTCTGGTTTAAAATAAACTTGATCCTAAATCAGCAGCTCCCAAAGTTTTTTTGCAGTGATGTCTAGCTATGGATAGTGCAGAATTTCTAATAGTGACCAATATGCTCAATGTCCATTTTTCACGTTCTTCACGTTTTGTGTGATTCAAGTTTAATTCAATTCAAGTTTATTTGTATAGCGCTTTTTACAATACAAATCATCTCACTTCTGGTGATGGGGGTTTTAATGTTCAACAAAAGAATGCAAAAACTTATTGAATCTGCGATTGCTGGTCTGTCACTGTTTAAATTAAAAATAATTTCACATGAACACAGCTTTTTGACCATGTCACTGTTTCTGTTATGGGATACTAAAATAATTTTACAATGTCTTTTTTTTTTTTTTTTTTGTATCTTTTTTTTATATAATGCATTTTCAGTGGTAACTCAACGACTGGCACATTCCCTTACTGTCAGAGCCACACCAGTCATCATGATACAGAAACAGACCTGCAGCTAAATTCAGGCCCAACAGTGCATGCTGATCTACTGAAGCACAAGCACAAAACCAGCATGAGGAACAAGTATGAGAGCTTATTTGAGGGAATAAAACTACAAGAAAATCAGACCCTCCTGAACAGGATTTACACACAGCTGTACATCATAGAGGGAGAGAGTGAAGGAGTGAATGAAGAACATGAAGTGCTACAGATGGAGAAAAGTTACAGGACACTCCAAGACACTCCAATCAACTGCAATGACATCTTTAATCCTTTACGTGAACCAGGATATGAGGAGAAGAGAAGAGAGAAGAAAGACACAATAAAGACTGTTCTTACTAAAGGCATCGCTGGAATTGGAAAAACTGTCTCCGTGCAGAAGTTCATTCTGGACTGGGCCGAGGGAAAAGCCAATCAGGATGTAGATTTCATGTTTGTGCTTCCATTTAGAGAACTGAACTTGATTAAAGATCATCAGTACAGTCTTCACAGACTTCTTCTTGACTTTCATCCTGAACTTCAAGATCTGGACTCAAAGATTTATGATGAATGTAAAGTTGTGTTCATCTTTGATGGTCTGGATGAAAGCAGAATTTCACTGATGTTTTCAGACAGTCAGAAAGTTTCTGATGTGACTGAGATTTCATCAGTGGGTCTGTTGATGTCAAACCTCCTGAGAGGAGATCTGCTTCCCTCTGCTCTCATCTGGATCACCACCAGACCAGCAGCAGCCAATCAGATCCCCTCCAACTACATCAACCGTGTGACAGAGATTCAGGGATTCAATGACCCTCAGAAGGAGGAATATTTCAGGAAGAGAATCAGTGACGAGCATCAAGCCAGCAGAATCATCTCACACATCAGAAGAGCAAGAAGCCTCCACATCATGTGTCACATACCCGTCTTCTGCTGGATCTCATCCACTGTGCTTCAGAACATCCTGAAACAAGATCTCAGTGCAGAAATCCCTCAAACTCTGACTGAAATGTACATCTACTTCCTGCTCATTCAAACAAAGATGAGGAACCAGAAGTATGAAGAGAGAGATCCAGAGAAACTCCTGCAGTCCAACAGAGAAGTGATTGTGAAACTTGCTGAACTGGCTTTCAATCAGCTGATGAAGGGCAATGTGATGTTTTATGAGGAGGACCTGAGAGAGAGCGGTATAGACGTCACTGACGCCTCGGTGTATTCTGGGATCTGCACTGAGATCTTTAGAGAGGAATCTGTGATTTATCAGAGGAAGGTTTACAGTTTTGTTCATCTGAGCTTTCAGGAGTTTTTTGCAGCACTGTATTTGTTTTTCTGCTATTTACACAAGAACAGTGAGGTTCTGAAGATGTTCCTGACAGGAAAGAACAGAACTGAGTGTGAGAAAGTTTCTCTGGATGTGTTTCTGAAAGAAGCAATGAATAAAGCCTTGAAGAGTATAAATGGACACCTGGATCTTTTCCTTCGATTTCTTCATGGTGTCTCACTGGAGTCCAGTCAGAGACTCTTAAAGGATGTGCTGATACACACAGAGAACAACCCAGAGATCTTCAAGAAAATAATCCAAAACCTCAAACGAGGTCAAAAAAGCAAAGTCAGTCCTGAACGATGGATGAATCTGTCACACTGCTTGATTGAGATGAAGGATAACTCTGTAGTTGAAGAAGTGCAGGTGCTTTTAAAATCTAAAGCAAAAACTAAAATTCTTACTCTTGCACAATGTTCAACTTTGGCAAACATGATCCTGATGTCAGAGGAGGTGCTGGATGAGTTAGACCTTAAAAAGTACAATATCAAATCAAAAGAGGGTCGATGGAGACTGCTACCTGCTGTGAGAAACTGCAGAAAAGCTCTGTGAGTATGCAAATATGAACATATATACATTTGACTGATGTGATTTCTGTTTTTTTTTTTTTTTTCAATCCAGTTTCTTATTATCTAAAAAATATCCAAATTAGAGTTTAACACAAAAGACTCAGAGTAAACGCAAACAATATATATGCATTAACATAGTTATGCATAGTTATACAGTTCAACATATGTAACACCATTGCTATTTTTCATAACCTTAACTTTACAACTTTATACCTTATTCACCCTTAAAGGGTGCATAGTTATCATACTTACAGAAGCCAGAGAGGGTACGGTACAAAGTTGTACTTTTGAAGGTATGAAAAATAACTGTAGTGTTACATATGTTGAACTGTAGTGTTGGCAGATTCACCATTATTATAATGTTTATATTAAAATTATCATAATGGTAAATCTGTGGTTACTTCTGTCTTACTATGAATACCATAGCTAAACTATACAGTAGTTGACAGTAAGCCTACAATTTGTATAATTTTGTCTGACAGATATATTAAAACAATTACAGAAAAAACATGGTCCATTTTGCCTTTATACATCACTACAATGGATTTGAAACAAAACAATCAAGATGTGATTGAACTGCAGACTTTGAGATTTATTTTAAGAGGTTCCAGAAAAATATGACATTTACTATTTAGGAGTTACAGCCATTTTAAGCAAAGTGCCTCCATTTTCAGGTGCTCAGTAGTATTTGGACAGTTGACTAAGAAGACAATCTTTAACTTGTAATTGAGAGGTTAACCTGGTTCTGCCCATTCCTTCGTTACTTCAAGACAAATTAAGCAGAAAAAAATCTGGGGCCTCATTCATAAAGTGTGTGTATGCATAGAGTTGGTTTTAGAGTGTGCGTAAGCTTAAATCCATGCCTACGCTCATATTTGTAAAAACTGCCTTTGACGTGGAAAAGTGCTTAGCGTCACGTCAAGGTCTGAGCAGACGTTCACACTTTTTCTTGTCAGTGTACTGCAGGTTTTTGGAAGCTGTTGTTGTGACTCAATGTTATAAATCAAAGGATTTGGATGATTGGACTTGTAAACTTATATAAGTTATTGACATTAATACGGAGTTGTTAACAATGCAGGAACTGAATCCATCCAGTTGCAGTCAAGTTCACGATCATTTGCGATTTATAAATTTCACATCTGAAAGAGAGGCATATGTGCGTTTTCTGTGCGTGCGCACATTCTACAAATCACACATACGTATATTTGAGAAATAATCATAAGATTAAATTTAGGATGGTTTCTGCACATTATTTTATAAATGAGGCTGCCAGACTTGAGATGAGGAATCAAGATGTCATTCGTAATCTGTTTGGGTGGTGCTACCAATGACGTCCAAGGAGATCCTACTGAAAGTGAGGAGGCCATCATTAAGCTGAAAAAACAACATACATCTATAAAGCCCCTTTCACACTGCACATTGGACCAGGAAAATTGCTGGAACATTGACGGGTGTGAAAGGGGCTTAAGAGAGATAGCAAAATCTTATGTGTGGCCAGGTCAACGGTTGGCTACATTCCTAAGAAGAAAGAATGCACTGGTGATCTCAACAACATCAAAAGGCTTGGAAAACCAAATAAGACAACTCAAGTGGATAAACTCAAAATCCTTAAATTTTTGAATAAAATAAAAAACATAAAAAATCATAACATCAAAATGCCTTCATGAATGTAAATACAGAGGTTTTACAACAGGAGAGCAAGATTAGACTTTACCAGAAAACATATATAAAAGCCTCCCATGTTCTGTAATAAGATTCTTTGGACTGATTAAACCAAACTGATTGGTACCAAACTGATGGGAAGGGAAAGGTATGGTGAAAGAAAGAAACATCTCACGATCCAAAGCACACCACATCAAGTGTCAAACATGGTAGTGGTAGTGCTATGGCATGAGCATGTATGGTTGCCAATGGAACGGGCTCACTGGTGTTTATTGATAATGTAACCCCTGAAAGAATTTACTTTTCTTCAACATTCTTCAATGGCTAAGTTAGTCACCTGATCTCAATCCAACAGAGCAGGCTTTTCAGTTATGAAGACAAGACTGAAGGCAGAAAGACCCACAAACAAGCAGTAACTAGAGGTGGCTGCAGTGAAGACTTGGAAAAGCATCTCCAGGGAAGAAACTCAGAATTTGGTTATGTCCACGGGCTCCAGACTACAGACAGTCATTGACTGCAAAGGATTTTCATCCAAGTATTACAATTGTGCTTATATTTTTACAATCATGTCACCTTGTCCAAATACTATTGGGCTCCTGAAATTGTAGGCACTTTGCTTAAGATGGTTGTAACTCCTAAATGGTAAATGTCATGAACCTCTTAAAATAAAGCTAAAAGTCTGTACTTCAATCACATCTTGATTTTTTTTTTTTCAAACTTTATTTCAAATCCATTGTAGTGGTGTATTAGGGCAAAAACACAAAAACTCAGTCCGCGTCCACATACTTCCAGACAGGACTGTATATCTTCCATTTGTATATTGTGAAATTAATCCAGATTGTTTCTCTATAACATGATAAGCATCATACTAAGTTGACCTCATAGATGGCAGTAGTTTAAAGTAGCAGTAATGATACTTTTGGAAAATATAACTCTGTATGAAGTGCTGTGAGTGAAGTGTCAAGAGGGAACACTCTCTGTGACCGATTCTGTTTTTCAGCATTTGCATTTATTAATTAATTAATTAATTTATTTATTTTTTTGTATGAGCAAAATAAATAGTTCTATTTTACGCAATTAGTTACATTAACATTTACATTTAAGACATTAATTTAGCAGAACTTTTTTATCTCAAGTGACTTAAAATTGAGGGCTTACAATTATTTACTAACATTGTTTATTTTTCTACTTTACAATTTATTTTAACATTCAATTCATGCTAGAAAATAATTGGTAAAGATAATGCCTACATGCCTACAGATTTGATTATTTTATGTGAGGGCCAATTCCTTCGAATGCACCAGCAATATCAAAACTATCAATACTTCAGGATCGACCCACCTGTCTCTTAAAATATAAATTTAATTTAAAATGTAAAGGTTTATTATGAATATTCCACAGATTAGTTTTAGCTGTCCACAACATTTATTTCTTTCCCATTAACAATTATACACTTGGGAATGTGAATTTCGTAAAGTCAGTTTTCATATACTTAATTTTTTAAAACATTAGATTTAGGAAAGACATCTTTCATGCCAAGACACAAAATAATCTAGTATAAGCACTATAGCTGTTCTTCATTAATGACACAATTGTGAGCAGTAGTCCAGTAAACCAGGGATATGCAATCCTGTTCCTGGATTACCAGTGTACTGCTGAGTTTACCTCCAATCTGTCACAACAGAATTGCCTGGATGTTTTTAGTTATTTAAGAACTATAGCAATAATAATAATAACCACAATATTTATCTAACAAGAACTGTACATACAACAAGAAATTAAGATGTTGAGCTTTTTTCATTAACAACACTATTCTTAATGTCTGGCAATCGGAAACAGCAGGAGATGTCTCCGTCAGCTTCTCCGATTAAGAAGAAATCTAAACCACCGACCACAGATGATATGGTGGATAAGATGGCGAATACTGTTGCACTCTTTGAGGACATTCTAAGATCCGAGTTGACGGCGATGCGGAACGAGTTCGCTTCTCACATGTCAGTTGTTCAATCGCTATGCTCCAAAATTGATCTTCTTACAGGGGAGATGAGAGAACAAAAGAAAGTTGTCGCGGATCACGATAGGCGAGTAGCAGCGCTCGAGCAACAGGTTGTTGATTTACAGGATCGCAATAGGTGCTGCAAACTGCATCTAGTTGGTTTGCCTGAAGGGTCCGAAAAGGACGACGCTATATGGGCTTTTTGAAAAGATCGCTACCGGCTTGGCTCTCGTCTCTGGCAGGCAAAGAGATTGAAGTGGAACGAGCGCATCGCGTGTACACCAGGCTCTCCTCAGATCGCGCTAAACCACGGATTTTCATCTTTAAATTGTTGCGTTACACGGACAGGAAGCTCGTTTTACGGGCCGCCAGACTTCACGCCCCGGTGAAAACATCCGACGGAGCAACGCTGTCTTATTTTTCACCGGCCACCGCAAAAAGAAGAAGTGCATTCGCGCCAGTAAGAAAGGAAATGAAAGAGGCAGTCATCAAGAATTTTCTTCTCTATCCTGCAACGCTGAAGCTCATTCTCAATCAGGGTGAACCTAAATTGCTATACTCCCCAGAAGAAGCAAGAGTGTTTTTCAGATCCCATTCATCCATCAACTCTCACTGCACTTCAGCTAGGCGCTTGCTATCTAATAGGAGAAGAGATGCTCTCAAGCGACCGTGTCTTTCACTGTTTACTCCTATATTTACTTCTGAACTTATAGTTACTAGATAGTTCAATTGAGCGTACAGTATCGCTTACTGATTATGATGGTATAATATATATGTTCTATTCCTTCTCTCTTGTTTTAATTAATTAATAAATTATTATTATTATTATTATTTTTATTATTATTTTAATTTTAATTTTAATTTATTATTCTATTTATTTATTTTTTATTTATTATATTTTTATTTATCTTATTTTTATTTTTATTTGTTTTTTTTTTGTTTTTTTAGTTTTTTTTGTTTTTTTACAGAGATACTATCTAGTCAAAATGTGACTTTGGGGCCAATGTTGGTGCTTCTGTAATGTGCAGGTTTTTGTTGATGCCACGGATCATATTAAGGGGTGCTGGCAGATAAAGGTTTGTTCTTGGTTTGGTCTGCCATAGTTCATGGAAATGTGTTAATATATTTTTGAAAACTAACGGGAAGGGTGGGGGGTGGGGTGATGGTAGACTCAACTGGTTTTGTTTTCAAATTTGTATTTTGACTTATTATGCAGTAATGCTTTTTGATACCTATGACTGACCTTAATATACTAAGTTGTAATATTAATGGCCTAAATGGCCCACACAAACGTACAGGTTTTCTGGATTTTTTGCGAAGGAGAAAGATTGATATAGTGTTAGTTCAAGAATCCCATTTGAAAGAGGAGGATGTACACAGGTGTAATAATAAGTTTTAGGAAGTAGACCATGCCACCTTTTAGCTTTAAGAATACACAATACGAAACACGAAAAGTTTGCTAATATTTCAGCAGTGAAATCCCAATCCGGGCTCATTGTGACAGATCCAAAAGACATTAATATTTCTTTTTTCTAACCTCTATACTACTTCTGCTGTTGGTGACACTGACTCTTTTGCATCTTTTCTGTCAAACCTTGATTTACCTAGGCTGTCAGATTCGGACTCTGATTACCTGGCTGAACCGATTACCCTTCAAGAGCTTGAGTCAGCAATTCAAACTATGAACAAGGGGAAATCCCCAGGTATAGATGGTATTCCTGTCGAATTGTATATTACTTTTTGGTCAGATTTAGGCCCCCTCATGTTAGATATGATACATTTTTCAGTTACTCAAGGTTCATTTCACCCATCTATTAATATAGCTGTGATTTCTCTCTTGTTAAAAAAAGATAAGGATCTGACTTCATGTTCTAGTTACCGGCCACTCTCTTTGATAGGGACTGATGTTAAATTATATGCTAAGGTACTATCTTGTCGTCTAGAGAAATATATGAACAGGCTAGTTCACCATGACCAAACAGGGTTCATTAAATCTCGCTCCACTTCAGATAACTTATGCAGGTTATATCATATTATTAATTCAACTAATAGTTCGTCCTCCCCTTGTGCAGTATTATCTCTAGATGCAATGAAAGCTTTCAACCAACTTGAATGTAACTATTTATGGGTGGTTCTACAGCATCTGGGTCAAGGATCAAGTTTCATAAACATGATAAAAGTTCTGTACGCTAATCCAGCAGCCTCTGTTCTCACAGGTTCTGTTTGCTCTAACCCATTCTTTATACATCGAGGTACTCGTCAGGGTTGCCCGCTTTCTCCTCAGTTATTTGCCTTATCCTTGGAACCCTTGGCTCAAGCGGTCCGACTATCTGAAACTATTTCTCCCATAAGTATAAGGAATACTCATCATCATATTTCTTTATTCGCTGATGATATCTTGTTGTTTCTGGAGAAGCCGTCACATTCTATTCCCCATGTTTTGAATTTATTTGACCATTTTGGATTTCTCTCTGGATTTAAAATTTATTGGAGTAAGTCATGTCTACTTCCCCTCAATTCTAAATCTGATCCCATTTCCCTTTCTGTATCTATTCCAGTGGTTCAAAACTTTAAGTACCTGGGGATAGATATTTTCCTTCCCTGCAAGAAATTATTTTTAAAACACTATAGTAGTATTCTAGGTAAAATATCCTCAAATTTACAAAATTTGTCTCGTCTTCCTACTTCTCTTCAGGCTCGTATATTGGTGATTAAAATGAATGTTCTCCCACATATTAATTTCTTCTCTTCTATGATTCCTCTAGCTCCACCAGTTGGTTACTGGAACAAACTTGATGCATGTGTTTCACGGTATATATGGGATGGGAAACGTCCTCGTATTAAACTGACTACTTTACAACGAAGTAGATTACATGAAGGTCTTTCTTTCCCTAATTTTAGATTGTATGCCCAAGCCTTTTCCCTCCACCCTTTATCAGTTTGGTTTGACCCCGATGCTTCTGTATCTCGGGGGTTCTGCTTAGGCAGTGTAAATCTAGGTTTGGTCCCATTGTAACCCATCTCCTTTCTACATGGATGTTGAAAGATGTTTACAACTAGTTGAAATTTGGCATAAGCATACGCCAATTTTTCACAATAATAATCTTTTGTCAGGCAACACTCCATTCCATTTTCCGCAATGGACTCATCACAAAGTAAATACTCTGGGAGATATTTATGGTGATAGTGGTTTACAATCCTTCCAGAATCTCAAAACTCAATATAATCTGCCAGGCACATCCTTTTTTATGTATTTACACATTAGATCGGCCCTACGGGCATATGGGGTGCCCTGGAACTCTCAACTGCCTACCTCCTCTGCTTCAGTCATGTATCTTTTTCTTCTTGAGCATTCTTACAAACCTTATCTATTACAACTGTTTGGGCTGGATCGTAATGTTTTATTTTCGGATCAGATATGGGGAATGTTTAAACTGTCTTCTAAAAACCCAAACCACCAAATGATTCATTGGAAATTGCTGCATAGGGTTTACTTGACTCCAATGAAACGTTATCATATGAAGCTGTCGTCTTCTCCTAAGTGTATTCTCTGTTCGCAAGGATCTTTAGGCACATTTTTGCATTTTTTTTTTTGGGAGTGCCCCTCTCTCTCCTTTTTTTGATTCAGCTCTCAAAGGACCTTTCTTATTTGTTGGGTACTGAGATATGTTTTTTGAGATATAAGATTTTTACTGTTAGCTGCTCTCACTGCAGCAAAAAAGTTGCTAATCAATCATTGGAATCCTCCTGGAACACAATGGACAGAAGAAACTGGGTGGTTTATTTGTTAGATATTATCTCAATGGAACTCTCAACTTCTCGTATGCATGGATCTAATGTGAAAAATGTTAATTTACAGCATTTATCTTTTAATGTCGTTTCATCTTTTCTAAAAATCTTTGTAAATATTATTTTATTGTATTTTATGTATTAATATTACTTAATTTATTTTTATTATTGTTTATTTTACTTTATGTATTTATTTATATTTTTTCTTCTCTACTCTTTAGTCTACCAGGGGATGGGATGGGTTGGGTAGGGTTCTACATTTGCTCAGTTGCTTTTTTGTTTTCTGCTGTTGTTCACAAAAGAAAATTCAATAAACAGTTGTTAAAAAAAAAATGAATTCATGATTTTATTTTAAATTATCAATCAGCATGATCTTTTTTGGTGAAGGAAGTTAGGGAAAACAGCACACCAGCATATCTAAAGCCCTCTCTTTTTTTCAGATTGGCAAGCTGTAATCTCACTGATCAGCACTGTGAAATTATGACTTCAATCCTACAATCTTCAAACTCCCCCCTGAGAGAGCTGGACCTGAGTAGCAATAGCCTGCTGGTTTCAGGAGTAAAGCTGATCTGTGCTGGACTGCAAAGTCCTAACTGTCAACTCAACATACTGAGGTTGGACTTTCACACTGATTCAATATGTTAATAATAAACATATGAAGCTGGGGTTTTGCTAACAAAGATGCAAAATAGTACAAAGCTACAAATTAAACAATGTTTAGGCTTTTTCAAGTTTGAAGGTGTTCAGATACAGAAACCGAATTGTAATTTAATGTAATGTAAAATTGCATTACATAGTCTTAACTGTATCAATTATATATATATATATATATATATATATATATATATATATATATATATATATATATATATATATATATGTATATATATATATATATATATATATAATATATATATTCTTGTTAAAACTACAAAAGTAATTCAGTCAACAACAGTGAGTGATTTTCTCTCTTTTGCTTTCCAAGATTAACATTAAGGACAGTCACTTTAAGAGACAATACATGTTTATTCACTTAAGACAGCAATTTTGCAGATAATTCTGTTTTTACAATATTTAGTTGTATTTGATCAGTGGTGCCTGTCAGTTTATTTGCATATGACATACATTTTCTGAAAAAAATAAAACAAGACATAGTGTCATAGAGACGATGAACACTATTAATAGAAATTATTATATTATGCAATCAAACTTGTAGCAATATTTGTTAGTTCTGTACGCTGTTTCAGGGTTAGCGTCATCTGAGGTCCTCTGAAGGGTTGGCATCATCTCTTCTCAGGTGTTCTGGATCCAGACTGGAGCTTGTGTATATCCTAGTTACCGTGTCAAAACAGAGAAACAAATAAAGACATAATTAGCATAGCTGCTGTTCTAACCAAGTAAAATTAATATGTTTAACCCAAGCTAAAGAATAATAATGGGCATTTGATCAGATACAACTAGGGATGGGTACCGAAACCCGGTATTAAACTGGCCCTGGGGCTAAATTATGAAAGACCGTAGTATCAGTAAGATCTGACGGTATCGGTTCTGCTTTCGGTACTGGATGGGAAAAAAATTAGTGTACTATGTATTTTTGCTTAATAATGTTTTCGAGCACATTTTATCTCACCAAACATTTCTAATAAGACGTCTGTCTGTAAGATCTGCGAGATCTGTCATGCGCTCCGCGGAGGCTGTCTGTCAGTCTCACACACACACACACAAACAACAAGAACGAGCGCGACACGCACACACAGTATGAAAAGTCCCGCTTAATAATAAAGAGAGACGATGGCGCAGAGATTTGCTTAATAATGTTATCGTGCACATTTTATCTTCCCACACATTTCTAATGTGCGATCATATTAAGACGTTTGTCTGTGAGATCTGCGAGATCTCTCACGCACGCCGCGGAGGCTGTCTGTCAGTCACACACACACACAAGAATAACCGCGGCGCACGCACACGCATAAGGGGCCGTTCACATATCAAGTCTTTTGCGCTCAAGTTCGTTATTTCAATTGTAGGCGCGCGGTATGCGCGCTCATAATGGAAGCGATCCAGACGCGACATGCACGCGGTGCGACAAGCTCGTTTTTTCCAGGCGCGTCCACACCGCATCGAGTTAAAAACATCAAAACTTTTCAGAATGCCGCAAAGCGCACTGCAGGTCATGTAACTTCCTCACCTTTTTCAGTAACAACGTTGAAAGCTCAGCCAAGAAGAAGGAACAGCTGATAATAGCTGTATGTGGATTTTTTTATTAATTTAGTAACAGTGCTACTGCAAGCAGTTTTTAGTGCTGCAAATCCATTTATCCATTGCTGAAATTTTTAATACAAAGAGTGAGGATGGCGGAGACAGCAAAACGTTCCAAAGTGTGGTTATACTTCACTAGAGTTGATGCAGATAATGCTGGTTGTCATAAGTGCAACACAACCTTTGCATGTAAGGGCGGAAACACAAGCAATATGTCAAAGCATATTTCAAAAGTGCATTATGTGCAGACAGAGAAATGCAAAGTTTGTTGACACAACACAAAGTAACACAACACAAAGTACCGAAAAGAATACCGTTAAAGTACCGGACCGTTAAGCAGTATCGGTAAGAGTAGTAATACCGTTAAAACCTTAACGATACCCATCCCTAGATACAAATGCAGTCACAAATTATGAGATGCATTATTAGAATGTTTGGCCAAAGATATATATAGTGTAGATATATTTTAAACCGAGAGTGTGTGTCTGAACCCCGAACATTATCAGGAAGGCAATTAGAGAGTTTGGGAGCCAAATGCAAAAAAGCTCTTCCACCTTTAGTGAACTTTTCTATCATAGGAACTACAAAAGTCCAGTGTTTTGTGACCTTAGGGAGCATGATGGATTGTAGTATCGTATAAAGCTAGTTAGGTACCCAGGAGCTAAACCATTTAGGGCCTTATAGGTAAGTAATAATAATTTGTAACTGATATAGAACTTAATAGGTAGCCAGTGCAGAGACTGTAAAATTGGGATAATATGATCATATTTTCTTGACCTGGTAAGGACTCTAGAAGCTGCATTTTGCACTACCTGTAGATTGTTTATTGAAGAAGCAGCTAGAAAACTAGCTTTTCTGCATCAGAAAGAGGTAACATGTTTCGTAGCTTGGCAATGTTTCTAAGATAGAAGAATACTGTTTTTTTGTAACATGGGAAATATGGTTCCTCTTCGGGAACTTGAGCTGCGTCGAGCCCTTTTGGGGAACGCCTGTGGCAAGAACAACTCTGAATATCGTGTGCAATCAGTTCAATGGAAGAGTGTGACGTCACGGACGGGGTGACGTGGTGACCAGGAAGCTATAAAGGCACGGGCCACGCAGCTGGCTTCAGCTTTGCGTCTTTCAGCAAGCGCTCTGTGTGTGCATGTTCATAAGTCTGTCTTGTAAGTCTTATTTACTGTTGTCTGTCCAGTACCAGTAGACTAAAATGCCAAAGTCTAGAGCAAAGACTAGACACATGAAGGGCGAATCCAAATCGCGCTATAAACTGTGTGTTCCTCCATGCCAGCGCTACATCACAGCTGGAGACACGATTTATGCGTGGTTTGCCTGGGGTCGAAGCACGCTGAGTTTGCTCTCGATGTCCGCATTGTGATCGATTGCCGATGCGGACGCTTCGATCCCGGAGGGCTCTCTTCGAGGAGGGAGCCTTCGCCAGCGTTCCCCGCGGTTCTGGCCCCGCTTCTGCCGAGGCAGAGCGGCTGCTGCACTCGTGGGGTTTGCAGGTGGATCTGGCAGAGGGAATGGAGACGGGCCAGTCCTTATCTCCTGCCTCATCTGCTAGATCCGGTGCCCAAACCCTGGGATCGGAAGCACGCTCGTCGGTTTCTTCCCCCCAGGGCGAGGGGTCGACACTCCACCTCTCTTCATCCGACGAGGTGGACGTGGAGACCCCTTTCACCCCAGTATGAGGAGCTGCTGGAGGTGGTAACTCGCGCTGTTGAGAAGTTAAAGATAGAATGGCCCCCAGAGAAAAAACATGAACCGCAGAGAAGTAAACTCGATGAGACAGCCACCTCCAGCCCGGAGCCTTCCCTTTTTTCCAGACCTCCATGAAGAAATAGCGAGGTCGTGGAAACACCCTTATTCAACCCGTCTCTTCGGCCCCGATTCTCAGTATTATGGAAATGTTACGGGGCTCGATGAGCGAGGGTACAGAGCGATGCCCCGGGTCGAACAGACGCTTGCGAGCTATCTGTCACCCGGTTCGGCGTCGTCTCTGAAGGCTCTGGCCTTGCCCACAAAACCGCTAAGAACGACATCAGCATTAATGGGCAAGGGCTATGTGGCAGCAGGTCAGGCGGGGGCGTGCCTTCACACTATGGCCGTCCTCCAAGCATATCAGGCCGACCTGCTGAGAGATGTAGACGAGGGAGAGGGGATCAAGTCTGACGATATTGCAGAACTTAGACGGACCGCTGATCTCTCCCTCGATTGGGCAGTCTATGGCAGCCTTGGTGGCCGCGGAGAGGCATTTATGGCTGAACCTGTCCCAAATAAAAGATCGCGACAGGTTCTACCTCCTGGACGCCCCGCTCCAAGCCTCGGGCCTGTTCCGTGACACAGTCAATACTGTCGTCGACAGGTTCCAGGAGGCACGCAAGCAGGTGGCGGCGTTCCAGAGTTTCCTCCCTCGTCGCTCTTGTGGGTTATCTGGACGGGATATACTCACACCACTATCTAGCTCCTCATACCGCGAGGCTCAAAAACAGAGCGTCGCCACTCGTGCTCCCCCATGTCGGGTCGGGTTGGGTCGCTCTGAGTCGGGGGCTCCTAGATTAAAATCTGATCTTCGTACTGTTATCGAAGCTAGGAAGTCTAAAGCAAAAAAGAGGTCCTGACGCCAGAATCCCAGTGACCTCGAGGGTAGCCCCTACTGGGGTAGAGCAGTGTCCACCTCATTATACAGTGCCCGTCTCTCCCCGGTGCCCTCTGGAGGCCGGTCTGCCAACCCTGCCAGTGTTTCAGGGTGCAGCGGTCTCCCGCGAGCGTCTCTCCCAGTTATTTCTGCCGTGAGCGTAGTGGAGCTGGGAAGCTCGCCTCCCCTTCGGGGGCCTCTTACACCAGAGATCAGTCTCGAGAAACTGATTCCCTTAGTACATTATCAGCGTGGAAACTACTGCCAAATGTATCTCAATGGGTCCTGCACACAGTAGAAAGAGGCTATTCTATTCAGTTCGGCCGTCCACTGCCGAGAGTCAATGGGGTTACACCGACAGTCGTCGGCCTCCAGCAGGCTCTGGTTATGGAACAAGAAGTGAATAACCTATTAAGGAAGGAGGCCATCGAGGTGGTCCCTCCTCTAGACAGGGAATCCGGGTTTCACAGCCGGTATTTCATAGTTCCAAAGAAGGATGTGGGGTTGCGTCCGATCTTAGACTTACGTCAATTAAACCTCTCAGTAATGTCACTGAAGTTCAAAATGCTCACTGTCATACAGGTTGTAGACCAAATCAGATCCGAGGACTGGTTTGTCACAATAGATCTCAAAGACGCATACTTCCACATATCCATCCTTCCACAACACAGGAAGTTTCTGAGGTTCGCTTTCGGGGGCAAATCTTATCAATATCGAGTACTTCCCTTCGGCCTTGCACGCTCACCCCACACGTTCACAAAATGTGTAGATGCGGCTCTGGTACCCCTCCGTATGCAGGGCATCCGCATTCTTAAACTATATCGATGATTGGTTGATTCTAGCTCAATCAGAGCAGATGGCGGTTCGACATCGAGGTGTCGTTCTCGCCCATATGGGGGAGCTGGGTTTGAGAATGAATGCCAAGAAGAGTGTACTTTCTCCAGTTCAGAGAACCACCTATCTAGGCGTAGTATGGGATTCGACCACGATGCAGGCACGTATGTCTCCTGCTGGAATCGAGTCGATCCTCACATCAGTCAAGAGAGTCAGAGAAGGCCAGTCACTCACTATCAAGCAGTTTCAGAGACTGTTAGGGCTCATGGCAGCTGCGTCCAACGTGATAACTTTTGGCCTCCTGCACATGAGGCCCCTACAGTGGTGGCTCAAGACCAAGGGGTTTTCCCCGAGGGGAAATCCTTTCCGAACTATTCAGGTCACGCGGCGATGCCTTCGTGCCTTAGACATATGGAAGAAACCTTGGTTCTTGAATCAGGGCCCGGTGTTGGGAGCTCTTGGTCGCCGTGTAACGCTAGCGACAGACGCATCCCTCACCGGTTGGGGTGCGGTCATGAGAGGCCACCCTGCCCGCGGTCTGTGGAGCGGTCGCCATCTGACATGGCACATCAATTGTCTAGAAATGCTAGCAGTATATCGAGCATTGAAATATTTCCTCCCAGACCTGAGAGGCTGTCATGTGTTAGTGCGCACCGACAACACAGCGGTAGTCTCTTATATCAATCACCAGGGGGGTTTGCGTTCACGCCTCTTGTACAAGCTGGTATACCAGATCCTCCTGTGGTCCCAGGGCAAACTCCTCTTTTTAAGAGCAGTATATATTCCTGGGAGATTGAATGTGGGAGCAGACATGCTGTCGAGAAAGGGGCCAAGGCCCGGGGAGTGGATGCTTCACCCCGAGGTGGTGAAGCAGATATGGCAGACATTTGGCAAAGCTCAGGTGGACCTCTTCGCGACTCGAGAGACATCGCAATGTTCCCTCTGGTTCTCTCTAGTTCACCCAGCTCCACTGGGACTAGATGCCATGGCACAGACTTGGCCGAGGCTTCGTCTGTACGCCTTTCCCCCCCATCGCTCTGCTCCCGGGAGTTCTGGTGAGAGTACACCGGGACGGGGTCCGTCTGTTGTTAGTAGCCCCATTCTGTCCGGGCCGAGTATGGTTCGCAGATCTGATTTCTCTCCTCTACGGCTCTCCATGGCAGATTCCGATCAGGACAGATCTACTCTCTCAGGCGCAGGGCAAAATAATTCACCCTCGCCCGGAGTTGTGGAAGCTGTGGGTGTGGCCCCTGAGGGGGCACATCTGTTAGCAGCTGGTCTCTCAACCGAGGTTGTTGAGACCCTACTCATGGTGCAGAGATCGACACCTTGACCCTGTTAACTGCCCAGTTGGTACAGTTCTGGAGTTTTTACAAGCTAGGCTCTCTGCGGGGTTAACCCACTCCACCTTAAAGGTGTACGTGGCGGCCATAGCTGCTTACCACGTCCCTTTCAATGATCAGTCACTGGGTAGACACCCCCTAGTTACACGTTTCCTCCGAGGTGCACTGAGGCTGAGACCTCCAGTACGGTCCCGTATTCCCCCGTGGGACTTGGTTGTGGTGTTAGAGGCTCTCTGCAAAGCTCCATTCGAGCCAATTCAAGACATCTCAGACAGACATCTGACACTTAAGACTGCCCTATTACTGGCTATTACTTCTCTAAAGAGAGTTTGAATTCTCCAGGCCCTCTCGGTGGCCCCTAACTATCTAGACTTTGCCCCTGGTATGGCCAAAGCATTCTTATACCCTCAAGCGGGTTATGTTCCTAAAGTTCCCTCTGTCACACCACAACCTGTCGTACTGCAGGCCTTCTGTCCTCCTCCCTTTCGGGAGCCAGACCAGGAAAAGCTAAACTGTATGTGTCCAGTGCGAGCATTGGACGCATACATCCACAGAGCTGCCCTGGGGAGAAAGTCTGACCAATTGCTTGTTTGCTACGGTCCTCCTAAAAAGGGTTCTCCTGACTCTAAGCAGACCCTTAGTCGTTGGATAGTCGAGGCTATCAACGTCTCCTATGAGTCCTCTGGTCTTTCCCTTCCTTTGGGAGCCAAGGCTCACTCTACGCGGAGTATGGCTGCCTCTAAGGCCTTTCTAACAGGTGTGTCCCTCTTGGACAATTGCAACGCTGCGGGGTGGTCCACGCCCTCTACATTCGCCAGATTTTACAATCTCGATATGCGAGCCGCTCCTGGCTCTTCTGTCCTCTCGCCTTAGCTGTGCTCTTCGGATACACACTGGGCAGGGGTTTGGTAGTCTGGCAGCGTTGGCACATCGTTCCCCAAAAGCGCTCGACGCAGCTCGAGTTCCCGAAGAGGAATGTCCCTAGGTTATGTATTTAACCCTAGTTCCTCGAGGGAACGAGACGCTGCGTCGCAGAGCCATACTCCCAGCACCCCTGCCGGCGCTTGCTTCCCTACTCGAAGCTGAAGCCAGCTGCGTGGCACGTGCCTTTATAGCTTCCTGGTCGCTACGTCACCCCGTCCGTGACGTCACGCTCTTCCAATGAACTGATTGCACACGATATTCAGAGTTGTTCTTGCCAAAGGCGTTCCCCAAAAGCGCTCGACGCAGCGTCTCGTTCCCTCGAGGAACTAGGGTTACATACGTAACCTAGGGACATTTTCAAAAGTCAAGTTGCTGTGAAGTCAAGTCACCTTTATGTATCCTGTTAGCCAGCAGCCCCCATTATGGGACTCACAGCTGAAAGTGTCCTACCTAACTTAAAATAATTTTAACATAAATGTTAACTTAAAAATTTTAACAGTTCCTTACTTAAGTGAGTTACACACATAATTTTGGTGTCTTTGAAAAAGAAGACCCTTTGGGCTGTACTTTAATTCAACCAGAGTTGATAATGCTCAAAAATATTAAAAGTTATAGACACTGAAGTGCCTTGAAATTATTTTTTTTTTCACAACACAGATTTTTTAAAATATATAAAAATACATTAAATCAGTCTGTAGCAATCTAAAAAAGTAATGGGTTGAAACTCAAATGTCTCATGAGTTTCTATTTCAAATCTGAAGGAGATATCATGAAAAATGAGATTCCTGTAACAATTTTTTGAGACTATGTCTAGTCCCCCCCATCCCCTAAAATCTAAAAAAATATTTACCAACTGTATTGAAGGGTTCTACAAACCATTTCAATCATTAAACACACCCCTGCAATTGTTTTTTAATTATAAAACAATAGACAGACACTTAAACATACAGTTATATAAGTGATTTATTTGAGCACTATAAAGATACAATAAGAAAAATTTGAGAAAGAAAATAAATAAGAAATATAAAAAAAGATTTAACTTTGTATACATATTACAGAACATTCTGAGATTGCTAAAAATGCAGCATTTACAATGAATTACAATGAAAATACGTGCTGATGGCCATTTATAGAGATGGCAATCATATAAATGCGCCATAAAGTTGTAACACCAATGAGCGGATGGTATTCAACCATCTGTTCCATATTAATGAATCCTGACTCTTTGACACATTCTACACTCAAAGACCAGAACGTGAGTTAAAGAAAAAACAAGGACTTTCATTTTACAACCCTCTTACAACATAACTCACCACCCTGGGCGCCAGCATGACGGCAACGTCCTGGCGTGGATGAGAGTTATAACACCTTGGAGACTATCCAGAGATGCGATATCGAACTTCAAAAGGGAAGACAAACACCCCCGCCTTTCGATCGCACATTCCAGCGAAAAAGACGCACACACATTCACAAACAGGCACAAGCGATTTTGCTAGCCCATGGACACTTCTTTTTAAAACTACCTCTAAATGTATTTTAATGTCTCCCTTTTTGTGCTCAAATGTATGTATGCGGCATAGTGGAATATATGAATGTTACTGCGTGTTTAATGCAAACTTTATATGCATTTAGTTAAGAATAACTCTGTATCTCTGCATACGTGATTGGTAAAATCATAGTTCTTGGTGTCTGTATAATCGTAAAAACACGACTGTAACGAATCTTGATAGCAAATTACAAAAAGATGCATTGTTTCAGAGGAACGATCTTGCTTAAGAAAAATGTTTAATTTTGTCATTGCCATAAATTAGACCAGTGGGCGGAGATCAGCAAACAAAGAAGATTTTTCCCGCCTCAGTTTGTTTACACTTCATTGGCTCATACTCAAAAATAGGTGTGAACCTAGGGTTACGTAAAAGCTTAGGGAAACCGGTATTCTTGGCATTCCGCCAGAGAGAAAAGGGGGTTCCCAGCTTTGCAACTGGACTTCAAGAAGTTCTCCGTTTATTCTTCTTTACTTTTCGTTTCATTTTAGTTTTTCTTTATTGTCTTCGGATATTTGACTTCGTTCAATTGTCTTCACGAGCCAAACGAACTTAAGTCTAATCATCTTTTGGCAAAGTTTACCTTCGCGTTAACCATCGAGCTCAAGCATCATCTGCTCTGGAAAGCACAGACGGACAATATGAGCACAGCTACGCACAAGAGCCAGATCAAAGCAAGTACTTTCTTTTATCGCAACTAAAATTGCTGTTTAAGGTTGTCTAGGCTATTCCATGTTTGTGAAATTATTCAATGACTTGGGGTCTCTTGCAAAGTTAACTGTTTGAAATTGTCACGCTGAGATTGGTTTTCACTTTCACTTTCTCTCCCTCTCTCTCTCTCTTTATCTCTCTCTCTCATTTATCTCATTATTATTCTTATTCGTTTACCTTGTTTAAATTGTATTTTCGTTTTGCTATATACTCATATTTACTCCGTGTGAATTGTAGTTATGTACACTTTAGTCTGTTTTTATTAAATCCTATAATTTGCTTGAATTTAATTGTGTTATTGCTCATTGAGATCGAAGTCCCTGAATCGTGTGATCTACGCTACGAGCTTTGTTTTATATGAATTAATTTCAGTAATCTTAGTAGTACAGACACAGAAAATATTGTTTTTTCCTGATCAGAATTTCTTGGAGTTTGTAAGAAGGGTATTTTTATTGAATTTTGATAAGGAAGTCTAGCTTCCAGTTCGCTGGACGAACAGATTGTCTAGATTAACTTAAATTAATTCTAGTAAAGGTTACCTTTAAATGATTAAATATTCCCTCTTTGGGTAATTTAATATTTATAAGCAATAAGCACGTTATATTCGTAGACTCGTGAATATTCACTTCATTTGAGTTAATTATTCCCCAGAAAGTGATTGTTGCTACAAAGTCAATAAATCACACTCTATTCATATAGATGGTGTTCACGTTGATAGCCTTTATTACACAGTGATAGCGAGCTCATTTGCACTCAAACAGGTGGTAATCATGCAGATACAGGCACATTCAACAAAATAAAAAATAAAAAAATAAAGAAAAAGGCGATCGCTAAGCTTTGCCTCCATCATTTGACAGGTGCGTAAAAGCGCGGTGTCACGAGCCGCCGCGAAAGAGCACTATACTTCAAATAAAAAATCTTCCACCTATGTTTTACTTTTTTTTTGGTGGATCATGTCATTCTGTTAATGACACTGTATGTTACAAAATCATGTTGTTGTTTTTTTACTACCAAGACGCAGTTTCTGAGCATGAGTTATTCCATAATGGACACAAACAATTCTGTCCCTGAAGAACCGAAATGTAAACAAAGAAATTATCATCCATATTACAACGTTATTGCCAGAGGTGGGTAGTAACGAGTTACATTTACTTCGTTACATTTACTTGAGTAAATTATTTGGAAAAAATCTGTACTTTTACTTCGTTACTGTGGGCGACGCTCCTCTCATTACATTATCTTAATGCAATACATGTTATAAATGCTTCAGTTAATTCCAAACACGCCGTCTACTTTTCTCTGGCCAATGAGCGATGCTCATTCTCGAATGATTCATTCTTTTGAGTCAACTCTGTTCAAAGGCTTGATCAAACCAGTGGGCAAACAAGTTAATAGGTTCATGAATCAGTTTGAATGATTCTTTCAGTTCCCTGCCGCGTGCGCTGAGCGTCTGAAGTGGTTCACTCAGAGTTGAATTTTCCAGCTCTTGCAGGGTATAATTTTGGACATGATTCCTATAACAAGAATATGATACATTTGACAAATAACTGATGGTTAGAAACGTTTCAAGCAAGAAGATTCAAACAGACATACTAAACATGAATATGAATCCTTAAGCTTTTAAGTAGCTATTAAAAAGACATACACAACAAGCGATGAAACATGAAAGTCAAATGTGTAGGTTACATATATAATATGGAGTCAAGAAATGGACTAGTATTCGTTTTATAAGTCTTTTTGAGTTAATTTTGGTTCAATTACATCTGTAAAAGATGGTCTTGCTGTGCATCTCTTTTACCATCAATCTTGATTACTTCCCCCAAATTTGACAATCTCTTCTCGGAATTGGAATTGTTCTTTTGTTCTAATGTTGAAAGCTGTTCAAACTGCTAGTTAGTGGACTTGCTTTCGACTTGTGGTTTTAGGAACTGATTTACAACATCCTGTTGCCTTTCTGTGGAATTCAGCCCCTCATGTTTCAACCATGCTCCCGATCAAATCTTTAACTTTGTGGTTGGGGTCTGATACCCTACATCTATTTAAGCACGTATTAGTGCCTTATTTTTACATGACCTTATTCTACATCCCTTATCCTAGCCAATACTTAACCCTAACAACTAGCTTACTAACTAGCAAATTATGAATTTATTGAGGGAAAAGCATAGTTAATATTGAATAATTGTTTATTTATATGTATTTATTTATTTGTATCTGTCCAACTCAGTTCATTGTTCAATGGCTGGGAGACCCGGCTCTGTGCACGTGAGCTGTACGGACAGATTACAACTTGCAGGTGCTGAATTATTCCCTTTTTAAGATTTTGAGGTATATTTGTTATTTCAAGCACAAGAAGATGATTAAGGGAAAAGTCATAGTTAATATTGAATAATTGTTTATATGTATTTATTTATATTTATTTGTCCAACTCAGTTCATTGTTCAACGGCTGTGAGACCCGGCTCTGTGCATGTGAGCTGTACGGTCAGATTACAACTTGCCTGTGCTGAATTATTCCCTTTTTAAGATTTTGATGTATATTTGTTATTTCAAGCACAAGAAGATCCCCCTGCTGGGGATTGTCGACGCACCCCTAGCTGCCCTGCCATTGAGGGTAGTGAGGACGGAGAAACGAAACGAGCTGCTTCTGGCCATAAAAAGGGGCCATCCACAACTACATCACTTCCCCATGCACATCCGGGGAAGAAAGGAACCAGAGCAAACCGCGGTTGTGAGCCGTGCTCTACACATAGAAACAATCGAACAACCATGAGCACTCAGGGCTGGGCGGTGCATTCACCTCCATCCTGATGCTCACAGCTGCCTGGGCAAGCACGGCTGTCAACTCTGGGTCCAATTCGGCAGTGGCGACAACACCCGAGGGGTGTAGCCCCGCCAAATCTTCATCCACAGAGGTCAATAGCCCATCCCCGATGCTGCAATCGACATCTGATCCCCAGCGGCAAACTGAATTACCCATTGGGACTGCCATAAGACAGCCCAGCAAAATCACCCAGCAGCTGCACAGGACAAACATAAACCAGAACGGGTAGTGACAGAGGGGTCTGCTCCTTTCCCTTTAGGAAAGGAGAGACGCGATTGCAGCGTTGCCATGGTCACACACGCAGTGCGTACATGAACCATTCATGAACGCACCTTCAGTGTGCTGAATGCCCAGACACGGAAGACAAGGCTCGTGGCCGTTGTCAGAGAACAGGAAACGACCGCATCCAGAAGGACGCGGACGAAACGGCGTCTTTAAAAAGACACGAATCGTCTGTGATATGCTCTTTTAGGAAATCTGCTCTCTTAGTTGAAGCGCCCAGTGGAATCGCTGACAGGGACACCGCTGTTTGCACCGTACAGCCAACCAGAACAGCTTCCTGAATGAAATTTTTAAATGTATTTAAAAATAATAAATATATTAGATTTTTTTATGTACTTCAATAATTTTTATTATTTTTGAAATGCGCACTCAATTAAGATGACGGTCATAGAGCGGCCTCAGTTGACTGGTAATTTTACACTAGGATGAATAAAAAATGTGTAAATTAGTAAAACTTTGAGTCATTAATAATAATAATTAATATATAATAATATTAATAATGCATGAAATAAACATTCAAGTAGAAATAAGAAACTGCATCTCTCATTCAAACTCCGCCCCGACCATCTCTTCAAGCTTGTCTGTCTTCTCCACATTGGATTATGGGAAATATTGCTTCAGCGAGTGTACATAAGTTGTAAACTAAAAACCAGAGTCAGAATCAGAATGAGCTTTATTGGCACGTATGTTTACACATACAAGGAATTTGTTTTCGTGATAGATGCTCCACAGTGCAACAGAATGACAGCGACAGAACAAAAAAACATAATAAAAAATAAAAAATGCAAAAAGTAGGTAAGGAATGACAATATAACAAATTGACAATTGTAGGCAGGTATATTACAAAAAGCAGTTATGTATATACAGGTATATATAAGGGCTGAACGATATATCGTTATCGTATCTATATCTAGATATGAACTTTCAAGATATTAATATCGAAAAAAGCAACAATATAGATGATATAGATTTTCCCTCTCCGCGCTCGCCCTGCATACAACTCTGGCAGTCACAACAAACATCAGTTTTATGAGTGCCCTTGACTGCACCGCTAAAGCCAGCGCGCAAACACTAGGGACGTGGGAACTATATTGTGAGGGGGGGGCGGCGTTTCCATGGTGACGCGTCATTGCTTGTCACGTGACACACTACAGCAGCAACAGCGCTGAATGAATGATGATCTGCTTTTATATAATTTTTCCTTTTTTATTCACATATTCACATTGAATATACACAAATGTGTTAGTTATGGCATGAAATATCTGATATTCCGATTGTCAAATACATGCAAGTGGAAGTATATTGTTGTTTAAACACCTTTATAACGATCACGTTAGTTGAGCTGTATGCGCGATGGGCGCCGCCGTTTGTGCCGCAGACGCAGTTCAGAGAATCGGATCTGTTGGATTTACAACCTCTATGTTTACAACACGTGAATTCATCCACTTCTCCCAAAATACTTAAAAGTAAGTGGCTGGTGAACTGGGAATATAATATGTAAACACTGAAGTTACTTACACAATGTGTATCTGAATTGAATAAAACGTGTCGAATTATAATGGAAAGGATTATTATTACCTCTTCCATAGACATCAGTGTGTATTTTATAAACTCTAAATGTATTGTTTTTTAGTACTTATGTGAATTTATTTGTTTGAAAACTAAAATAAACAGTATGTGGTCGAAAACACTGAAAAGTTGTGACCTCTTCATCTGGCGTGAATGACTTCAATGTAAAGACGCGTTTACGCGCGTCTGGAGGTCTCGCGGCGCAGTAGACGAGTTATGAGTTATGAAAAGGACAATTGCAAGCTGAGAGCGACCGGCTTTTGTGGTGGAAATTGGCAGTAATACCCCCACCTTGCGCAGCTGTACCTGAGTGTCCCTGGGACATCAGTGCGGTCGGAGCGTGTCTTCTCAACAGCTGGACATATAGTGAATTAAAAACGCTCTGCTCTGGACTCCGAAAATGTTGATCGACTTGTTTTCCTGTCCAATGAATTTGTAATGACCTTATTTTGTGCCTTTTTGCGCATTACAATATGCCTACCTAGTGACGGTTACGTTCAATAAAAAAACACACATGGCCTGTTCTCAAGTCCATTTAAAGTTTCATTTTTTGAACAGTTTTTTTAAATGGATTGAATCATTATTAAAAATAATCTTGGAGATTTTTGAATTGCCTAAATCATAAATGAAGCCTGCAGTGATGTTTTTCTTTTGTTATGGCAGCCGTCCCCTCTGCATATATATTTTTTCGAGAATGTTGCACTTCTTGTTGCCGTTTGTTATTCTTCATGAAAGTTCATGCCAATAAATAAGAAATATTGCTGACTTGTGCGTTTCCAGCGCTCTCTTTACGTTCGTCCGTTATTTGACGTTGAAAAAGGAAACCTTTTTTTTTTTTTTTTTTTGACATGGAAAATAGATTTTACAATCGATTCAATGAACACTTATGTCTTAAAAATCGAAAATGATTTTTTCACAAAAGTGACAGCACTAGTTCTGAGTGAGCCTGTCTCTGGCCGCCCCCCAGCCCCCCCTGTTCCAACGTCTATGCACACTGTACAGAGACAGCGGATAAATTAGAAAGAAAGAAATGTGTGCGGGAGATAATGCGGCCGGTGGCAGTGCATAATCTGACTTGGTGCCAAAACATAAATCATCTTCCATAATTTTGGTAGTATTTTGGATTCAGAAAAGACGATGTAAACCAGAGTGATGTGTTCTGCAGGTCGTGCTTAGCAAAAGAACACGTAGTCATATCGTATCGATATCGAGATATCTGGCATGAAAATCGAGATATGAAATTTTGTCCATATCGTTCAGCCCTAGTATATATTGTGCAAAATTTAATTGTACACTAAGTATGTGTGTTAGATAAATAAGTGTATGTGTATATAAATATAAAGTGTAGTGTGTTCCACATTTATTATCAATTGTTCATTAAAAGGATTGACTGAGGGAAGAAACTGTTCCTGTGTCTGGTTGTGCTGGTGCTCAGAGCTCTGTAGCGTCGACCAGATGGAAGCTGTTGATCCACTGGCAGACGGAGTTGGGCATGGAGAGCTGAGTTAGTTTGGGCAGGAGGAGGTTTGGGATGATAGTGTTAAAGGCCGAGCTGAAGTTCACAAACAGGATCCTCACATAAGTCCCCGGTCTTTCTAGGTGTTGCAGAACATAATGCAGTCCAATGTTTACTGCATTGTCCACAGACCTGTTTGATCTGTATGCTGAGGATCCAGTAAGGGTCCAGTAATGTCCTTCAGGTGGGCCAGCACCAGTTCTTCAAATGACTTCATGACTACAGACGTTAAAGCCACAGGCCTGTAGTCATTTAGTCCTGTAATTTTTGGATTCTTTGGGATGGGGATGATGGTGGAGCATTTGAAGCATGAAGGGACTTCACACAGCTCCAGTGATCTGTTGAAGATCTGTGTGAAGATGGGGGCCAGCTGGTCAACACAGGATTTCAGACAGGCTGGTGTAACACAATCTGGGCCTGGTGTTTTTTCCTTTTATGGAAGACCTGGCACACTGCATCCTCGCTTTTATGTATTGCAGGTGTGGGGGAGAGGGGGGATGCAGGAGGTTTGAATAGTGAGAGTGGTTGATTGGAGAGGTATTCAGGATGGGTTGCAGGAGTTAATGGTGTGAACGGTTGTGTGGAGAGTCATTCAGGTCAGGTGATGGGTGTTCTTTCAAACCTGCAGTAAAACTCGTTCAGATCGTCTGCCAGTCGTTGATTCCCCACATTGCTGGGGTGTGGTGTCTTGTAGTTGATTACCTCTTTCAGATATTTCCACACTGATGCTGAGTCGTTGAAAGTGAACGGAGTCCTTATTTTTCCAGAATAATTCCTCTTTGCCACTCTGATCTTCTTTTCCAGTGTGTATTTAGCCTGTTTATACAAGGCATTGCCCCCCTTCCTGTAAGCATCTTCTTTGGCCTGACGGAGCTGTCTGAATTTTGCAGTGAACCACGGTTTGTCATTGTTGTAAGTTAGATGAGTCCTGGTAGGAATACACATATCCTCAAAGAAACTGATATAAGATGTTACAGTCTCTGTGAACTCGTCCAGATCGGTGGCAGCAGCTTCAAAAACACTCCAATCAGTGAGGTCAAATCAAGATTGTAAATCCTGCTCTGCTTCATTAGTTCATCTTTTCACAGTCCTTAATACAGGTTTAGCTGATTTTAGTTTCTGCCTGTAGGTTGGTATAAGATGAACCAGACAGTGACCAGAACGTCCCAAAGCTGCTCGTGGGAACAGAGTGATATCCATCCTTTATTGTGGTGTAACAGTGATCCAATATATTACTGTCTCTTGTGGGACATGTAACATGCTGTCTGTATTTTGGCAGTTCACGGGAGAGATTGGCTTCATTAAAGTCCCTGAGAATGATTAAAACAGAGTCTGGATGTTGTTGTTCTGTCTCTGTGATCTGATCAGCGAGTTTCTGTAAAGCCAGGCTTATGTGGGCTGGCGGAGGAATGTAAACATTCACCAGAATGAACGAGTTAAACTCCTGCGGCAAATAGAACGACTTGCAGTTCACAAACAGCATTTCTAGATCAAGACACCACATCTTCTTTAACACAATTCCATCTGTACCCCAGCGTTCATTGATGTAAAAGCATGTCCCGGTGCTGCACGATTTCCCTGTTGATTCTGCGTCGCATTCCGCTCTACACAGCTGAAAGCTGGGCAGATGGAGCGCGCTGTCCGGTATGGCATCATTCAGCCATGTTTCCGTGAATCATAGAGCAGCAGAGTGCGAGAAATCCTTATTTGTCTGAGAGAGCAGAATGAGTTCATCCGTTTTGTTGGGTAGAGAGCGTAGATTTGCCAGATTGATGCTAGGCAACGGCGTTTGAAAACCGCGCTTCCTGAGTCTGATGAGCGCTTCCACTCGCTTTCCCTGTTGCTACGACCTGAAGCGTTTGTTCAGCGCCGGTGCTCCTCCGATAACAACGTTCAGTAAAACATTAAAACATCTGAATAATTGAAATCCGGCAAAATATCTTGTGGTGAGTTCTGCCGAATGTTCAGGTGTTCATCCCTGGTGAAACTGTTTGCAGGAATATAACTAAAGACAGGACAAACTAACAAAAACACAAAAATAACAAAAATAATCCTGTATCGGCGCCAGAGATTTGTGTCGAAAGGACTGTGTATAAAAAGTAATGAACAAATGTTGGGAATGTTGTCATTCATAAAGATCTAAACAAATGTATTGTTTATTTTTTCTTCACAGCCTTAGAAGTTGTACTGTATACATAAATTATGAATTCTAAAACGAAAAAGTATTTTTAACTTACACTGAAAAATACTTGGAGAACCATCCTCAAACTTAATCCTGGACTTGTCAAAACAATTATCTCTTTGTAAGATATGTTTTTCGATTTTAAAATATTTTAAATCTTAATATGTTTTCATTCTGTTAATTTTTTACTTAAACTTTTTCTTGAACTGTTTAGCATTAAATAATATTGGGATGTTTGTCAGACACCCAATTCAGGCCTTGCAGTCTATACTAAAGCGATGAAAATTTGAAGTTCAAAAACCCCTGATTTAGAGAACTAGGTGCTTATGGCACATCAAAGGGAGATGAAGAGAGGAGTGACATGGGCCCTTCATGCATATTGAAGAACAGCTGTGCTGCTGCATGCTGAATCATTTGTAAAGATTTGATTGCACATAGCCAGAAGAGCATTGCAGTAGTGCAGCCTAGAAATGACAAGGACCTGGTCAAGAAGTTGTGCATTACTTTAGGAAGGGCATGATCTTTCTGATGTTGTGCCATACAAATCTGCTTGATCATGCGGTTTTTGCAATGTGTTCTTTAAAGGTCAGCTGGTCATCAAAGATTATGCGAACATTTTCTTTACCAAAAATGTATGGGGTAATTGTTGATCAACCTAGCTGGATGCTGAAATTATGCTGTAGAGTCTGAGTGGCAAGGAAGACAGAGCTCAGTCTTTGCCAGTCAAGACATTATAACCAAAGTTTTCTCTTCTTTTTTTCAGATTGGCAGACTGCAATCTTACTGATCCGCATTGTGAAATTGTGTCTTCAGCTCTACAATCATCAAACTCCCTGAGAGAGCTAGACCTGAGTCATAATGACCTACAAGATTCAGGAGTGAAGCTGCTCTGTGCTGGACTGAAGAGTCCAAACTGTCAACTCAACATACTGAGGTACTTAAGGATCTGTTTAAAATAACAGCATACAAGCACACAGTTGTTGTGTACAGTTTTTATTCTCCCGTGAGCATTAAAATAACTCTTTTGATATATATCTTCTTCATCGTGCACATTACTCTACACACCGTGCACATTACTCTACACACCATGTGACAGTTATACTATACCAGGTATAATTACAGTTTTTTTTTCTTGTAGCAAAAAAAGTTAAATGTTAACGTAAAAAAATACAACTTTACTTTGTAAGCTATTAGGCCCAATAATGCAGTTACAACTTTTGGTTTAATAAACATTAACTAAGAAATTAACTGACACTAATAAATATTTTTAGTTGTCAGTTTATGTTAACCCTCTGGAGGCGATTCACGAGTATACACACGATGAGGCATTTTCTCCTGATATCCCCGAAAATAACTTAAATTACACTTTCAGTTTTGACCGCACAAATAAGTGCAATACATTAATCGAATCTGTAAAGGGTCTACTTTTATTTGTATACAGACATAAAACTTTGTGCATTTATAAAATAAAGATAATAAACAAGGTATGCTGTCTGCAGCCTTGGTCTGTGGTGATCTTCATTTAGAAATGCGTCATTAAAATGAACAGTAACTCAGTGAATACTCACCGAAGAGACATGAGATATATATCTACAGAAAGCTTGACATGTTTACTTTAAAAAATATTCTGTTATAAAGTAATCCAAATGAAGACAATGCGATGTCCAGTTTTTCACGTCTCCCTTCATTATCTCTAAAGTGACCACGCCCTTGCACTGAACGCACTATTGAGATTATAATGTTTCACATGAAGCCCGCGGCTTGTAAACGCCCACACAGAAAACAAAGCAGCAAGACTGTTCAAGTTTTTTTTTTTTTATTGTTTGCTTCGCTGTGAGAGGAATAAGACATAATTCACCCCAAGAAAATGTGATGAGGATTACCTCAGGATTTGAGTTTTAGATTTCCTCAGAAAAAAGAATGAAGCACTTTATTCAGCAGAGATCATAAACATGAGTAAGTCTTTTATATACTTGTATTAGATTTCACGTAATGTGTAAAAATTTTACTAGTTAGATTTTTTCCAAACTATAATTCCTGACTAAATGTATAAATCAAGTGAAACATTATGAAGTTTCAATAACAATATACACCAGTGGTCTCAAACTCAATTCCTGGAGGGCCACTGCTCTGCACAGTTTTTCTCCTACCCTAATCAAACACACCTGATCCAGCTAATCAAAGTCTTCAGGGTTACTAGAAACTTCTGAGCAGGTGTGATTTGGAGCTGGTTGGAGCTAAACTCTGCAGAGCTGTGGCCCTCCAGGAATTGAGTTTGAGACCACTGATACACTATACCATTCAAAAGCTTGATGTAAATAAAATGAATGTAACAAATAAATGTAAATGTAACAAACAATGCTGTTCTTTCAATTTATCAAAAAAAAGAAAAAAATATTCTCAGCTCTTTTCCACATTTATAATAATAATGACACGAATAACAATAAAAGTTTTTTTTTTCTTTTTGTATAAAATCAGTGTGAGACTGGAGCAATGATTCTAAAAAGTCAGCTTTGATTGTTCCTAATAAACTGTTTAACTGCACTCGCAGATAAATATTGAATTATTTTGTGGGATAATTAAATATATTCTAAATAAACTACAAACTTAAAATATATACATTTATTTTGTCCTCACATTCTTTCTTGTAACTCTTCCCACACAAACCTGACCGAACGGCTCATTATGCAGCTCATTATGCGGGCCTTTGTCTTCTCAGGTGTAAATCACAACATGATGCACGATAGTTCATGCCCTCTCGCATAGACCCTTTCTACACAAAAAGTGTCTTAGAAAATTGAAATCAATATGTTGTTTTCTGTGAGTGAGCAAACAAGATGATTTTCACATAATTTAGAAAGAAAAATTCTAGGCTACAAGATCCAGTTCTCAAAAGTCCCGGGAACCAATGTTCTGGATGTGTTTTATGGCCTTATTCAAGTGATTTGCAATTTTTAGTTTTTTAATAACCATTCATAAACATTATTTTCTCAAAAACACAATCATGTACATACATGCTGCTCATATTATTATAGCCCAGTTTGACAATATGACAAAACTTTTCCAGGCCCCAAAAATACCCTTAGACCTCAGAAGGTTAAATTATTATGTAAATAATGTTAACCCTCTGAGATCTAAAGGGGTTTTACTTGCCTGGAGAAATTTTGACGTGCCCTTACTTCTGTGCTTTTTCAGTTGCTTATAAACATATACATGGCTTAAGTCTAAAAACACTGTATTCAGAACAAACTTGGCTACAATAATATGTAAATAGCATGTATGTACGTTTATGTGTGGTTAGTGAAAAACTACAATTTTGAAGTCACTGAAATAAGGTCATAAAACACATACAGAACATTTGTTCACAAAACTATCAAAAATGGTCCTTGTAGCCTAGATTTTTTGCTTCAAAATGATGTGAACATTTTCTTGTTTACTCGCTCACAGAAAAAAAATAGATTGATTTACAATTTCTAAGACACCTTTTATTTCGAAAGGGCTTATGTGAGTAGGCATGATTGACCATGAATATTACTGTGATTTACACCTGAGAAGACAAAGGCCCACATAATAAGCTGCACAATAAGGGAAAAGTTAAGAATGTGAGGACAAATAAATGTATATATTTTTATGTTTGTAGTTTATTTAAGTCAAGTCAAGTCAAGTCACCTTTATTTTTAAATAGCGCTTTAAACAAAATACATTGCGTCAAAGCAACAGAACAACATTCATTAGCAAAACAGTGTGTCAATAATGCAAATGACAGTCATAGGCAGTTCATCATTGAATTCAGCGATGTCATCTCTGTTCAGTTTAAATAGTGTCTGTGCATTTATTTGCAATCAAATAATATACTAATTATCCCACAAAATAACTTGAGATTCACTTGCAAGTGCAGATAAACACTGTATTAGGAACAATCAAAGAATTTCAAAGCAGAATGTTTAGCATCATTACTCCAGTCACACAGTCCTTCAGAAATCCTTCTAATATTCTGATTTTCTACTCAAAAAAGCATATTATTATTATTATTATTATTATTATTATTATTATTAATGTTGAAAAGAGCAGATAATATTTTTTCAGGGTTTTTTGATGAATTGAAAGAACAGCATCATTTGTAACATGATTATTGTATTTATCATCACATTTGTGCTAAATAATAGTTTTAATTTATTTATATACTGACTCCAAGCTCTTGAATGGCATAGTGTATGTTGTTACACTTGGAGTAATGATGCTGAAAATTTTGATTTGAACACAGGAATAAATTAAATTTTAACATATATTCATATAGAAAGCTGTTATTTTAAATAGTAAAAATATTTTAGTTGAAATATATAAATGTACATTACATACCTAGTATTTCCAAAGTGTATATTGTTTATATGCTGTGAAGGACATTCTTTTTAAGAGACTTAAGAGATGGGAGTGTGTGCCTCGCTTGGTCTTAGCTGTGTTCCAGAATCCTGAGTGGGCTTCTTATTTGCATTGGTTCACTTTGCATAAGGTTATTTTGCAATGTTATATTCACATCTGAAGTTAAAAAGCATGCTGTTTACACAAATAAATAACATTATTAACATTATTGTGATGTTCACTGAAACTAGTAGTTATTTATAGAAAAAAAAGAACACAATTACCACATAGCACATTAATTATCAGTGATATTTACAGCTTACTTGATACATTTATACCTCAGACGATCGCAAACAACAATGATGGGGTATAACACATTCAAAATATTTACATGAACAGAAGCTTAGTTACATTCATGAACACAAGCATGCTTTGTATGTAGGCCTATACTATACTATATATATATATATATATATATATATATATATATATATATATATATATATATATATATATATATATATATATTAGGGGTGTAACGGTTCACAAAATTCACGGTTCGGTTCGATACGATACACTGATGTCACGGTTCGGTTCGGTTCGGTTCGATACGTTTTAGATACAGCAAAATGTAAAAACATCTCAACTTTTCAGAATGCCGCAAGCGCACCGCGGGTCATGTGACAAGAACTAACCAATCAGCTTCATCCTTTCCCGTAACAACGTTGAGAGCTCAGCCAAGATGAAGGATCAGCTGATCATAGTTGTATATGGATTGCAATTTTGAAATAAATTTAGTAGCAGCGCTACTGCAAGCGATTTTTAGAGCTGCAAATCCATTTATCCTTCGCTGAAATTTCCGCGTCTCATGGAGAGAGCACGTCATTGTTGCTTAGCAAAGACAGACGCCTCATGAGCGCTTCTGCCCAAGCGCTTTGGAAAGGAGGAGAAAGACGCGCTTAGCGTTTTCCATGCGTTTTTAGGCACGATATGTGAACGGCCCCTAAGGCGCTCGCTCACTCAGCACGCGCTGAAGGCTCGTTGCAAAATGTCGAATGCCTTTAACAGACCAGAAATATAAGATCCTAAAATAACCAACAGGTCTGGTGTTTGGGTTGGATTCCCTGTAAGGTATAGTTTCTAAATGCTGCAGGGATAGTTTGCTGCGTGCATGTTTCTCCTTTTTTTCGTCTTTTCCCAGATAGTACTGACGCATATATCCCAGATATTCCCGCTGGTGTTTTTTTTTTTTTTTTTTTTTTTATTCCCGCTGGTGTACCCTGTCATGTTGCAGATGCGACATACCGTTGTTTTTTTATCCACCACTCTCTTGCCATCACCATTATAGCTTAAAGGGAATCCAAAGTGCACCCAAACAACAGACCTGTTGGTTATTGGAGGATCTTCTCATTTCTAGTCTGTTAAACGCATTGGCTATTTTGCAACGAGCCTTCAGCGCGTACTGAGTGAGCGAGCGCCTGCTGAGTAGCCTAACATAAACATATAAGATGGTGTTTTTTTCTTCTTCGGGAGTGTCAGGGGCGTTGCCTGTTACGTTGTTTGGGTTATTGGGCTACCTTGTTGAACGCATATCATTATATTTCTCTCTCTCTCTTTTTTTTTTTTTCAAATATAATTAATTACTCCAACGAACCGTTCGGTATACATAATGCGTACCGCGTACCGAACCGAAAGCGTCGTACCGAACGGTTCAATACGAATACGCGTATCGTTACACCCCTAATATATATATATATATATATATATATATATATATATATATATATATATATATATATATATATATATATATATATAGTTATTAACATATATGGCTATATTCATGAACAGAGCATAGACTATCAAAGTAAAGTTTTGTCTAATCATTCTTACTGACATTAAGCTATCATCATTATAACTCATATTACTTTTAAATCATATTGCTGTCTATGTTACAGAACATAAAAAAGCATCCTGGAATTGTGAAGCGTTTAGATGAAGTGAATGAAACTTCAATTGATTATACATTTAGTCAGGAATTATCGTTTGGAAAAAGTTTAACTATCAAAATGTGTACACGTTATGTGAAAACGAATACAAGTTGATTAATAAAAAACAAGACTTACTCATATTTATGATCTCTGCTGGATCAAGCGACTTAATTTTTTTATGAGGTAATCCAATGCTTCTTGAGGTGTATTTGGTCATATTTGTCACATCAACACTTTTGTGATGTGAAATCCGTCTTTTTTCTCAGCGCGAAGCGTACAGTAAAATAAATAAAAAAAACTTGAAGATCAGTCTTGCTGCTTTGTTTGCTGTCATGTGGGCATTTACACTATACATGCTTCATATGGATTCTTGTAATATCAATAGCGCGCTCAGCGCATGGGTGTAGTCACATTAGATATAATGAAGGGAGATGTGAAAGATGGGACATTGCGTTGTTTTCATATGGATTACTTTATCACAGAATATTTGTTTTCAAGAAGACTTGCTCAGTTTAAAAGTAGACAGGTTAAGCTTTCTATATATGTATCTCTCATGTCTCTTTGTTGAGTATTTGCTGAGTTACAGTTCATTTTAATTATGCTTTTCTAAATGATCACACAGACCAAGGCGGCAGACAGCGCACCTTGTTTGTCTTCTTTATTTTGTAAATGCACAAAGTTTTGTTGTTATTAAGTGTCTATGCAAATAAAACTAAACCTTTAAAGATTTGATTGTTGTAATGCTCTTATCTGTACAATCAAAACTGAAAGTGTAATTTATTTATTTTTTTGGTGTTATCAGGAGAAGATGTCACAAAATGCGTATTTGCATTTGTCAACTACAGATAGCTAAGCAGGGGAGGTTTCTTCATAAGGCTGGTTGGGGGATCCACCACCCAGGTGTGAAAGGAAAGATTTTTTTCTGTTACATTCAACCACTGTGTTAAGCTGTCTGTGACTAGACTTTGTTCTGCCTCTGGATATATAGTCCAATCAGCATCATGCCACATGTTTTTGAGTACTACCTATTTTGTCCAATTTCACTTAGGCCAGTGATATACAGGAGTCATATATTATTAAATAGAGGTGGACCGATTTATCAGTTTTGTCGATTAATCGGCACAGATAGTTGATTGATGGAACAATCGGTTGTCTGCAAAAATCCATGACGATAGTTTTCCGCGTTTCGTCCCTTGCTGAAGCGACTGATAGTTTCCCGGGTTGCGGCTGTTGCTGGAGCAGCTAAGAAGGCTCTGTTTTCATTATACAGTGTGAGAGCGGTCTCTAGTGGCTGAAATCACTGACAGCATGTGCTGTGTGTTCAGATACGTGACGTTACACTCTGAACAGAGAGAGACACTTCAGACAAAAAAAATCCTGCTGCACCTCAGATTGCTATTCACATTTTTTTCAATTAAATTGCATTATATTCCTACCGAATCTTTGTCAATGTACATAATGAATTGTATATTGAGCATTTCCATCAAAACGTTTGTCTTTCTGTATGCTTCATTTATAGAGCTTTAATATAGATCGCTCTTTCCGTTTTCTCTGTTTTTAAACACTGGACTTCAAACTTCCCTTTGCCTCATTGTTCATTCTTGAAGTAAATGTGTCTGTTTGGTGTATAAATAAACAGTTTTAGAATGCTTCTCGAGTTGAACACGACGCGTCCGGAATGTGTGTGATAACGGTGAGTTCTCCTAGACTCAGCTGCTGCTCTTTTATTCTGATAAGATAATCAATTGAGTGTTCAATAACAGAATGAGTTCAAGTGTGAGAGTTTACATTATAATGGGATAATTGTAGGGCTCTGTGATATCCGCGATGCGGAAAACATGGACGGAATAACGGAATCCATTCATAAAAACGGAATTCACAGTTTAGAGCGTGACTCTCGCGGTGATTTCAGCATCTGCCATCTCACTAAATGAGGATGAAAACACTTGAACAACATAATCTCCAGAACTGCTCCGAGAGTCACTTCATGAGTATATGACAGTTTGATTTGAGCAAAAGCATCGTATCACATGCACAGAATTGTAAAGGTATTTGTTTATTGTGCAATCCGTCAAAATAAAAGTCCGGTTTTGAAGTCTATTTTTCAGTAGAATGTACATAGTCTACTACTACTACTACTAAAATGAAACAAGCATTATTTTTTAAGGACAATTCACACAACATTTCTTCCATGTTTTAATTTGAATAGTAAATCCCCCAAGTTTCATGCCTTTATTTGATAACAATAGAAATGTAAATACACAGAATTTTTGAAAAGTAAAATCATTAGGCTTCTTTAAGAAAAAATTAATTAATTAAGTTGTTTTATGCATTCAAATAATTAAACATTCTAAAACATAATTTTGTAACAATAAAAAAATATGGTGAGAAACAATAAACCATTTCATAGGGCCCTAATCATGTAATTTTTGTTAAACTTTTATTAAACGTATTTAAAAATGTGTAAGTTTCGTGATTTTATTTAATTAGACTTACTTTATGATTAATAAACTTGAATTTAACTATTAAAAATAAGTGGAGTAAAATGTAAATGTAAAAAACGGAATCCAGAAAAATGTAATAACAGAATTTGGAAATAAATAAAATGGAATTTAGGAACAAAATTTAAAGATTTCATAGGGCCCTATTAGAGTGTGGTGATTTCAACATTTACTATTACTATTACTGGTATTATTATTATTTCTATTATTACTACTAGTACTACTAATTTTATTTTTTTTTGTATATAAAGCACTATTTGAGTTTTCTGTATCCATTTGAAAAACTATCAGTTAATTAATCTGTATCAGCCAGTGTGGTCCAACCTAGCTAACGGTATCGGCAAAATCCAATATCGGTCGATCTCTATTATTAAACACATGCAAGTCTGTAATTTTTATTGCATAAATAAACAAACCATGTATTTGCACCCTCTGATAGCTTTTGCATGAGCACATTTCAGTATGTACACATGTCTGGCAGGTGTTTTAAAATGGACACTGGCTGAAGAACCGTGTTTTTAGGAGTTTGCTATGGTCAGTGGTGTTTATATACATATGGGCATCAACACTCACTCTGACAAAAAAATTGTTAACTTGTCATATTTTTTATTTGTGTTTTGCTCTGTTCAGTAATTCTGAATGGATCCGTATATATATATCTATATATATATATATATATATATATATATATATATATATATATATATATATATATATATATATATATATATATATATGCACAGTCAGGTAATGGTGTCTGGTATAGTGGTCTGTAGGCATCTTTGTGTGATCCTGCTAGTCATTAAGGTACTTCAAGGTCATTAAAGGTGCAGTAGGAGATCTCAGGAAATGTTAACTTTAGCCTGATAGCACTGAAAGTGAACGTCCCACTCTCTGTTCAATTGCCGTTTGAAGCCAGGCACCCTGAACACACATACGCTCACAGAGCAGAGTACCACAGATAACATAAAATTACTACAATAGGCTTCATCAGTGGTCCCCAATTACAGTCCTCTCGCCCTCCCAGCTCTGCAGATATAATGTGTACAACTTATCACGTCCAAGGTTTGTTCTATTCAACCATAAGCGACCCGTGAAGTGGACATCACTGGATATTCCGCCATGATTCCAATTCGAAGTGAGTGTGAAGGTGCATCTCAATATAAAAGTTAATTTATTTTAGTAATTCAACTAAAATTTTGAAACTCATGTATTAAATTAAATGCACAGACTGAAATAGTTTAATTCTTGGGTTCTTTTAATTGATGATTTTGGCTCATTGTGATGATTTTGGCTCACTTTTAACGAAAGCCCACCAATTCACTTTCTCAACTAATTTGAATGCTTTATAAGACCAATAAAAAACATTTTTAGTGAATTGTTGGCCTTCTGTAAAGTATGTTCATTTACTGTACATGCACTCAGTATTTAGTAGGGGCTCCTTTTGCAGTAATTACTGCCTCAATTTGGCATGGCATGGAGGTGATCAGTTTGTGTCACTGCTGAGGTGGTATGGAAGTCCAGGTTTCTTTGACAGTGCCCTTCAGCTCATCTGCATTGTTTGGTCTCTTGTTTCTCATTTTCCTCTTGACAATACCAGAATCTATAGGGTTCAGGTCTGGTGAGTTTGCGGTCCAGTCAAGTACACCAACACCATGGTCATTTAACCAACTTTTGATGCTTTTGGTAGTGTGGACCGGTGCCAAATCCTGCTGGAAAATGAAATCAGTGTCTTTAAAAAGCTGGTCAGCAGAAGGAAGCGTGAAGTGCTCCAAAATTTAGTGGTAAACAGCTGCAGTGACTTTGGTTTTCAAAAAAAAACAAAAAAACAATGGACCAACACCAGCAGATGATGTTGCATCCCAAATCATCACTGACTGTGAAAACTTAATACTGGGTATGGACCAAACTGACATTCAAAAGGGGTAATGCCTAAGGAAGAGTAGTGTAAAGTGTTCAACCCTGTGTTGAGCGTGCAAACTCAGCCCAGATCAGCTGAGAGCTCCAGGCAGTCTGATTGTTAGAGAGTAGGCATATGAGAGTCTTTGTCAGTGATCAGTCTGGAGATGAATCTAGTTGCTGAAAGTCAGATCCAGTCTGCAGATCTGCAGATTTGAGATTACAGATTTCATAGAAAATCACATAGAGTATGCTGATCACAGACTTTTTTTTTAAGCTTTAGACTCTGATTCACCCCGATTCACCCAGTTTTAACTGAATGCACTTCTCTTCTCAACACAGAGAGTGGTGTATTTGATGGGAAAGAGAAACATTGCGCTCATGCGGCAGCACAAAAATAAGGTTTGGGCCAACCCTAAAGATTGGTCGCTAGGCACGCTTTGAAAAAAAAAAAAACGTTATTATCAAAAAATATTAAATAAAATATTATCAGTTAAGGGTAAAAAGGCCACTTATCACAGAATGTTTCTTTTTTTAGAATCTTACTGCACACAAACTCTTTGTAGCTCTTATGTGCAAACTGAATAATAGATGATGTAACAGACATTTTAAAAAGTTAATTAAGTTAAGTTCATGAGACATCCTGACCTCAGTCTTGCTGCCTCTGCAACGTTACGCTAACATCTCACATCACAAGAAAATCACCAGTCATTGAACTTGTCAATCATAGGGCCCTATGAAATCTGTTTAATTTTTTTTCCCAAATTCCGTTTTTCAGTTTTAATTTTTCTGGATTACATTTTTTTTCGGTTTAATTTTTCTCAACTTCTTTTTAATGGTTCAATTTAATTGTATTAATCAAAAAGCATGTCTAATTAATTAAAATCACAACACTTATACATTTTCACAACAATTTATTAAAAGTTTAACAAAAATACGTTTAGGGCCCTATGAAATGTTTAATTTTTTCTTTATCCATATGTTATATCCACTGTTACCTAATTCTGTGTTTTAGTATGTCTAATTATTTAAATGCATAAAATAACTTTAATTTAATCTTTTTTTTTCTTAAAATAGCCTTAGATTTTTTAAATTTTTCTGGTTATCAAATGAAGGCTTAAAACATTCATTTAATTTTTCTTTTAATTATAAAAAAATCAGCAAACTAAATTTATTGGTAAACAAAGGGGATTTACTATTAAAAATAAAACATGGAAGAAATGTTGTGTGATTATTCCTTAAAAAAATAAGGTTTGTTTCATTTTAGTAGTAGTCTAGTGGTAGTATGTTATGTACAGTACATAGGGTGTTATGGGAAGTGTTTCCGGTTTATCTAATTAATGCAGCCTAAAAATCCTTTAACGGATTTGGATATTAAAAGCATATTAGTATGTTATGTGTAAACCAGGTTAAAGAGATGGGTCTTTAATCTAGATTTAAACCGCAATAGTGTGTCTGCCTCCCGAACAATATTAGGTAGGTTATTCCAGAGTTTAGGTGCCAAATAGGAAAAGGATCTGCCGCCCGCAGTTGATTTTGATATTCTAGGTATTATCAAATTGCCTGAGTTTTGAGAACGTAGCAGACGTAGAGGATTATAATGTAAAAGGAGCTCATTCAAATACTGAGGTGCTAAACCATTCAGGGCTTTATAAGTAATAAGCAATATTTTAAAATCTATACGATGTTTGATAGGGAGCCAGTGCAGTGTTGACAGGACCGGGCTAATATGGTCATACTTCCTGGTTCTAGTAAGAACTCTTGCTGCTGCATTTTGGACTAGCTGTAGTTTGTTTACTAAGCATGCAGAACAACCACCCAATAAAGCATTACAATAATCTAACCTTGAGGTCATAAACGCACAGATTAACATTTCTGCATTTGACATTGAGAGCATAGGCCGTAATTTAGATATATCTAAATATACACTGTAAAAAATGTACTGTAGAATTTACAGGATTTTACTGGCAAAAAAGTTGCCAATAAAATCCTGTAAAAATGATGTTAATTGCTGTAAAATGTATTACGGGAAATTACTGCAAAGCAAATTACAGTTAATTGCTGTATGTGAAATACAGTAGTTTGTAGTATTTTTTTACAGTAACATTTAATTTAACTTGTAGTTTATTTCACAGCAATATTTTGTAATTTCACTAAAGTACAGTATTTACCTGGCAAAAAAGTTGCCAATAAAGTCCTGTAAACATATTTTACAGCATTCATTTGTAATTTCATTAAATTACAGTATTTAACTGGCAACAAAATTCGCCAATAAAATCATGTAAATACCCCTAAATACAATATGATGTTGTAATAATTTAACAATGAAACTGCTTTAAAGAATAATTTTAACAGTAAACTATAAAATATGTATATAAATGCATGATCATGAGCTCTATCTTAATACATTTATAATAAATAAAAATGAATAAAGTCAATGATGTTGCAAATAAGTATTTATTAAAACTGGCAGAAAGACATTGCAAAGCTTTTACTGGTAAAATAAAAAATTCAGTCTTTCAACAGATAAAATCTTATCATTAAAATAACATAGCATCACAAATAACTACAAATACATGTTAAAAAAATAAGCCATACTCAAGTAGAAGATTAACTTTCTATAAAAATGAAGGTCAATCAACAGAATTTGTATAATTTTTGTAAAAAACAACAAAAAGTTTTAAAGAAAATGATTAAAATAAAATGCTGGAATCAACATTAAATCACAAATTCTGTTGTTTGAGCTTATGTTCTATTATATTAAGAATATTCCTGCAAAAGACAATTTAATAAATACATACTGAAAGTCCATCAACTTTCTGAGATGAGCACACACATGAGGATTGTCCCTCTTCTGAGACTTTTCCACTTGTTTTGCCTCTATGTGTCTGTCTTGTATCCAGTGAGTGTTGTGATTCCAAGAAAACATCTGCACATAAAAACAAGCAGAAGCATCAGAATAAAGTTAAGTATTGAATGAAACTAGCTCAATACAATAAATGTCAAAATGCCACTTATACAATACAATCAGCATTTACCAATACTCCACCCCAAAATGAAAATCTTGCCATTAATCACTTACCTCCATGTCGTTCCAAACCCGTAAAAGCTTCGTTCGTCTTCGGAACACAATTTAAGATATTTTGGATGCAACCGGGAAGATTGTGACTGTCCCATAGACTCTCCAGTAAATAAAACTGTCAAGGCCCAGAAAAGTATGAAAGACATCATCAGAATAGTCCATCAGTGGTTCAACCGTAACGTTATGAAGTGACGACAATACTTTTTGTATGGAAAGAAAACAAAAATAACGATTTATTCAACAATTAACCTCCTCTGCATCAGTGTAGTGCCATTTTGGAGCGTATCTGTTGGACACAAACTGCAGCTGCTGTTCTGTGTCAGCTGGGTCACATGGACACACTTTCTATGTTTATCTACGCTTTAATTTGAACAAAAACAAAAATAACGTCTTTGTTGAATAAAGTTGTTATTTTAGTTTTCTTTGCAAAAAGAAAAACACAGCTGAGTTTTGGTTTGAGAATGAGCAAAATAGTTTTGCTTTGATCTTTGTTTTTATTTTCTTGGATCTTTGGAATTATTTTCGTTGGTGAAATAGAACAACAGTTAATATTCTGTCTAAAAGAAGTAAGTAACTTTTAACTAATTGTTTATTGAACTATGTATTTGCTATGTGATACTCACGAAAACAGCTCACTTGTGATGCTACTTATATCATAAATAAACTCAACAGTTGAACATTTACCTCATGTACTTTCCGTGTGTTTATGTGTGCGGTTAAGCTTGTTTTGATGTTGAATGAAACGTTAATATAATCAGAATCAGTCTCACATTTCGATGCTTCCTCAGTCTTTTTTTTCTGTGTGTGTTTTTTTTGTATCGAAACTTGTATCGAAAATTAAATCGAAAATTTGGCCTAACTATGCTATGATAGCAATTCCCAGTTTACTGCACAGAAGTTACCAAGGCCACTTGTCTAAATGTCAGAATAGGAGGCTATTGTGACATGATATCGCTTATACATTAACTCAAATAAATATAAAAGGATATATTTCTTAAGTATAATTAAGTGAACTTACCAGGAATTATGAATAAAGCCTCTAATCTTCAATCATTCTCACGCTGCTCCAGTCGGCTGGGTTTCAGATTTGAATGATGCGCGCGCAATCCCATAATGCCACACTACAGTAAATTAGTGTAAAAAGCAGGAACTACAGTGACAACACCTGCTACTTGTAAATGAATTACAGTTGACGGGGAAATATACTGTTAACAACTGTAAAACCTTATTTGACCCATAATGCATTGCGAATTACAGCTGCATCTTGTAAAATGTTTATACAGTAAAATTCTGTAAAATTTAGCTGTAGAAACTACAGCAATTGTTTACAGTGATATATATATATATATATATATATATATATAGATATAGTTATAGATATATAGATATATTTGTCTGACTATAGAACAGTTTTTCATTTTGTCAATTTTAAAATGAGCCTTGGCCCAGAGAAAAGTGCTTCTGGATCATGTTTAGATATGGCTTCTTTTTTGTCCTATAGAGTTTTATCCGGCAACGGCAAATGGCATGGTGGATTGTGTTCACCGAAAATGTTTTCTGGAAGTATTCCTGAGCCCATGTTGTGATTTCCATTACAGTAGCATTCCTGTATGTGATTGTCACGTACGGTGATACAGGAAACGAGGAAAGATCCAAATGCAGGTATGAGATTTTATTAAAGGGCAAATCCAAAGGGTAAACAGTCCAGGCAGGGTCAAAACCAGAGAATCCAAACATAAACAAGAACAGACAAGAACACACAGCAAGGGCAAGACTATGGATTAACATGAACATTAGACAAGGACTCCATGACACAGACTGAGACAGACAGGGTATAAATACACAGAAGGATGATGAGGGAACTGGAGACAGGTGGGGAACAATCAATTAACACAAACAAGGAGGAAGGTGACCAAATAAGGGAACAGGAAGTGATAAGGTGACAGACACCGTGGGAAAGGAGGACACCTAGTGGAAACCCAGGGAACACAACCCAGACACTGTGACAGTACCCCCCTCTACAGAGCGGCTCCCAGACGCTCCACGACAAACACAAAACAGAGACCAGGAGGGAGGCGGACAGGTGGAGGCTCAGGGGGAGGGACGGAGGGCCAGACTAACAGAAAAACATGGGGAACAGGCACCAGAATGTAAACACAAAACAGGGAGACCAGGAGGGAGGAGGACCGGAGGAGGTTCAGGGGTAGGGACGGAGGGCCAGGCTGATAGAGGGGAACAGACAGAAAACATAACAGAAAACAAGAAACACAAAACAAAAGTCCATGAAGGACATCACGTGGCGCCCACCAGGGCGGAACAGAAGACCACCACAACCGTGTGATCAGAGCGGAAGCCCCCCAGGGCAGAGCAAAAGCCCACCACAACCGTGTGGTTGAGGCCAGAGTCCTCCAGGGCAGGGCAGAAGACCACCACAACCGTGTAGTCAGGGCGAGAGCCCCCCAGGGCGGAGCAGAAGACCACCACGTCCTTGTGGTCGACGTCGGAGTCCCCCAGGGCGGAGCAGATGACCACCATGTCCTCGTGGTCGATGCCAGAGTCCCCCAGGGCGGAGCGGAAGACCACCACATCCTTGTGGTCGACGTCGGAGTCCCCCAGGGCAAAGCAGATGACCACAACATCCCTGTGGTCGATGCCGGAGTCCCCCAGGGCGGAGCAGAAGACCACCACAACCGTGTGGTCCGGGCAGAAGCCTCCCAGGGCGGAGCAGAAGACCACCACACCCCTGTGGTTGAGGCCGGAGTCCCTCAGGGCGGAGCAGAAGACAGCCGTGTGGTCAAGGCGGAAGCCCTCCAGGGCGGATCAGACATCTGTGCAGCCGGACCAGCGGAACGACAAAGCTCTGGTAATCCCCTGGTGTTTTTACTGGACTCCAGAAGATCGGTGCTGGCCTGACTCTGCTCGCGAAGATCATTGGTGACTGGCACTTGTTCATGAAGATCACCGGTGACTTGACTCAGTCCTTGAAAATCACCAGTGACTTGACTCTGTCCTTGAAGATCACCAGTGACTTGACTTGACTCTGAAAGGTCAACGGTGACCAGCCTTGTCTCTGGAAAGTCAATGGTACCTAGCCCTGGCTCTGGAAGGTCCTCAGTGACTAGCCCTGACTCTGGAAGGTCAGCGGTGACTAGCCCTGACTCTGGAAGGACAGCGGTGACTAGGCCTGACTCTGGAGGGTCAGCGGTGACTAGTCCTGACTCTGGAAGGTCAGCGGTGACTAGCCCTGACTCTGGAAGGTCAGCGGTGACTAGCCCTGACTCTGGAAGGACAGCGATGACTAGCCCTGACTCTGGAGGGTCAGTGTTGACTAGCCCTGACTCTGGAGGGTCAGCGGTGACTAGCCCTGACTCTGCAGGGTCAGCGGTGACTAGCCCTGACTCTGGAAGGTCAGCGGTGACTAGCCCTGACTCTGGAAGGTCAGCGGTGACTAGCCCTGACTCTGGAAGATCATCGGTGACTAGCCCTGACTCTGGCATCGGGCCCCGCCTCGGCCTCCGGAACAGCATCGGGCACCGCCTCGGCATCGGGCACCCCCTCGGCCTCCGGAACAGCATCGGGCACCGCCTCGGCCTCCGGAACAGCATCGGGCACCGCCTCGGCCTACGGAACACCATCGGTCACCACCTCGGGGACAGCGGCGGCCCAATCGGGAACGTCCTCCTGGACGGCAGCGGCCTGCTCGGGAACATCCTCCTGGACGACAGCGGGCTGCTCAGGAACGTCCTCCGGGCTTTGAGGAACGGTAGACGCCTATCTCCTCCTCCTCCGCCCTCTATGATGGCGAGTCGGTGGCACCTTGACGTAAGACTCAGGCGTTGAGTCAGCCATCTTGTCTGGCAACACAGGTGTAGATTCGGCCATCCTGTGCAATGGTGCTGGGCTGGCGGCCATCTTGTGCTGTGGAGCTGGGCTGGCGGCCATCTTGTGCTGTGGTGCTGGGCTGGCGGCCATCTGGTGCTGTGGCACTGGGCTGGCGGCCATCTTGTGCTGTGGTGCTAGGGTTGGAGGCCATCTGGTGCTGTGGCACTGGGCTGGCGGCCATCTGGTGCTGTGGCGCTGGGCTGGCAGCAGTCTTGTCTGGAGACCCAGGTGTGGTTGCTGCATCCCACTGAGCACGATGGCGCAGGTAATGGGTAAACCCCCAAAAGTCCAGGATCTCCAACCCCTTCATCTCCCATTGAGGCAAAGGGTCATCCAGGCAGTCATTAAACAAGTCTTTCAGTGCTGCGTCATTATAACCTAACCCGACTGCCATGGTCCAAAACAATTGCGCCAGGCCACCCACCTCACTCCCCCTTTGACGAAGGGTGGCTAAGTTCAGGAATCTCCCCCTCCGTTCCTCCATGGTGGCTGGGGAACAGATTCGAAATCCCACACCGCTGGATCTAGGCATGACGGAGTCCTTCTGTCACGTACGGTGATACAGGAAACGAGGAAAGATCCAAATGCAGGTATGAGATTTTATTAAAGGGCAAATTCAAAGGGTAAACAGTCCAGGCAGGGTCAAAACCAGAGAATCCAAACATAAACAAGAACAGACAAAAACACACAGCAAGGGCAAGACTATGGATTAACATGAACATTAGACAAGGACTCCGTGACACAGACTGAGACAGACCGGGTATAAATACACAGAAGGATGATGAGGGAACTGGAGACAGGTGGGGAACAATCAATTAACACAAACAAGGAGGAAGGTGACCAAATAAGGGAACAGGAAGTGATAAGGTGACAGACACCGTGGGAAAGGAGGACACCTAGTGGAAACCCAGGGAACACAACCCAGACACTGTGACAGTGATGCAGTGCTGTCTAAGGGCCCGAAAGATAATGGGCATCCTGTATGGTTTTCCAGCCTTGACCCTTACGCGCAGAGATTGTTCCAAATTCTCTGAATCATTGGATGATATTATGCACTGCAGGTGATGATAACTTCAAACAAATTTTTCTATAAGAAATTCTTTCTGATATTGCGCCACTATTTTTTGCCGCAGCATTGGGGGAATTGGTGATCCTCTGCCCATCTTGACTTCTGAGAGACACTGTCACCCTGAGAGGTTCTTTTTATACCCAATCATGTTGCCAATTGACCTAATAAGTTGCAAATCGGTCCTCCAGCTGTTCCTTATATGTACATTTAACTTATCCGGCCTCTTATTAAATTAGATTATATTCGATTTAACTTTATTGTCACTGCACATGTAGGTACAAGGCAACAAAATGCAGTTTGCATCTAACCAGAAGTGCAATAAGCAGTAAGTACAGAATATACAAGGTCTACAATATGTACAATAACTATACAGAGTAGATAAGTATTATTGACATAATTTACAGATTTTTTTTTTTTACTATTAGCATGATATACAGATAGGTGTACTATGAACATACTATACAGATGGATTATGTAAAAGTGTATGTACACTATAGGCATACACAATATGTGTATTACTAACTGTCCCAACTTTTTTGTAATATGTAACTCTCATGAAATCCAAAATGAGCCAATATTTGGCATTCCATTCCAACATTTGATATGTTGTCTATGTTCTGTTGTGAATAAAATATAAGTTTATGAGATTTGTAAATTATTCCATTCTTTTTTACTAATAATTTAAACAGTGTCCCGACTTTTTTGGAATCGGGTTTGTATTTCTTTTTATTGTATGTACGTCTATCATATGCATGTCTGCACTATTTCTGAACTTTTTCTTTGACCCAGTAACAGGCAAATGTTTTGCAAGTATTTTTCTTTTAATTTAAAGGTCTATTTAAGCTAAAAAATTCTAAATACAGAAATAATCAAATGTAACCATTGACTATAGCAATTTTTGTAAATTAAACTCTAAAGGGAAATGCATATAATTAAAATGAATTATGATTAATTACAATTATTTATATGAGCTGCCAGTAGTAACTGTAGAAGAATTAAATTGCCATCAACTAATTTTAATACGTGTAGGTGTGCTCAAAGTAAATGCTCGACGAAGGAGATAACAAATAAGTCTTTTTGATAATATACGGGAGGAAATAGGGGAAATCCAAACACAAATCCAAATCGGGGTATCATACATCAATAGCGGACAAAACAGAACTGAACAGACAGGGTTTTTAAACACAAGGAAAGTTATGAGAGTAATGGAAACAAGTGGGGAGTAAACAATTAACTAAACTAGGAACGGAACATGACCAAAAAAGGGAAAACACAAGGGAACAGAAATCCAGTATTGTGACACTAATCTGTTCATCCAGCGAACCCTTAGCACAATTTCATATTAACTCTAAGAAAGGATATTTCCATGGCCACATAAAATACTTTCATACAGTATTAATGCATTAGATCATGTAGCAAAATCAGAATTGTAAAGGGAAGTTGATTTGTAAGGCAGAATCACTAACTCATGTAATTTGTGCACAAGATTTTTATTAACTAAATGCTAATGCAAACTAGTCTAACAAACAAACAAACATACATACAATCACTCATACAAGGGAAAGGGCAAATGAGATTTGATTGATGATGCCAATCATAGATAGAATGAAACTATGAAAAGAGTCCGATAACCACCTGAGTAAAACAATCAGTGCAGTTTTTAACAGGTTCTATAGCTTATACTAAACCTCTGTTTCGTTTAGTTAAATGTATGATACTTGCATTTCCTTGGCCTGGAATGAGTGTCTGGATGCAAAGTCTTTTTGGTTTGGAGGTTTGGTTGTGTAGGATTCGCGATCATGTTCTTCCGGTTTTGAAGAGTGATGAATTCCAAAGGTGTCCTGACTCGATGGTGATTGGGAGTTTCTTCCCAGTGGAAAGTGACAAGAGCTAAAAGAAACATCAGCTGAGATCCTAAGATCTTTGGTGAATGGAAAATTCAAGGCACAAAGCCTGGCGCAGACTTAGGGGTCCAAGAGAGTTCTAGCTCACATACTCTTTGCAGAAGCAAGGGGAATCGAAGAGAGGAGAGGGTGGAACGCCTCTCAGGATAGGCTTGTCCAGTGTGAAAGGCTGAAACTCCAAGTGGGAGTTTGGAAATACTGGGGAGTTTTATAAGCTCTTTTGTGAAAGCCTGGTAATTTGCATATGTAACTGGATCATAAGTTTATATACAAACTAGTAATGATTCTTAGAACACTAATATGTTGCATAGGTATCAACATATAATATACCCTCTCGTTTAGATCATCAGAAGACGAATTCATAGATACTAAACATGGTAAGATTACATATAGTTAAAATGACATGAATGAGTAGTTCCATTACAAGTAGTTCCATTATAGTTTAAATATTTAATATATTTAATATTTAATATTCACAGATTAAAGTTTGGTATTTATGAAGTTATGTGCATTTCTTAGAACGAATTCAAGCAGGATAAATGTCAAGCCTGTGCCTGAGTCTGTGCTTATATTTTCTAAGCTACATGGTATTAAACCATATTTTAGATTTGACACATTTAAAAGGTGTGCAGTATTATTTATATTAAATTAATTAAGCGTTATATTATTCAAAAGAAATTGTGGTTTACTTTGCATCGGAGCATTAAAAGTGGTAGCCTCTTTTAGGGAGGTAAGCTACATGGATTAATATTCAAAATGTCAATATTTTAATATATCATGCCTATATTTTAATTTATATTTTAAATATAAATATTTTTTTTTCCTTTAATAAAACAACATGCATTTGATATTCGTTACCTGTCCTTTATTTTGACATAACTTATTGGGAAAAAGACATTTGTCTGTAAACTGATTAAGAAATTGTTGCATGTTTAAATGTGAAGCACTGTATAATTTCGTTCCCATTATTTAGGCCTAATTTGCCTAAAACAATAAACGAATAAAATTAAACCGGCATGATTAAATCTTTGAAACTCTACAGAATTAATAAAACGTCCTCACGATTAAACTCAAGTTCTCTCATTATAATCAACAACATTCACACGATGTAAAAAAAAAAGCTTTAGTAATTGACAACTTAAGTAATTTGAAAGGGAACCTTCTTTACTTGCTTTTAAAGTAGGGTAATATCATATGGCCTAAAAAAAAAAATTCCCTTTTTTTTTTTTTTTTTTTTAGAAAAAAAAAATCTGATTTATGATTTAAACCGATTTTTAAATCAATATTCAAATGACGAAGAAATTTTACAAAACAAGTTTTAATATAGTTCTTTATCATTTATTTAGCAGTCAAATTTATAACTTCAACAAGATGATTTAAAAAAACAGTACTGTTATACCTAAATGCTGGAAAGACCATTTTTTTTTTTTTTTTTTTTTTTTTAATACTAACCCATCATGCATCTAACCATCCACTCGGCTTTAAGAGCTGTTCAGATTAAAACTGCAGCTCCGCAGTGAGTCAGTGTCATGGACGGAGGACCTGTTAACATATTTCCTAGTTTATATTTCCATCTCGTTATGCCACTGGTTTAGATTTTTTTTTTTTTTTAGAACTTGTTTGTAAATAGAGCAGAAACTTTCTGTGTGTCTAAACCGGACGCGAAAGTTGTCATCTGTACCCCACAGCGAAAAGTGTGTCTAAACTTGATGACATCACACTATAGTGTCAAATCATCTGAACGCAGTGTCAGAACATTTCATCATAAACAGAATGAGCATCAGTTCACTGATGGGGATCGTGTTCAGTGTATCCATCACTGGGTTCTGCTGTCTTTTGTTGGATCGCTCCACTTGTGTCCGGTGTAGATCTGGCGTGTGTTTTTTATTGTTTTATTTTACAGCCCTGCTTGTTTTAATGTTTTTATTAAATATCTGTATTGATTGCATGGTCATATTATCGAATTATTAACTGCCATGCGACCTACAAAAGTAAAGCTTGGCGTGCCGAGCAACGAGCATTGCTGCAGGTTGATTTTTGGCGGATGTGCTGTGCTTGTGTTTGCGCGGTCGTCTTCGTTTCGTCAGGTGAAACATCTCTCTCACTCACAGCAGAGTCTGTGAGCAGCAACAACTTCCCTTCCACGCGCACTGATACCAGAAACACGCTCCGCCTTCACTCCGTGAATAAAGTATTTCAGTATGTTTGAAATGTTATGTTCATAACATAGCATACAAAATAATAATAATAATTAAAAAAATAACAGGAGAGTTTCAAAGTGGCTTAAGCTTTTCCCTATATCACATGCCAAACTAATAACATTGTAAGCATTACATCTTTAATTGCTGCTTTCTGCTGTGAAAATTTTGTTTGTGATGAAAATAACATCTTTGTCAGTTATTTTATCAAAACAGATCGATTAACTTCTTCAAGATTTCAAAATCAGATAGCATGCTGATAATGTAGTAGCACTGTAAGATTACATTTGTTTGAAAGCGATTGAGTGTGAATCTGTTTAAATCATGCTTTAACCCGAAAATAATCAGTAAAAGAAACAGACTAACTCTTAACATCCCGCTCGACTCTTGCAGTCATTGTAACCTTCTGATCAAGCTAAATATGTTTAACATGAATTCTTGCTGAATATGCAGTTATATGGCTGTTGGCATGAATTTTATACTCGTGATGGAGCGCTCTTGGAGCGGGTGAAAACCACGACGCTCATATTCAAGTGTTTGTGCAAAAATTATTAATGTGCATTAAAGACGGGGAGGCGCAGTCTCATCACTTTAATTTTTACATGATAATGAATGTATAATTTTTTTAATTAACATAATATCGTGGTGTCTCACATACATTAAAAATATATCTACAGAAAGCTTGAAATGTTTTTAAACAAAAACGAATTGTGTAATATGTGAATGTTGCATTTCTCTCGTCGGAGAGAGCCAGCACTGTGAATATAACCAAAACAACAGTCCTATATAAACCAGTTCAGCAAGTGAAAGCCTCATAAGACACTGTCCATATGAAAGAGCAATTCACACCTTTATCTCGACACCCACAAGCCATGAATAACTACCCAAAACCCAACCCCCTCCAGCTGAACTGAATTCGGTCTGTGTTTTGGCTCTGAGGAACGGTGTGTTACTGGGCTGAAACATGCCTGCACTACACTTCATAATTTTCTCGCAGCCCATATTATTATTTTCACAAGACCATAATGATAATAACAAATCATCAATTAAAAATTAATCATTATTTTACGAAAATCATTGTTAATTGTGAACGTGGATGTTTGCGGAAGGCTTTAAAACCAAGCGGAATCCTCTGATCCCGCCTCACAGCGCGCAGTTTCTCCGAGGATTCACTGTCTGCGGTTTGACTTTACTGAATCAGATTGAGGCCAATACAACTTATTGATCATGAGCCCAACATTTAGCAAGGCAGGAAAACATTCATTCTAACGGAAGGAAGACGTATTTCACTGAGCTAATGCTGTTAGAGAGAGAGAGAGAGAAACGAGTCTAGGGCTATTCTTAAACTTGGAGCTCATTATATTGAAGTACAAATCCAAACACCAGAAACGTTATGCATTTTATTTATTCACATGCTGTATGGTTGAAATAATATTTTTGTTCACAACTTTAAGTTCCCTTTCAGTCGGTCACTCTCGACGCCACGTCGAGGACCGACGAATATGGGATATCGCTTCGATAGACCAATCTACTTCGAGTGTAAACTAAACGAGCCAATGCACATTGGCATGCAATTATTGCATCAAGCTGCCGCTGATCACTGCGTGAGTATAAGAGGGCAGCAGGTGCAATGCATTCGAGCTTTTCGCTTCGGAGCCGAGCGTTAGTATCGCTCTGCTCAACTGTGTCTGCTGTGAACTACGAGTTCAGCACGCTCTCGGAAGCTTCGTGTGTTGGCGAGACGGCGCTTCAGCGGCGGTCGTTCCTGTGTCGAGTGGATTGCACACTTCAGGTTGCACTACCCCTGTCGTGTTGCAAGCGGCCAATTCCCCTGTGCGCCTCAGCACTAAAAGAGCATTTCCTAAAGAGCAAATTTCTCTAAAAGAGCTTCACGGGTGCGTCTTTGTAAAGACGACGGATCGTCCTTATAAGGATGCCGTTTCACCCGTGCGTTTCTGGGTGCGGTCGTTACCTGGCAACGGGTGATGGTCACGATCGCTGCCTCACGTGTCTGGGCGTCGAGCACGCTGAGGTGGCTTTCGTGGATGAGTCATGTTCTCACTGCGGGAATATGACCATCTCGGAGCTGCAAACCAGGCTCCGCTACCTTCAGGGGGGCGGAGTCCCGTTGCCTCGGCCGCGATCTGGGGCTCGTTCTGGCGGCCGACAGACGAGAACCACTTCCGGCAGTAGCGCGAGTGGTTTGAGGGTCACAGTGGTGGCAAACCCCGCAGGGAACCAATCCTCTGGGGACCACCACTCCTCTAGCACCTCCGATCCAGTGGAGCAACCCACGGAACGCGCTGGGCCCTCTTCAAGGAGCGTAACAGCGGTATCCAGTGGGACTCCCCCCGACCAGATGTCGATCTCAGCATCGGAGGGAGAGCTGTTGGATCACGATTCGTCTGCGCTACCGTCCTCTGGGATGGTGACAAAGCCTGAGTCGGATCCCGAAGTGGCAGCTATGCTTTCCCGGGCCGCCGAGAGGGCTCGAGTGGAATCCCCCACCGCGTCCCGAGCCCTCGCGGCTGGATGATTGGTTTCTCGGGGTGGCGCACGCTGGTTCTCAGCGCCCCACCCCAGTGCCTTTCTCCCTCACCACCCTCGAGGGCGGTGCAGCGAAGGGGTATTCAGGAATCCCGTCGGTGGAGCGGGCGGTAGCGATGCAATTGTGTCCTAAGTCCGCCTCCTGGCGTGGAGACCCGGTGCTCCCTTCCCGGGCCTGTAGGCACTCATCTGGTCTGACCGGCAGTGCCTATGTGGCTTGCGGGGAAGCTGCTTCCGCCTTACACGCTATGGCGTTACTGCAGGTGCACCAGGCTAAGGCACTGAAAGACCTGCACGAGGGTGGTCACGATCCAGCGCCTCTGGAAGAGCTCCGAACCGCCACTGACTTTGCGCTTCGAGCGACGAAGGTCACCGCGAGTTCGCTTGGTCGTGCGATGTCCACATTAGTGGTCCAGGAGCGACATCTGTGGCTGGGTCTGGCAGACATAAGGGACACCGACAAGGTCCGGTTTCTCAATGCCCCTGTGTCCCAGACCGGCCTCTTCGGCGATATAGTCGAGATCTTGGCCCAGCAAGTCTCGGCTGCCCAGAAGCAGACTAAGGCGATCCGACAACGGGCATGCAGTCTCAGGGGTTTGGACGGGCCCGCAGCTGCAGTGGCACATCAATTGCCTAGAGTTGTTAGCAACGCACCTTGCCTTGAACCGTCTCAAAGGTCTCTTACGAGGCAAGCATGTGCTGGTCCAATTGGACAACACTGCGACTGTTGCGTACATCAACCGCCAAGGTGGTCTGCGCTCTCGTCGCATCTTGCAACTCGCCCGCCACCTCCTCCTTTGGAGTCAGAAGGTTCTGAGGTCACTTTGTGCCGTTCACATTCCAGGCCTGCTCAGTCGTGCAGCCGACGAGCTGTCTTGAGCAATGCTCCCGAGAGAATGGCGCCTCCATCCCCTGACGGTCCAGCTGATTTGGAGGCGGTTCAGAGCCGCTCAGGTAGACCTGTTTGCTGCTCCAGAGACCTCTCACTGCCAGGTTTTCTACTCCCTGACCGAGGGAACTCTCGGCACGGACGCACTGGCACACAGCTGGCCGCGGGACCTACGCAAGTATGCGTTTCCCCCAGTGAGCCTTCTCGCACAGACATTGTGCAAAGTCCAGGAGGACGAGGAGCAAGTCTTACTAGTAGCGCCATATTGGCCTACTCGGACCTGGTTCCCCGAACTAGTGCTCCTCTCGACAGCCCCTCCTTGGCCGGTTCCTCTGAGGAGGGATTTACTGACTCAGAGACGGGGCACCATTTGGCACCCGCGTCCAGACCTTTGGAAACTCCATGTTTGGTCCCTGGACGGGACGCGGAGGTTCTAGGTGACCTACCCCAAGAGGTAGTTAACACCATCACTTCGGCAAGAGCACCGTCTACGAGACACGCCTATGCCTTGAAGTGGAACCTGTTCGTTGAGTGGTGTTCTTCTCGCCGAGAAGACCCCCGAAGATGCCAGATTGCGGTCGTGCTATCCTTTCTGCAGCAAGGGTTGGAGCGAAGGCTGTCTCCCTCCACCCTCAAAGTCCAGGTTGCCGCTATTGCTGCGTACCATGACCCTGTGAAAGGGAAGTCTTTGGGTAAGCATGACCTCATCATCAGGTTCCTTAGAGGGGCCAGGAGGTTAAATCCATACCCTCTTGGGACCTGTCTCTAGTGCTTAAATCACTACAGCAGGGCCCATTCGAGCCTTTGCATTCAGTTGAGCTAAAGTTTCTTTCATTGAAAACTGTGCTCCTGCTTGCACTGGCCTCCATCAAGAGGGTAGGGGACCTGCATGCATTTTCGGTCGACGATTCGTGCCTAGAGTTCGGGCCGGCTGACTCCCAGGTAATCCTGAGGCCCCGGCCTGGCTACGTGCCCAAGGTTCCCACTACACCCTTCAAAGACCAAGTGGTGAACCTGCAAGCGCTGCCCCTGGAGGAGGCAGACCCAGCCCTGGCTTTGCTTTGTCCTGTTCGAGCATTAAGGTGCTACGTGGACCGGACGCAAAGCTTCAGGACCTCAGACCAGCTCTTTGTCTGTTACGGAGGCCGGCAGAAGGGGAATGCCGTCTCTAAGCAGAGGATGGCCCACTGGATTGTGGATGCCATAACCCTGGCTTATCAGGCTCAGGATGTGCCCTGCCCGTTCAGGTTGCGAGCTCACTCAACTAGAAGTGTTGCATCCTCCTGGGCGCTGGCTCGTGGCGCCTCGCTGACAGATATTTGTAGAGCTGCGGGCTGGGCGACCCCTAACACGTTCGCTAGGTTCTATAGACTTCGTGTAGAGCCGGTATCCTCCTGTGTTCTCACCTCAAACGGGTAGTGGCACTGAGAGGCCCCGGTTAGTGTCGGCTTGCTAAAACTGCTCCAGAGTGTCCGAACTGTAGACCCTGTTGAGATCCTCCATCACCCTAGGCAGCTGGACGCGGCGGAACGTCCGGCGCCAGGCCTTCATGATGAATCCGTGAGAACCATGGAAGGCTGGGCTCCATATTGAGACCTAAGCGGTACTCGTATGTGTATAGTCCACGGTATAGCCTTAGAGCCCGTGTTTCCCCGGCAGACTTCTGCCTTCCCAAGAGGGTTTTAATCACCTCAAATTTCTCCGTATACTCCTAAACGGATGCTATATGTGTATTTGCCTCCGAGACCTCCTTCGGGAAGGATGGGGCTTCCGCAGCGTCCCGGCTCCAAGCGGACCAGGTACGTTTTCCCAGTGTTATCCAATCTCACCCAGTGAGGTAGTGCTTTGACAATGGTGAGTGGAGCTACTTGTTCTGAGCCCCGGCCTACACCTAATAGGGGCGCAGGCGGCTCGCACAGGGCACTGGAAGGGGCAGCACCCATGGCGCTTTGATAGGGATCCCATATTCGTCGGTCCTCGACGTGGCGTTGAGAGTGACCGACTGAAAGGGAACGTCTCGGTTACGTATGGTAACCCTCGTTCCCTGAAGGAGGGAACGGAGACGCCACGTCCCGTCGCCATGGTTGCTGTACCGCCGCTGAGCTGCCGGGTTCCCGGCTCGGCTCCTCAGCGATAAACTGGTATGCATTGCACCTGCTGCCCTCTTATACTCACGCAGTGATCAGCGGCAGCTGGATGCAATAATTGCATGCCAATGTGCATTGGCTCGTTTAGTTTACACTCGAAGTAGATTGGTCTATCGAAGCGATATCCCATATTCGTCGGTCCTCGACGTGGCGTCTCCGTTCCCTCCTTCAGGGAACGAGGGTTACCATACGTAACCGAGACGTTCCGTTGTTTAAAAAAATGCTTTATTGGTGAATGTTTCATAATCCTTCAGTTGTTATGCTCTAAAATCCATGCCATTATTAATTTCACTGTATTTTTACCACCTTAATGACTAATCTTTAAAGTCACAATTCTATAATGGTCAAAATTACTCAGGCCAATGGTATTTTTTAATGACATTATTTTATTATTTTTTATTTTATTTTTTGAATAATTGTAGCCTACATAAATAGGTAAAGCAAAACAAATATTCGGATTGTCTCTTATTTTATCCCTTGTTTTCTTAAAGAATAAACACATATTTTTTACAAGAATAAACATGATAACATATTATTAATTAATAAAAATAATTTAAGCAATTAAAACCTTTTTTTTTTAAACTTGAATTTAAATAGGCTACTATTAAACTAACTTTAAATTGTCAAGGAGTTTATAAGTAAAAAAAAGCTCTAAATGATTATGATAATTCGATTTTTTTAAAATGAACAATTCCTGTATAAAATGGGACAGCAACCTAGTGGTTCTCAACCTTTTTTTCCAGTGGGCCGCACTATGGTCTAAGTGCAAGTCGCATATAATTTACATATTACGTCAGCAATACAAACCAACCTGATTTATAATATTATAGCCTAACTATTATGATATATAATCTATTACATTCATTGAAATAAACAATCCCCATAAATAAAACACCTGATGCTGTCGGGAGCTGACCAATTTTGTGAGATTCAGCTTTAAAGGAGTAACACAAAGAAGTTTAGATTGTAACGCCTGTGTTATACTTTCCGCATGAGCAATCCGGATGCGTACACTGCCAGAGCAGACGCAGACTTCTTCAATTTATACTTCTGAATGCGCAGGCTGATGGCCAGCTCTGCAATTGCCCAGAATTATTGCACATCTGACTGTCTTTATATTCTTTTATTGACGGATTGCACATTTTGATCCAAATATGGAAAGCACTTTTGAATTTAATAATATGAGGTTCTCTCCAGAGATGTTGTGCCACAATTAAGGATTGCTACGTAGTGTATGGTGTTTCTATTTGCCTGAACTTCTTCAAGTGAGTTGCGCGACAAAAAAAACGAAAATCCAGCACTTCTCCTTCAATACTGATACTGCGACTATTCACAGTTTGTACATGTTCATTCGCTGGCATTTTTTTCATTACTTTTTTTTCTCCCTTAAAAAACAAATGAGTCCATTCTGATGCACAATTTTGCCTTAAAGGCAATTTACCTAATGGCTGTTGATGACTATTTGAATTTAATTCTGCCAAAGTGCGCGCCTGTATGTGTTTGTTAAATGCTTATGCCAGTAGGTCTGCTCATGTCTGAAAATAATATATGAAGAAAGAAAAATCACATAAAAACATTAGGATATAGCGTATATTTCATTAGTAGCATTTTTTTTTAAATTGATGTAAAAAATAAAATTGTACAAACTGCTAAAGTTTATTTTTTATTTATTTTTTATTTTTTTATTCAGCATGTGGTGCGGGCCGCATTTGAATTCGTGACGGGCCACGGATTGAGAACCACTGCTTTATATCAAACAATTTTAAATCGTCCACAGCTGAGCATCGCGGGAGGCTGATCTGCGCCAGAGCAGAGCGCGTGAAGTGAATGAAATGATATATATACAGTCTTGTTCAAAATAATAGCAGTACAATGTGACTAACCAGAATAATCAAGGTTTTTCATATATTTTTTTATTGCTACGTGGCAAACAAGTTACCAGTAGGTTCAGTAGATTCTCAGAAAACAAACAAGACCCAGCATTCATGATATGCACGCTCTTAAGGCTGTGCAATTGGGCAATTAGTTGAATTAGTTGAAAGGGGTGTGTTCAAAAAAATAGCAGTGTGGCATTCAATCACTGAGGTCATCAATTTTGTGAAGAAACAGGTGTGAATCAGGTGGCCCCTATTTAAGGATGAAGCCAACACTTGTTGAACATACATTTGAAAGCTGAGGAAAATGGGTCGTTCAAGACATTGTTCAGAAGAACAGCGTACTTTGATTAAAAAGTTGATTAGAGAGGGGAAAACCTATAAAGAGGTGCAAAAAAGGATAGGCTGTTCAGCTAAAATGATCTCCAATGCCTTAAAATGGAGAGCAAAACCAGAGAGACGTGGAAGAAAACGGAAGACAACCATCAAAATGGATAGAAGAATAACCAGAATGGCAAAGGCTCAGCCAATGATCACCTCCAGGATGATCAAAGACAGTCTGGAGTTACCTGTAAGTACTGTGACAGTTAGAAGACGTCTGTGTGAAGCTAATCTATTTTCAAGAATCCCCCGCAAAGTCCCTCTGTTAAAAAAAAGGCATGTGCAGAAGAGGTTACAATTTGCCAAAGAACACATCAACTGGCCTAAAGAGAAATGGAGGAACATTTTGTGGACTGATGAGAGTAAAATTGTTCTTTTTGGGTCCAAGGGCCACAGGCAGTTTGTGAGACGACCCCCAAACTCTGAATTCAAGCCACAGTACACAGTGAAGACAGTGAAGCATGGAGGTGCAAGCATCATGATATGGGCATGTTTCTCCTACTATGGTGTTGGGCCTATTTATCGCATACCAGGGATCATGGATCAGTTTGCATATGTTAAAATACTTGAAGAGGTCATGTTGCCCTATGCTGAAGAGGACATGCCCTTGAAATGGTTGTTTCAACAAGACAATGACCCAAAACACACTAGTAAACGGGCAAAGTCTTGGTTCCAAACCAACAAAATTAATGTTATGGAGTGGCCAGCCCAATCTCCAGACCTTAATCCAATTGAGAACTTGTGGGGTGATATCAAAAATGCTGTTTCTGAAGCAAAACCAAGAAATGTGAATGAATTGTGGAATGTTGTTAAAGAATCATGGAGTGGAATAACAGCTGAGAGGTGCCACAAGTTGGTTGACTCCATGCCACACAGATGTCAAGCAGTTTTAAAAAACTGTGGTCATACAACTAAATATTAGTTTAGTGATTCACAGGATTGCTAAATCCCAGAAAAAAAATGTTTGTACAAAATAGTTTTGAGTTTGTACAGTCAAAGGTAGACACTGCTATTTTTTTGAACACACCCCTTTCAACTAATTGCCCAATTGCACAGCCATAAGAGCGTGCATATCATGAATGCTGGGTCTTGTTTGTTTTCTGACAATCTACTGAACCTACTGGTAACTTGTTTGCCACGTAGCAATAAAAAATATACTAAAAACCTTGATTATTCTGGTTAGTCACCTTGTACTGCTATTATTTTGAACAAGACTGTATATATATATATATATATATATATATATATATATATATATATATATATATATATATATATATATATATATATATATATATGCCTTATATTTATTTACTGTTTAATAAAAATAGCATACATATGATCCTTTGTGTAAAGGTCTTCTTTTAATTTTTGTTTAGTAGACTGTAGCCTAAGACTATCCTACATTTTAAAAATTAACAAATTGTAAAAAAATGTATGTTCTTTTTTTTTAAATGTTACAATGTTATATCATAATTTTATTGTTGTTTTACTTACTGCTATCTCATTTTATGATTACATTCATTTTGCAATCCGTCCCTTTGCGCCACCTGGCAGTAGTTTCGCGAATGATTTCAACATGCGGCGGTAAGGCCCAGATAGGATGGCCACCTACTGTAGTATGTTTATTGGCTGAGGGCTCTGTGATCATTTGTTGATCTAATGAATAATTGATTTGTTAATTAAAATTTAAACTGGTGTGTCTAATGTAACAACAATGGGTCACATATAATAATGAACTCAAATGATATATAAGGAATTTGAATAATTAATCAGGAATATGATTAATATGTATATCATATGACAGTTACACTAATATTTTATTGATTATGAAAAATAGCTCAATTGCATTCATCAATAAATCATTACAGGGCACTGTAACTTACTCATTAATATGTCAATATTCCATTCTTCATATCAATTAATGTGATATCTCTTACTGTAAATTACTGCAAATCAAACAGTGGTTTGTCCAGCAAACGGCCGTAAGATTGACCTATCAATTTTCAATAAAGTTATCACTTCTTATAATTCAAGGAAAAATATTCTCTGGCCACGAAAACATTATCCTATCATTATGATAAATTTAGTTTCTAAATTTAAAGCTTGTAGCTAAAGATTAGACATCTCAGTGATTCGTAATGTGAGCGGGTGGTGGAGACAAGAATCATGAATATATGGGTTTTTAATAATTGACTAATAATACATCGAAACTACAAATCACACAGAGTAAATATGCGTACGACAATACAGACAGTGAACTTTTTACAAGACATAACGGATTCCAAATAAAGGAGAGAGAGAGAGAGAGAGAGAGAGAAAATTAATGAGATCACAGAATGAGCTCAGGTATGGAAATCACAGTCAGTAACCCTTCTCAGCCAACAACGACTCAAATCATAGACACACTTTAAGCAGCATTTAAAATCTCCATAGAAAAGTGATACTTGCATGGCGCGTGTGAGCTGCGCTGGATCTTTGCATGAGCGTGGAGCAGCGTGAGCGGGGCCTTTGTTCTGTCTTCGCGCGGTATTTGAAAGGTTCAACAAACAATGTTCCAGAATTCGTCTTCCTTGTATGGAGAGGCAAATAGTTGAATAAACTTAGTAAAGAAAAGAAAACAAAACAACAAAAACGAAAGCTTCCGAAGGAGCCATGATAATGGCTGTCCTCTCCGCCTCCCGGCTGGGGGGGAGGGTGGGGGGCGGCGATCTGAGCCGAGGGATTCGCGGGAGCGACGAGGGTCGCACAGGAGAGCAGCGTGTAATGATTTAGGGCTTGTCAGATTTCATCAGGGATATTCTAGCAAGTTCGTAATTCCAGAATAATAAATTTTTCATTACTTTGCTTTAGATAAGTGGGTCTGTCAAAGCATGACGATTACAAGAACACCAAACAGTACATATATATAACTGATAGAAACACGAAGTTACATTCAAATGCAGAATTACACACATTTAAAGATTAACACACGCTAATAAATTGCAGATAGTCCCAATTTATATGGGAAACATCTCAAAGCACCAACAAAACAATACTATATACTTTTAGACTACGTCTGAGGTAATAGTTTAGAATGCATTGGGAAAAGAAACCAGTGACTTGGCTTCTCTCCTGTCCTGTTGCCCAGGGGGGTCATAAAGTTTATATGAGCTGCAAAGGAGTGGGGGTTACATAAACATGACTATTTGAGAAAGAGTTAGAATGAAATCAAACATTTCCACTTATAAGTCAGCACTTTAACCATTTACCCAGGATTAACCATTTTTATGCAATACACAAACATTCAAAATACATATTAATAAGGACTTACAAAAGTAAGGAACTTTAAGAAAGGTTTCTTTTTGTGTGTGTGTGTGTTAAGGAATTTGGGGGGGTTTCAGGTCTCCTTTGAGGCTCGCATGGGTATCGTAAAATAATTTAAGTCCAGCCAGGCTGGCGCCAGGCCAGGCATTTAGTGCAAAACGGGTTTCATTTGTATGCCTGAATTTAACCCATGAATCGATGACCTGCATATCTGTTACACTGATGTGTCAAGATGCTTCACCATTCAACTTTACAGTATAATTTAGAGCTACCATTTTTAACATTTATTAGACTTAAAAAAAATATTTAATTAATTTAAGTGAACTTATCACATAAACCCATATTTACATGTGCATTTCAGCAGAAATATACTGAAATTTAAATTTTCAAACACTAAGTTCTAAATGAAATATAGATAATTCTTAAAGCTATATATAAAAAAAAATTCCCTTTGTCCTTTGATTAACTGACATCACAGCAGCTGGTTATTAGGTTGTTTTGGCTGTTATTTCTTTAAGAGCTGCTGAACATGATGTGGATCTGACACATATTATGTTTTCTCATCTCTTTTGACCTTCTCTGACCCACGACAAGTTAAGAGGGAGATAGTGCTGGGCTGCTCCAGGACAGTTTTGAAAACCATTTCAGAGACATGTTCTTAAATGTGACTCATAAAAAATATATTACACACATGCAGTTTTAAGGCAGCTTTAATTGCCTTTTTTGTTAACTTCATGACTTAACTAACCACAACATTACATGCACATAATTTATTTTGCGCTTTGATATGAAACGATACAGGCTACAGCATATTTGTGCGAGCAATTGAAGAGCACACACTGCGAGCACAGTACCGTTTCTGCTCTGTTTGAATTCACACCTGGCACTGAAGTGAAGTGGAGCGCCCGTCTGAAACATCTCCCATTCTCAGTCATTCTACGACTGAATAAATGCACTTCTTGTCAAGAGAAAAAGTGACAGAAGCAGCAGTTGTGAATAGGTGGCCAACCCTAGCCCCACCCCTGCGTTAATTGCATTCTATATTTTTAACGAGTTAAACTAAAATAAATGAATCACCTGTGTTAACACGCTAATTTCGACACCATTTGGTGGTAAAACTGCTGCTAGTTAATTACTACAATGTTTGAAAAGTTTACTGCAAAGCATGAAAAGTTTTACAGTGCTCTTTATGTGAAAATAATCCTTCACATATCAGCACCTTAATTTCATAGCAATCAATGAGATTGGTCTTATAAATATTATTGACGTGCTAAATTTAGCCCCCAAAAGACTTGTTATTTCTAAAAAATAATACATTTTGAGCAGGCAAGTCAAGTGTTATAATCTGTTGTTTTGACTCACTGAAAATAATTGTTTATAATAACATTACAAAAGTTAGTTAAATAATGATAATCAATAGAATGATTTCTAGATATCTTACTCATCAAGCAAGAAAAAGCTGTCTCTATGTTTGTTTTAAATCCTTTGAATCCTCTGATTCCTTTGATGGATGAAGTCCACTTGTTATTGCAGATTATCTGGCTGTATGGTGACAGCAGAAGGTTGTGCTGGTCTGGCATCAGCTCTGAGTTCAAACCCCTCACACCTGAGAGAGCTGGACCTGAACTACAATCACCCAGGAGAATCAGGAGCGAAGCTGCTGTCTGATATACTCAAACATCTGGACAAACTCAAGTAAGTTTAACAATAAAATTATAATATATAATCTGTGCAGCAAAGATTCATGCTAAATTAAATTTTGGGGGGCTCTCATCCAGACACTGCTTTACTAAAAGTTTATGGGAACATTATGATCACTGTTTACATTGGGGAAAAATCTGAAAGTTCATTAGGCTTTTGTCCCAGATGGAAGATCAGCTTCATGGTTTTATGTGCTTTCAAATATAGAAGAATTTACAACAAATATCCAATAGTGATAATTATGAATAACAGTGCTCAATTTCTGAAACCATAAGCACAGTGTAGTGTTAATTTGAGAAGGTTTTAGGATCATCATTAAACAAAAATGTATATATGAATATTGTTTTTAAATATTGTGCCATTGGGAAGTGACATATACGCTTCCATTAACTAACAATGTAACTGAAAAAGCACATATCTGTGTACTGGTATTTTTGTTTGTTCGCCATACAGATAGTACTCAACCAGAATGTTTTTTCTTTTGTTTGTTTGTTCTGTTGTTTGTTTGTACCAAGGGTATTTCCACTGCTTCTGTGGCAAATGCATTTGCAGCCTTTGATCACTAAGTGGAGTTATAGCCATAGAATTCCACAAGTAATGAGAAGAATGAATCAAAGCATAATGGCTGCAGTAGATGGATATTCAAAGAAAAACGTAGTTAAAAAAAAATCATTTTCACTGTAGCAAATGTTGTACTTTTGAACTCATGCAAATGCATTTGTTATTCAGAGCACATTCAGATCAAAAAGACAGGCCTATATGTCTTAATTAATAATTATTTAATTATATATATATATATATATATATATATATATATATATATATATATATATATATATATATATATATATATATATATATATACTCATCTAAAGGATTATTAGGAACACCTGTTCAATTTCTCATTAATGCAATTATCTAATCAACCAATCACATGACAGTTGCTTCAATGCATTTAGGGGTGTGGTCCTGGTCAAGACAATCTCCTGAACTCCAAACTGGATGTCACAATGGGAAAGAAAGATGATTTAAGAAATTTTGAGCGTGGCATGGATGTTGGTGCCAGACCGTCCGGTCTGAGTATTTCACAATTGGCTCAATCACTGGGATTTTCAAGCACAACCATTTCTAGGGTTTGCAATAGGAAAAAGAGGCTACAATTTGCACGAGTTCACCAAAATTGGACAGTTGAAGACTGGAAAAATGTTGCCTGGTCTGACGAGTCTCGATTTCTGTTGAGACATTCAGATGGTATAGTCAATATTTTGGCGTAAACAGAATGAGAACACGGATCCATCATGCCTTGTTACCACTGTGCAGGCTGCTGGTGGTGGTGTAATGGTGTGGGAGATGTTTTCTTGGCACACTTTAGGCCCCTTAGTGCCAATTTGGCATCGTTTAAATGCCACGGCCTACCTTAGCATTGTTTCTGACCATGTCCATCCCTTTATGACCACCATGTACCCATCCTCTGATGGCTACTTCCAGCAGGATAATGCACCATGTCACAAAGCTCGAATCATTTCAAATTGGTTTCCAATTTGCCCAAGCACCTTCGAGTGGTACAAAACGAGCCAATGGTACACAAAGTACCTTGGTCTGCAGAATTTGCATCGCAAACTCCGCTCCGAAGAGCGGTTATATAATGAGCAGCGAGAGAAGCTTTCGCTTCGGAGCCGAGCACATCGCTTGCTGCTTTCATTTGGAGTGTTTACAAGCGAGTCAGCTGGTGTTGGTGTGATGGCGTGATTCAGCGGTTCGTCTTGGTTTCTTGCGACAGCTCCCGTGTTCCCCTGAGCACTTCAACACCCCTAAAAGAGCTTTTCCTTTTCACAAAAGAGTAACGGGTCGATTTGCGTCTTTTTAAAGATGTCATTTAGCCCGTGTGTTTCTGGGTGCGGTCGATACATCGCTCCTCGTGACGGCCACGATCGCTGTGTCATGTGTCTGGGCTTCCAGCACGCTGAGACTGCGTTTGTGGATGGCTCATGTTCTCATTGCGGGGACATGACCATATCAGCGTTGAGATCCAGACTCGATTACACATTCGCCGCAGCCAGTTGAGTTTCCGGATGAGTTTGCTAGACCCTCTCAGGCTCCTGACATCTCATTCAGGGCTCGCGAAGAGGACCGTATGTCGATCACCGCATCACAAGGTGGGCTTGAGTCCTCGAGAGATGAGGATTCGGCTGCATTGCCTCCCTCGAGAGTGCCAGCGTTGTCCGAGTCCAATCCCGAGCTGACGGCCATGCTTTCCCTGGCAGCGGAGAGCATCGGGCTTGAGTGGAATCCTCCGCCCTGTTCCAAGTGCTCGAGGCTGAATGATTGGTTCCTGGGGGCTGCTCATGCGGATCGCCACCACCCCCCTCTGGTTCCTTTCTTCCCGGAAGTGCACCAGGAAGTAACCAGTTCATGGAAGGCACCTTTAACTGCCCGAAGGTCACTGATCGCTCCTTGGGTCAGGTGATGTCCACTTTGGTGGTCCAGGAGCGCCACCTATGGATGAACCTGGCAGACATGAGGGAGTCTGATCGGGCTCAGCTTCTCAACTCCCCGGTCTCCCAAGATGGCCTCTTCGGTGACGCGGTAGAGCTTTGCCCAGCAGTTCTCTGCTGCCCAGAAGCAGTCTGAGGCCATCAGACACATCCTGCCCCGGCGGCCCACTGCTGCTTCCATCCTGCCCCCGGCACAGCCGTCTCCCGCTCGGCCACAGCAGCAGCCTTCACCCAGTCCACAGCGAGGAGATGGCCGCAGAAGGGCAGCGCAACCCGTCTCTGCCCCTTAGGCTGCCAAATGCCAGGCCAAGCGGCGTTCCTGGGACGGGCGACCCAGAGTTGGAGACGTCAGCTCGTCAGGAGATGGTAGCAGGACCACTCCTTCCCCTGGAGGATGGCCGGGGGAGAAACCTTTGCTCTCATTTTCTTTTTTGTTCTGCCACTGGCCCTGCGGCCGGTGGTACCCAAACCTTCACTAAAAGAGCTGTTTCCTCTACCTCCGGGTCCCAAGAGGCCACAAACGACAGTTGGTGACGTGCTTCCTCGCTGCTCTCGTTCTCCTCTCCCCTTGCCAGTTTCCATGCAAAGCCGGCTCAAGAACGCTTCGCTTTCTCATGCCCTCTTTGCTACTTGGAGTGAGACAAGTGCCCGCACTCTGCCCCCGCTAAGGGGCGCTATGCCTCCCATGCCAGGGCTGTCTGCTCCACCATGCTGCCCCAGCATGGGTATGCCTGTAGTCCCCTTGACCCCGCAGGTTCGGTTTCTGGGAGCCTGCCTAGAGCTCCCCAGGCCTTCTCGCTGGCTCATCCGGACGCTCAGGTTCGGCTACGCGATTCAGTTCACCCGGCAGTTCGTGGGGTGTCCGTGCGACGATGGTAGGCAAAGATGCCCCTGTCATGCGCGCGGAGGTCGCAACCCTTCTGGCAAAGGGCACGATAGAGCCGGTCCCTCCAGCCGACCTGAAGTCCAGCTTTTACAGCCCTTACTTCATAGTACCCAAGAAGACAGGTGGGTTACGGCCAATCCAGGACTTGCGTGCCTTGAACCGTGCTCTGCACAGACTCCCATTCAAGATGCTAACGCCCAAGCGCATTTTCGAATGCATTCATCCGATGGATTGGTTTGCAGCGATCGACCTGAAGGACACGTACTTTCATGTCTCCATTCTTCCTCGACACAGACCGTTTCTTCGGTTTGCTTTCGAGGGGCAGGCATATCAGTACAAGGTTCTCCCATTCGGGTTGGCCCTGTCTCCCCGCGTCTTTACGAAGGTCGTGGAGGGAGCCTTGGCTCCTCTCAGGGAACAAAGTGTCCGTATCCTCAACTACCTCGATGACTGGCTGATCCTAGCTCACTCTCGAGAGCGGTTGTGCGAGCACAGGGATCTGGTGCTCAGACACCTCGCCCGACTGGGTCTTCAGGTCAACTGGGAAAAGAGCAAGCTCTCCCCTGTGCAGAGGATCTCTTTTCTCGATATGGAAATAGACTCGGTCACCATGTTCGCACGGCTTATGAACGAGCGCGCGCAGTCACTGCTGAATTCCCTAAGACAATTTGAGGGCAAGATAACGGCTCCACTGAAACTGTTTGAGAGGCTCCTGGGGCATATGGCATCCGCGGCGGCGGTTATACCGCTCGGGTTACTCCATATGAGACTGCTTCAGCACTGGCTTCACGACCGAGTCCCGAGATGGGCATGGCAACAGGGCACGCTCCGAGTGACGCTGAAACTTCACCCTGTAATTGGACCCCTCGTTTCTACGGGCCGGCGTGCCCCTAGAACCGGTGTCCAGACATGTTGTTGTGTCAACAGATGCCTCTGCCACGGGCTGGGGTGCCATGTGCAACGGGCATGCTGCGTCGGGCTCCTGGACAGGACCCCGACTTCAGTGGCATGTCAATTGCCTCGAGTTGCTAGCAGTACAGATTGCTCTGCACCGCTTCAGGGCCCTGCTGAAGGACAAGCACGTTCTGGTCCGTACGGACAACACTGCAACCGTAGCGTACATCAACCGTCAGGGTGGTCTACGCTCTCGCCGCATGTCGCAACTCGCTCGCCATCTCCTCTTGTGGAGTCACAAGCATCTGAGGTCGCTTTGTGCCATTCACATTCCAGGCAGGCTCAATCGTGCAGCCTACGAGCTCTCACGGCAGCAGTCTCAGTGGAGACTCCACCCCCAGTCGGTTCAGCTGATTTGGGAACGCTTCGGAGACGCTCAGGTAGACCTGTTTGTCTCTCCAGAAAATTCCCACTGCCAGTTGTTTTACTCCCTGACCGAGGGCACTCTCGGCACGGACGCCCTGGCACACAGCTGGCCGCTGGGCCTGCGCAAGTATGCGTTTCCCCCAGTGAGCCTTCTTGCACCGACGATCTGTGGAACCTACATGTGTGGGTTCTAGACGGGTCACAGAGGTTTTAGGTACCTTGCCACCACAGGTGGTAGCTACCATCACTTCAGCTAGAGCCGTGTCCACCAGACACGCGTATGCTTTGAAGTGAAACCTCTTCGTCACTTGGTGTTCTTCATGGCGTGAAGACCCCTGGAAATGTCAGATCGGATCAGTGCTTTCCTTTCTTCAGGAGGGGTTGGAACAAAGGCTGTCTCCTTCCACCCTCAAGGTCTATGTGACCCTGTTGAAGGTAAGTCTCTTGGGAGGCACGATCTGATCATCAGTTTCCTGAGAGGAGCAAGGAGCAAGTCCCCTCTTGGGACCTCGCAGTGGTTCTATCAGCACTGCAGAGGGCTCCCTTCGAACCCTTGCTCTCAGTGAGCTAAAGTTTTTATCTTGAAAATTGCGCTCCTGACGGCTTTGGCTCCGGTGAAGAGGGTCGGGGACCTGCAGGCATTTTCAGTTGACGAAGCGTTCCTGGAATTCGGGCCGGCTAACTCTCAAGTTATCTTGAGACCCCGGCCTGGGTACGTGCCCAAAGTTCCCACCACTCCTTTTAGGGATCAGGTGGTGAACTTGCAAGCGCTGCCCCTGGAGGAGGCAGACCCAGCCCTGGCACTGCTCTGTCCAGTACGTGCGCTCCGCACATACGTGGACAGAACTCAGTGCCTTAGGACCTCAGACCAGCTCTTTGTCTGTTACGGAGGCCAGCAGAAGGGAAAAGCTGTCTCCAAGCAGAGGTTATCCCACTTGATAGTGGATGCTATTGTCCTGGCTTATCAGGCTCAAGACCTGCCATGCCCCCATAGGGGTGAGAGCTCACTCAACTAGGACTGTAGCTTCCTCCTGGGCGCTGGCACATGGCACCTCGCTAACAGACATCTGTAGAGCTGCGGGCTGGGCGACACCTTACACATTCGCGAGATTTTATAATCTTCGTGTAGAGCCCGTGTCCTCCCGGGTACTCTCCCCTTCGGGCCAGTAAGGACCTGCTCGGTGTCAATCTGCTTGCTGCGCCATTCCACTCCGCGGACTGGAGGCGTGCGCTATTCCCCTCAGGAGAGATCCTCAGTCAGAACCCTGGGTTTCTCCAGCACTGTTGATGTCCAACACTTGCGTACATGCCCCTTAGTCAGCCCTGTGTGGGACTAGGTGCCTCCATGTGTTGTGATTCCCCTTTTCTGGTCAATCCCACGTGTGTATGTCCACAGTAAGTCTCTCCGCAGCATGTGTCTTTCCCTTGGCAAGCCCCTTGCCAGCTCTGTCATTGAAACTTCCACCCTGCGGGCTGGGTACCTCAGAGTTCTTATGTATCACCACCTTGGTGGATACCTGCCTTCTGTAAGTCCTCACAAGGGCAGGCTGCCTGCTAGCATACGTCCAGCTGGAATATGCTACCCAGTGTATTCTGTGTAAGCTATAGGCCCTCACTCGTGCTGGCCTCACAATAGGGTGCTATCACTCACACGGGTCACTGGAAGACAGCCATGTGGCGTTTTGTAAGGGACCTCATTCATAACGTCGAACGTGACCGATTGAAAGGGAATGTCTTGGTTACGTATGTAACCCTCGTTCCCTGAAGGAGGGAAATGAGACGTTACGTCCCCTTGCCACATCGCTGTTCTGCTGAACGGCCAGGTCACTGGCTTGGCTCCTCAGCGGAGACTTGAATGCGAGTTGCTCGCGCTGCTCCTTATATACCCGCTCTGCGGGGCAGAGCTTGCGATGCAAATTCCACAGACCAAGGTACTTTGTGTACCATTGGCTCGTTTTGTACCACTCGAAGGTGATTGGGCTCTTGGGCGAGATCCCATTCGTAAAGTCTCCGTTCCCTCCTTCAGGGAACGAGGGTTACATACGTAACCAAGACATTCACTGTACTAAAATGGCCCCCACAGTCACCAGATCTCAACCCAATAGAGCATCTTTGGGATGTGTTGGAATGGGAGCTTCGTGCCCTGGATGTGCATAACACAAATCTCTATGTATATATATATATATATATATATATGTATATATATATATATATCAGTGGCGATTTCTTTAAGACTGCAAGGGAAGCTCGGCTTCCCTTATAATGTCACAAAAAAAGCGTCTCTGGGGGTGAATGGGGAGTGGGCTGGCCCAGACTCCGAGCTTCTGCGTGATGATTGGAGGGTCTGTCGAAAGACTGCATCTCCTTTTGACTGACAGCGATTCTGTACTATAAGGAATCACTGAAGCTATTCGCGCTCAGTCCCATCGCGGATTTCTCAAGTTCAGTCGAAATAAAAACTGCTGCAACCTATTTCTTTGATATTTGCTTGGCGAAATTGCTTGATTTTCATCATACATTTCACACAATTATACACCACATTCCTTGTTTCAGTTTTACAGAGTTTAATTTTTGTTTTTTTAGATCGTTCATTCATTCATTCCTTCATTCATTCATTCATTCATATAACGTTAGTAGGCTAGGCTAGCGTCGTGGGTGAAACTGCGCACGATGGCAGACGGTGCTAATATTGTCGACCTGATTTTGGCGAAGCCATTTGAAAGTGTTCCTTACGAGGAAAAACTTAGAATTAAACAGCAGGGCAGATCAACACCTAAGATTGATTTAGTGCAAAAGATAGGGAAAAATAACAGGTCTTTTCAGCTCTCCTGGTATGACAAAGTTAGCTGGCTGACTGGAAGTGCTGTGACAAATAAAATGTACTGCTGGCCATGCCTCTTGATGAAACCATCTCACGGATGTGTTGTTTGGTCAAAGGTGGGGTTTGGAGATCTGTCTAACTTTGACAGGGCATATAAAAGACATGAAAAGAGCAATGAACATGTGAGTGCATGTGCAAGATTAAGTTGCATGGGCAGGATCAGGGTTGAGCATGCAATAAATGAAGGTGCTTGCATTCAAGTGGCTAAACATAATGAAATAGTCAAACAAAACAGGGCCTTCCTAAACCGCCTTGTTGATGTGACATCCTTGCTTGGCCGGCAGGAGCTGTCATTTAGGGGACATGATGAGAGTAGTGAATCATCCAACAAGGGGAATTACAGGGAGTTCACAGAAACATTAGCTAAATATGACTCTGTCCTGTCCACACAATTCGAGCCCTCAACTGTGTTTTCTGGTATGTCCCATACTATTCAAAATTATTTGATTTCTGCTCTTTCAGCCACAGTTTCTGATCAGATCAGAGATGAAATTCAGGATGCTCCCTTTTTTGGATGGCAGGTGGATGAAACAACTGATATATCCTGCCGTGCCCAACTCTCTGTCATTGTTCGCTATGTGGATAGTGCAGGTAAAATTCAAGAGCGCTTTATTGGATTTTTTGATGTTTCGGGGGGGGGCGAGATGCCCAGTCTGTTTTTGAAATATTAAATGAGAACATGCAGGGCTACAATTTTAAGGACAAGCTTGTGGCACAGACCTATGATGGGGCTGCTGTCATGGCTTCAGATCTCAATGGTCTGCAGGCCAAAGTGAAAGCAATAGCCCCCAGTGCAATGTTTGTGCATTGCTATGCACACCGACTGAATCTGGTGCTGTCACAGGGGGCTAAATGCTTGCCTGAGTGCAGAATTTTTTTTGCATCACTCTGGATTTGCCACATTTTTTTCAAAATCCACAAAGAGGACATCTTCTCTGGAGTCTGCAGGCTGTTCAAGGTTGCCCAGAAACGCTCCTACTCAATGGAATTTCACATCACGGATAGTGAGCACTGTGGCAAACAATTATGATGGCCTCCTGCAGACATTTGAGAACATCATTGCAGATACAACAATGGATGATGATACACTGGATTGTACCAAAGGCTTTGTGAGGAAACTGGAGGATTTTGAGTTTGTGTTCATGTTGTACACATATGAACAAATCTTCTCTGAGACTGATGTGGTCTTTGATATTGTCCAGCAGAGGGCGATGGATGTTCTTTACTGCAAGAACAGAATTGAATCTCTTCTTGCATTTGTCAAAGAGAAGAGGTCAGAGGGGGCTTTCCAAGCCATTTATGCCAAAACAGCAGATCTCACATCAGACCCACGAGATGAGCCCATGAGAAAGCGCCGTCTGACCCAATTGCAGGATCCCCAAGTGCGATACAGAAAGCTGTGTGATTACTTGGTGTTCCTTAAAGACATGGAGTTGGACAGTGCAATGCCTCAGCTTTACAAACTGTTCTCATTAGTGGCAACAATTGGAGCTACATCTGCAGGTGTAGAAAGGAGCTTCTCCTGTTTAAAGCGACTTAAGTTCTACACCCGAAACACAATGGGCCAAGGCCGTTTAAGCAGCCTAGCTCTGCTGGCCATTGAGAGGACACTCGTCAAGTCACTTGAAAAGACTCCTATTTGGTACGACAGGGTCACAGACCATTTTCTTGAAAAGGAATGTAGGGCAGAATTTACTTTTAAATAAATAGACAATTTTATGATGTAGGCCGAAAATGAGCTTCCCCTCTCTGACAGACCAGTAGCCGCCACTGATATATATATATATATATATATATATATATATATATATATATATATATATATATATATATATATATATATATATATATATATATATATATATATATAATACAGTTAGGTAAAAACTGTTAACCTGTATGCACTTTACCGTCTGCTAAATGCATAAATGTATTTATTTATTTATATATTTGGCATTTAATTAAACCAATGGAAATAAAAGGAATGGATGGATTAATAAAATGTTCTCACATTTTAACTGAAACCAACTGAACATTTTTTTTTTAATTAACAGATATGAAAATATCTGAAAAAATCTAGATGAAAAAGAAATCGATTGCTTTTAAAACTAAAGTCCTCTCATTATAATCTACACTATCTGTATACAGTTTAGTGATTGAGTAAAACCTTTATTTTTCATGCTGCTAAGATAACCAGTGTCCATATGCACACTGCAGAGTTGTAAGCAATGAAAGCTGCATTTGAGTGAATCTGCTAAAATATTGATTTGTGAGTCTTTCACGAATTTCAGATGATTGACCATAATAACCTTACCAATGGATGAAACCCATAAAATGTTATAGTCGGTCTGTCCATTAAAGTCAGTTTTGACTGAATATGGTTTCTAATAATTTAAAACGTGTGCATGCGCGCACACATACACATTTTTTTTTTTTTTTTGGGTGAATTGCGGGGACATTCCACAGACCTAATGGTTTTTATACTGTACAATCTGTATTTTCTATCGCCCTTTTTTAAACAGAATTTAAACCGTCTATGAGAGCATCATGAGCCCTCTTTACATTGGGGAAAAATCCAACACCCTACACATTTTTCATGGTTTTCATTTTAGTTAAAACAAGAGCGTGCTGCATTCATTTGTAATGAATGAATTACGACATCCTATGAACCCTACACCCAAACTTAGCGCTCACAGGAAAAAAAAAACGTATTCTCTATGATTTATAAGCTTGTTGGAAATATGGTGACATGGGGAAATGTCCTCATAAGTCACCTTCTCCTTGTAATATCTGATTCATACCCATATCATTATAGAAATTTGTGTCTTCATATGTCACAAAAACACACAGACACACACACACAAAGCTGGGCGGATTAGAGCAGAATAATTTTTCAAACAATAAGATGTAAGATGTCGGAGCCTGAGCTTATTTAACATTTATATTAATCAGCTAGCTGAGCTTATGCAGTGAATGAAATATCAAAAATTAAAATCATGATCATAACTAATATGTACATGCATTGCCTAAAATGAACATTTGTCAAGCACCAAATTCAAGGAAAAATCAGCAGTTGGCCAGAATTTTTTTTTTTTTTTTTTTTTTTTTTTTATAATAAAAAAGAGCAGCATCAAATACTACTTCTTGTGTACAAATTTAACAGAAAATATAACTAGATAGAACAAATAGAAAACCCATTTACTTCAGACTTGCTTTTAGGACAGTGTTTTAACCGCTGCAGTTCAGTGTTCACAAAGATGCAGTTTGAAGACTTGTCTAAAAGACAGAAGAAGCAACAGCCTTTTATTAGTTGTCCAATTGAAACATCCAAACTTAGAAGCCTGTTCTTCAAGTTGTGCACTTTTGGAGAAAACTGAGAACCAAGATGCATGAATAGTTGCATGTAAGTTTACTTCTTTGGGGAACTCTATACTAAGCGCATAAATCAAACCAAAAAGTAAAGAAAATGCGTCAGGGAGGTCTTCAACCTCATTAAGAACAATTTGCTCTTCGACCCCCACAGCCATGGTCTTATTGTGGGATTGGAATTTACTGTTTCCTAATCATCTTTGACAATATCGAGGACACCAACTTTAAGTCCCCTGTTGCAGGTCTCCTCAGGATCGGTGATCTACAGAAACACAAAATAGAAAATCTGTTTGTTTTGAAGTACTCCCATCGCAAAATGACCTGTATTGTCCAACAAAAGTGCCTTCATCAAAAAACAAAACAAATTCCAAACACATCATCCCTGTTTAGTAAAAACTGAAGGATTTTATATACCGGGACATACACAAAGTGTTCTTGTGTGCTCTCATACAAATATCCAGTTGGATCAAAGACATTGAATGTTTATCTTCCCCCTTTTCTGGTGCTTGTGAGCAGTGGATTTAAATAAAAAATTGCATTGATTTATCTCACCAACAACTGAATTTTCAATGAGCACTTCATACTTCCTCAGAGTGTTTTTGATTGACCGTTTTGCAGCACACTAATATCAAATATCACTCACTTCACAAAGTATTTGTTGTGTTGCACTCTTTGAAATATGCGAAACGGATGGCATTCATAGCAATAAAGAGGCCAGTTTCCTTCAAGTGTTAGATACTCCACCGATTTTAACTCTGTCGCTTCATCAAGATAATGTAGGAGGGTAGTTGGACGTTTCTTCTCTGGTCGTGGCACAATTGGAAATGTTTCAAAAGGATCTCCAGAGCAGGGTGTTCATATTTTCATATCTTGCACTGCATCACCCTAATGAGGAAAATTAAAGACAATATAATGGTAGAAATAATTATTTGGGCAATAACATAGGACGATTTATTTACTTTTTTTTTTCACAAGGAACACTTTAATTCATTGATAGAGAACATTATAAAACAAGAACAACTTAAATATTATGATAAAGCAAGCAAGGACGAACATATTAAATATTAGTTGGTTAAATGAATATCACATTTTAAAAGCCGACTTGATTTATTCTGTAAAATAGCTCTTAAATTATTTGCATTTTTAACACATACAGATAAATACAGATACAGATTTATAGTACACTTAGCAAACATAATCTACACAGAAACTTTGCACTGAACAAGCACATAAATATAAATTAAGTTAAATGAAGAAAATACATCGTCACACACTAAATAACCTAAGAACTTCAATTATCTTATCCAAAACTCAAAGTCACCCACACAGTTGTACAAAATGAACATGTATTATAAACAAATAAAGACAATTCTATATCATTAATCCTAATCCAAATCATTTTACTTAATATACAGAGAAACAGTGCTTACTTAAGTCATGACACTGTCGGGAAAAACTGTCACCGAATGACATAAGACAGCTCGAAGACGAAGAAGAAGTTGTACTGACTAACTCGGAGCCACCTCAGCAGTTGTCCAGAAGAACATATTGCGAACAAATATCGTTCAAATCTTGTTGTTAATTATTGTCATTAGCCTACCTGCCAGAGTCAGGAAAAAAAAACTGATGGCGTCTGACCTGAGGCAACTCGAACACGAAGCAGAAGCATACATTGTGAACAAATTTCATTCTAATCATATCGTAAACTGATAACGTTACAGATAAAAAAATAAATAAAACACTAACCATTGGATAACATTTGTTTATGGACTAAATGGCACTGCCTGAGCCAACTCAAAGTCGAAGAGAAAACTTGTAGCCATCTATACTATGTTCAAAATTTATTGTCATTTATTATACAAAGAAAATCAACTACTGGAGCGATTACGTTAACTGTCGGAAAAAAACACAGCCGCCATCTGACCTGAGGCAACTCATTTAAAGCCACCTGATGTTACACTGTAAAGAAGTGAATATTGAGATGAATTTAATTGAAATCATATCTTACATTGATACACAAACAACCACCTCTTACCAGAGTGATGATGGACTGATGTTTAACAGGCAACTCTAAAACGAAAGGTAATACAGTGTACAAAAGCACATATTTTAAACAAACATAATTCAAGTCTTATGGTAAATATCATACATAGAACAGCACTTAGATACCTGAATAATCAATGACAGAATAAACAGGCAGCTCTTGGGGCAACTCGAAATTGAAGCAAGAGAAATTGAGTTTTATATAAAGAAAAATAAAAACACAACACAAAGGTATGGTTACACTTTTGAGACAAAACACACAACGCTTGTATTTGAGGAGCGAAGATGTTTCTCCAGTCAGAGAGACTTTGTTTCTGTCAGTCCAAACAGAGAACTAGACACAAATACTATTGTTTGTGGAAAATATTCACACTATTGATAAACCTCTTGGTATTTTATTTTTATATCAATTTAATATATTTTTGTTCAATAATATTTTTGTATTATTATTTAGAATTTTGAGGAGATTTTATGATACAATGCCATATTTATAAAATTTTCATTACCTTCATTTTTTGGGTCACACGGTCTTGAAATGTAAGTGTTTTTTTATTTTGTTTGTTTGCTCGTTTGTTTTTTTGCAAAGTGTCATAAAATCCCCTCAAAATTCTAAATATGAATAAAAAAAATATATTATTGAACAAAAATACTTTACATTAATTTTGCAAAAAAAGAAAACATGTACCAACTTTGACCCCAAAATGAAGAGGCTCAGATCTTAATTAATTTTAAAGGAAAAATAGTTCATATAAGTTGTATAAATATTGCATAGTATCATAAAATACCCTCAAAATTTCTAATAATTTGAAAATATTATTGAATAAAAATACATTGTGTTGATTTTCCTTACAAATAAAAATGTAAATATTAAATGCATTTCAAGAACACAAAAATGATAACGCTCAGATCTTAATTTTAAAGGAAAAAATTTCATATAAATGTAATAAATATTGCTTAGTACCACCAAAATCTTCTCAAAATCCCAAATAATAATAATAATAATAAATATTGATTGATTGAAATATTGATTTTCCTTAAAAAACAAACAAACAAAAAAAAAATTACATTTCATGAAGCAAGCGTGAAAGTAAAATTTGTTAATATAAATTGTATAAATATTTCATAGTATCATAAGATTCCCTCAAAATTCCAAATAATAATTAAAAAATATTATTGAATAAAAATACATTGCATAGATTTTCCTTACAAATAATAATAATAAAAATAAATACATTTCAAGAACCCAAAAATGAAGAGACTCAGATCTTAATTTTAAAGCAAAATCTGTAAATATAAATTATATAAATATTTCATAGTATCATAAGATTCCTTCAAAATTGCAAATAATAATAAAAACATATTATTAAACAAAAATAAATTGCACTGATATTCCCTCCAAAAAAATAAAAAATAAATAAAAACATTTCAAGAACCCCAAAATGTAGAGGCTCAGATGTTAATTAATTGTAAAGGAAAAATAGTTCATATGAATTGTATACATATTGCATAGTATCATAAAATCTCCTCAAACTTCCAAATAATAATTGGAAAATATTATTGAATAAAAATAAACTGCATTGATTTTCCTTACAAATAATAATAATATTAATAATAATAATAATAAATACATTTAAAGAACCCAAAAATGAAGAGGCTCAGATCTTAATTAATGTTAAAGGAAAAATAGTTAATAATAAATTGAATATATTTTTCATAGTATCATAAAATCTTCAAATAAATTAAAATAATAATAGAAAAATATTGATTGATTTTCCTTTAAAAACTAACAAAAAAGACTTAGATTTCAAGAAGCAAGTGTGACCCAAAATGAAGAAAATCAGATCTTAATTCATTTGAATGGAAAAATAGCTCATATGAATTGTATAAATATTGAATAGTATAATAAAATATCCTCAAAAGTTTAAATAATATTCAGAAAATGTTATTGAAGAAAAATACATTGCATTGATTTTCTTAAAAAAAAAAAAAAAAAAAAAATTAAAATTTACATTTCAAGAACTGAAAAATGATCAGATCTTAATTAATTTGAATGGAAAAATAGCTCATATAAATTGTATAAATAGTTCATAGTGTTATCAAATCCCTTTAAAATTGTCAATAATAATCAGAAAATATTATTGAACAAAAATAAATAACATTGATTTTATAAAAAAAAAAAAAGATATTTTGCAAAGTGTCATAAAATCCCCTCAAAATTCTAAATATGAATAAAAAATATATTATTGAACAAAAATACTTTACATTAATTTTGCACAAAAAAAAAAAAAAAAAAAAAAAACCATGTACCAACTTTGACCCCAAAATGAAGAGGCTCAGATCTTAATTAATTTTAAAGGAAAATAGTTCATATAAGTTGTATAAATATTGCATAGTATCATAAAATACCCTCAAAATTTCAAATAATTTGAAAATATTATTGAATAAAAATACATTGTGTTGATTTTCCTTACAAATAAAAATGTAAATATTAAATGCATTTCAAGAACACAAAAATGATGACGGTCAGATCTTAATTTTAAAGGAAAAAATTTCATATTAATGTAATAAATATTGCTTAGTACCACAAAATCTTCTCAAAATCCCAAATAATAATAATAAAAAATATTGATTGATTGAAATATTGATTTTCTTAAAAAACAAACAAAAAAACAAAAAAATACATTTCATGAAGCAAGCATGAAAGTAAAATTTGTTAATATAAATTGTATAAATATTTCATAGTATCATAAGATTCCCTCAAAATTCCAAATAATAATTAAAAAATATTATTGAATAAAAATACATTGCATAGATTTTCCTTACAAATAATAATAATAAAAATAAATACATTTCAAGAACCCAAAAATGAAGAGACTCAGATCTTAATTTTAAAGCAAAATCTGTTAATATAAATTATATAAATATTTCATAGTATCATAAGATTCCTTCAAAATTGCAAATAATAATAAAAAAATATTATTAAACAAAAATAAATTGCACTGATATTCCCTCCAAAAAAAAAAAAAAAAAAAAAAAAAAAACATTTCAAGAACCCCAAAATGTAGAGGCTCAGATGTTAATTAATTGTAAAGGAAAAATAGTTCATATGAATTGTATACATATTGCATAGTATCATAAAATCTCCTCAAACTTTCAAATAATAATTGGAAAATATTATTGAATAAAAATAAACTGCATTGATTTTCCTTACAAATAATAATAATAATAATAATAATATTAATAATAATAATAATTTTTATTCAAAAATGAAGAGGCTCAGATCTTAATTAATGTTAAAGGAAAAATAGTTAATACTAAATTTAATATATGTTTCATAGTATCATAAAATCTTCAAATAAATTAAAATAATAATAGAAAAATATTGATTGATTTTCCTTTAAAAACTAACAAAAAAGACTTAGATTTCAAGAAGCAAGTGTGACCCAAAATGAAGAAAATCAGATCTTAATTCATTTGAATGGAAAAATAGCTCATATGAATTGTATAAATATTGAATAGTATAATAAAATATCCTCAAAAGTTTAAATAATATTCAGAAAATGTTATTGAAGAAAAATACATTGCATTGATTTTCTTAAAAACAAAATAAAAAAAAAAATTACAATTTACATTTCAAGAACTGAAAAATGATCAGATCTTAATTAATTTGAATGGAAAAATAGCTCATATAAATTGTATAAATAGTTCATAGTGTTATCAAATCCCTTTAAAATTGTCAATAATAATCAGAAAATATTATTGAACAAAAATAAATAACATTGATTTTATAAAAAAAAAAAAAAAGATCTTTTGCAAAGTGTCATAAAATCCCCTCAAAATTCTAAATATGAATAAAAAATATATTATTGAACAAAAATACTTTACATTAATTTTGCACAAAAAAAAAAAAAAAACATGTACCAACTTTGACCCCAAAATGAAGAGGCTCAGATCTTAATTAATTTTAAAGAAAAAATAGTTCATATAAGTTGTATAAATATTGCATAGTATCATAAAATACCCTCAAAATTTCAAATAATTTGAAAATATTATTGAATAAAAATACATTGTGTTGATTTTCCTTACAAATAAAAATGTAAATATTAAATGCATTTCAAGAACACAAAAATGATGACGCTCAGATCTTAATTTTAAAGGAAAAAATTTCATATAAATGTAATAAATATTGCTTAGTACCACAAAATCTTCTAAAAATCCCAAATAATAATAATAAAAAATATTGATTGATTGAAATATTGATTTTCCTTAAAAAACAAACAAAAAAACAAAAAAATACATTTCATGAAGCAAGCCTGAAAGTAAAATTTGTTAATATAAATTGTATAAATATTTCATAGTATCATAAGATTCCCTCAAAATTCCAAATAATAATTAAAAAATATTATTGAATAAAAATACATTGCATAGATTTTCCTTACAAATAATAATAATAAAAATAAATACATTTCAAGAACCCAAAAATGAAGAGACTCAGATCTTAATTTTAAAGCAAAATCTGTTAATATAAATTATATAAATATTTCATAGTAGTATAAGATTCCTTCAAAATTGCAAATAATAATAAAAAAATATTATTAAACAAAAATAAATTGCACTGATATTCCCTCCAAAAAAAAAAACAAACAAACAAAAAAAAAAAAACATTTCAAGAACCCCAAAATGTAGAGGCTCAGATGTTAATTAATTGTAAAGGAAAAATAGTTCATATGAATTGTATACATATTGCATAGTATCATAAAATCTCCTCAAACTTCCAAATAATAATTGGAAAATATTATTGAATAAAAATAAACTGCATTGATTTTCCTTACAAATAATAATAATAATAATAATATGAATAATAATAATAATAATTTTTATTCAAAAATGAAGAGGCTCAGATCTTAATTAATGTTAAAGGAAAAATAGTTAATACTAAATTTAATATATGTTTCATAGTATCATAAAATCTTCAAATAAATTAAAATAATAATAGAAAAATATTGATTGATTTTCCTTTAAAAACTAACAAAAAAGACTTAGATTTCAAGAAGCAAGTGTGACCCAAAATGAAGAAAATCAGATCTTAATTCATTTGAATGGAAAAATAGCTCATATGAATTGTATAAATATTGAATAGTATAATAAAATATCCTCAAAAGTTTAAATAATATTCAGAAAATGTTATTGAAGAAAAATACATTGCATTGATTTTCTTAAAAACAAAAACAAAAAAAAAATTAAAATGTACATTTCAAGAACTGAAAAATGATCAGATCTTAATTAATTTGAATGGAAAAATAGCTCATATAAATTGTATAAATAGTTCATAGTGTTATCAAATCCCTTTAAAATTGTCAATAATAATCAGAAAATATTATTGAACAAAAATAAATAACATTGATTTTATAAAAAAATAAATAAAAAAAAAATAATAATTTACACTTCATGAAGCAAGCGTGACCCAAAAATGAAGAAAATCAGATCTTAATTCATTTGAATGGAAAAATAGCTCATATAAATTGTATAAATATTGAATAGTATAATCAAATATCCTCCAAATTCTAAATAATAATCAGAAAATATTATTGAGCAAAAATACATTGCATTGGTTTTCCTTAAAGGCAAACAAACAAACAAATAAACAAACTTACTGAGACCCAAAGATGAAAAAAGCTTAGAACTCAATTAAATTTCATGAAAAAAATAGATCATATACATTTTCTGATACTTTGTACTTAATATTCTGATTAATTGTACAGTTTCATGAGCCCCTTTTCATTAAAATACATTTTATTTATATTTTATAATATTTATTTTATTTTATACATTCATTATTTTATTATTCTATTCAATATTTGTAAACATTTTATGAGCTAATTTTTCCATCATAATAAGTTCTGCTCCTCTTCATTTCTGTGTAACACTTGATGTTTTTCTCTTTCTCTCTGAACTCTTCTGAGATTTCTGTCAATCAGAAATAAATATTAAACTAAATATTCCTGCAGCTGTTACATGTGCTTAAGTGTGTGTGTGAGTGTGTGAGTGTGTGTGTGTGTGTGTGTGTGTGTGGGCATGTTTTTGTGACATATCAGGACACAACTCTGTATAATGACATGGGTATGACACAGGTATTACAAGGAGACGGTGACTTATGAGGACATAACCCATGTCCCCATTTTTCAAAACGCTTATAAATCATACAGAATGAGGTTTTTTGAGAAAGTAAAAACACACAAAGTTTCCTGTGAGGGTTAGGGTTAGGGGTAGGGTTGGTGAAGGGCCATATAATATACAGTTTGTACAGTATAAAAACCATTAAGCCTATGGGATGTCCCCACTTTTCACAAAAACAAACATGTGTGTGTGTGTGTGTGTGTGTGTGTGTGTGTGTGTGTGTGTGTGTGTGTGTGTGTGTTTTCTAGTGTGGACCATGGAGGAGAGATCAGGATCACAGCAGGACCTCAGAAATGTAAGTCACACACAAACACACACAGACACAGTTTTTTTGTTTGTAGTTGAGTTGTAAATGTGTGTGTTGTAATGTGTGTGTGTTGTGTTCAGACGCCTGTGATCTCACACTGGATCCAAACACAGCACACACTCGACTCGCTCTGTCTGAGGAGAACAGAAAGGTGACGTGTGTCTCTGAGGAACAGTCGTATCCTGATCATCCCGACAGATTTGATCGTTATGAGCAGGTTGTGTGTTCAGAGAGTCTGACTGGACGCTGTTACTGGGAGACTGAATGGAGCGGAGATGTTCATATATCAGTGTGTTATAAAGAAATCAAGAGGAAAGGAGGGAGTGCTGACTGTTGGTTTGGATATAATGTGAACTCCTGGAGTCTGATCTGCTCTGATCAAGGATTCACTGCTCGTCACAATCGTAAAGACACTCATATCTCTGTTACTCCAGACTCCTGTAAGAGAGTAGGAGTGTTTCTGGACGAGTCGAGCGGCTCTCTGTCCTTCTACAGCGTCTCTGACACACACACACTCACACACCTTCACACATTCACACACACATTCACTCGACCTCTACTCGCTGGATTTACACTTTATGACTACTCTTCAGTGTCTCTGTGTCACATTAAACACTAAACACACTCCCACACACACACACACTCACACACTTTATCTAATTTTGAAATTGCATCAACTTCTATTGCTTTTATAAATAGCTAGTTTATATATTTGTGTCTGTGGAGAACAAAAGCAGTCAAAAGTTTTATTTATAGCAATAACCAAAAATACATTGTATGAGTCAAAATGATCCATTTATCTTTTATGCCAAAAATCATTAGGATGTTAAGATCAAGTTCCATGAAGATATTTCAACTTGAATATATCAAAACTTCAGTTTGGATTAGTAATATGGATCGCTAAGGACTTAAAATGTTTGCAGATTGTCGCCACCAGAGTATCTGCCCTCCCCGTCCAAACAAAACACAGAGTGTGCGCAGACATCACGTGATCCTCTAGACTAGTGCACATATTATCACATTTTTCAAGATATGGGACAGAAAATGTATAGGTCTATATAATTTATATTATTCCATGTAGTTAATATCACACAAAGAGTGACGTTTTTCTCCAAAAGTCAGCATATAATTACAAATGTGATATTAATTTTATACAGCAGTTCAATAAACAGGAAGTTAATATCAGGAGACTTATGTTTTAGACAACATATTCCCTGTTTTTGCTCTATTTCTAAAAACAAGAATCAATCCAAACACAGCCACTGTTTTGCGTCTCTGAGCAACATGTTAGTGTTTCGTTCCTGAATGAATCAACCGTTTAAATGATTCGGTTCAAACACAATGACTCACTTATGATCAGTGACTCGTTCTCACTTACTGGTGGTTTAATTTCACATTTAAAGTATCTTTTGATTTTTTTAAACAATTTCAAACATCAGTTTTCAATGTTATTTGTTATTTTGTAACTGCAGGTTAAAGTATTCAATTTCCCACAGAGCTGCATTAAACAGAGTGTAAAAACATCTGAATGACACTTCAGATGCAGCTTCTGTTTTCTCTGCATTGCAAAGATCAGTTTTGTTGTTACTGATTGCATTTGCTTGTTAACAGACCAAATGCAAGTATTTGACCTAAAAGATGGTGCACAAAAAAAAAAAAAAAAAAAAAAAAAAATGGAGTAAAGGTAAAAATAAAAAATTAAGGACTCACAATTAGAAAAAAGATATCAGCACAATAACACACTCAGCAAAATATTGTCTAATTATTGTCATCGATAAAATCCCATAAATCACAGAGATATCTTTTGGTTTTTGTCAATATTGCAAACCCTTATTTATTTATTTATTTTCTTTTATTTTGATGTGCCACCCCAAGATTTAATGTGGCCTCATCTGGCCACCCCTATTAATGTTTTCTGGGGGCGCCACTGACTCTAACAGTTTCTATTTCTATTCTACTACTTGTTTTTATTTTATAATATGACGCCTCTAACTCTGGCGTGGTGTTTTCCCTATAAATACGGATTTCCAAAGTGTGACGCGCTACATAGGCTACTTCAAATATTAAGACTGTGTTAAACTTTCGGCGTGCGCGAGTCCGCTGGTGTCCGCTGTGGTATGCGTGACGTAAAAATCGTCATCGGAGAGTGTGCGCGAAAGCTCTGAGCGGACATCCTCGTGCCTCCTGTTTATTCTTCAGTAGGCTTCAAAAGCAAGCACCAATACACATGCACAGGCTGTGTGAAGAAGCCCGTTGCTACTCGAACCTGTACAATCCGTCGAGAAAACAATATGACATTAGTCAGATGTGCAATAATTCTGGCCAATTGTTTGTTCGTGTCCGGATTGATCATGCAGAAAATATAACCAGGGCTTCAGTTCTAGCTGCGCTTGGTTTGAGTCAAGTTCATTTACATTTGGGAATGCAACATTCGTCATTAGAAACATTTATAAATCTGTTGTAGTTTCAGTGTCACATAATCATTCAGATTTGCTGCTCAGGAAACATTTCTGATTATTATCAATGTTGAAAACAGTTTTGCTGCTTAATATTTTTGTGAAAGCAATGATACCTCAAACATTTGTATATGATTTAATAAAGAGAGAAACTAATTTTATTCATCATGCATGAAAGGGACGAAAAACAAGTGAAGACATTTAAAATGATTTCTATTTAATACATTAACAAATTGAATTGATATATTTGATAAATGCAAATAAATGCTGTTAATTAAATTTATATGTATCAAAAAATCCTGAAAAATAAAGAGCATCATCATTTCCACACAAATTATGAAGCAGCACAATTGATTTCAACATTGATAATAATCAGAAGATCATGTGACACTGAAAACTGGAGCAGTGATGAAGAAAATTCAGCTTTGCTTCACAGAAATAACATTTAGAACATTTTACAATATGTTAAAATTGAATTTTTTTTTGTATTTGTAATATTTCACAATATATATATATATTTTTTACTTTATTTTGATCAAATAAATTCAGCACTGATGAGCAGAAGATAATTCAAAATCATTAATAAATGTAATGTTTCCAAACTTTTTGCATGTACTTTAATAATAATTCTATATACTTTATAATATTGTCATGTTTTTATTCCTGCTGAAGTTCCTGTCCCCATTTAGTTCATTAATCCCAGGTGTTTATTCATGTTCATTGTCATTATTTCCAGGTGTTTCTCGTCTTCTTCTCATCAAGTCACGTGTTTAAATAGTGTCCCAATCCTAGTGTCTTTGTCTGCTGTTTTTGTCTTTTGAGTTTCTGTTGCTTGTTGTTTATTAAATTCCAAGTTTGAAGGATTCTCCTGCATTTGACTCCTTCCCGAGTGTACCGTGACGAATATGTCATAGTATTTTATTATATTGTTGTCATGATTATTAAATGCTGCTTTTTATTTTTTACAGGGCAGTAGGTATTTTTACAAAATAAGATATATTATTTAATGTGCTAAAATATATATTTTTAATAATGAGTGATGGGGGCGTGGCTTGTGGGCGTGGTCAGAATTTCCTTTTGTTTTGTCTCTAGCTGATCACGTGCTATCTACTTCTTTTCTTTTTATTTATAAAAAAAAATCCTCTAACACCCTACTGACAGATTTCTCTTGTTTTCAGCAAAAACTCACTTAATTTTCATAAAAAATAAAAAGGCTAAATGTCTAAGTGTTTTTTATACATGAACTCAAGTAAATCTATTTTGATTTAAGAACATTTACTGAAAAGCAAGAAAAGATACTGGAGTAGAAAAGTCTTCTTTTTTTTTTCTTTTTTTTTTTTGCTGTGCACTCTTAATTTTTCTGTTCTTACCAGGTGATTTTAGTAATAAATTTGCTCTCTTTTGACATAAAAGAGCTGTTAGCCGTGTTGACAAAATATCTACTGTATTTACAAGCCACTATACAGAGAGTAATTTATTTGCAAAGAAAAGAAAAGAAAGCACCTTGTGGCTGAAGATCAGATGCAGCACAGAGAGCGAGAGCGAGAGCGAGGTGAGAGAGTAGATCGAGCTTCTGCTCTCACTCGAGAGATGTGAGGAAAACCCTGCGGTTTCTTCGTCCAGCTGTTGCTCTTCCTTCAGCCTGGAAACACCTGGAGAAATAAAGCTGGAATAGTGTGCTTTAATGTGTCTGATAGCACTGGGCTTCAGAGGACCTGAATGATAGCAGCTCAATGTCAATGAATGATCGGAGGGATTTTCTCGCTGATGAAGATGAACTTTGGGACAGTTGTGATCTCTGCGGGTCTGTGCGGGCTGCTCAGCTTCATCCTGCTCGCCGTGTCCATCGGCACTGAATACTGGTACATTATAGATGTGGATGAAGGGAAGAACTCCAGCCTGGAGTACAGCAGCTCTCACTCCGGACTCTGGAGGATATATGAAGGTAAGATCACAACACAAACAACATGCGCTTCCTGCATGTGCCATTATATTCTGCACCTGTTGATCAAATTTAGTATTTTCTGACAGTGAGATGTCTCTTCATCTCCATTTAGAGGATTTAAACATCCAGAGTAATTGCTCAATCACTACACAACAGCATTACATTAAAGTGTTCATATGAATATTAAACACCAGACTAAATACTGAGTACTGATGAAGTAGTCTGCATAAACTTACGGTAATGTGCATTTATTCATTCTCCTGTTCTTACTGTTTAACACTTAATGTGTCTCATTAGATATATGAAGTATTTTTAATCTCATTCCTGTTTCAGCACATTAACTGGCAAACAAGTCGATTGGCTGCAAATGAAGTAATTTCAGAAATATTCACAGATTGAGTTCTCATCACTGGCTGAGTCTCCATTATGTACATAATTAATGTCTCGTCCAATTCTGTCACTGTTTCAGGGCACTAGACACAATTAAAGAGAGAAGCAGTTCATCACACAACTGTGAATGTTTAATGTTAGACACAGTTACTGAATCAGTCACATAAAAGAACTGTTTTCCATTTCATTCTTAATGCAGTAAAGATGATTTCTTCTCTCTAACACAAATGCTGCTCTGTCTTGTAATAAAAAGAAACCCTTTAAATGCTGTGTGTTGTATGCAATGAAGTTTGTAGGCTGTAGTTAATTCTCAGGCAGCTGTGTGAAGTGTAATGGGTGTTTGCAGCTTATGACTGATGATTTAATGTGACCTACAGGACAGAATGGCAGTTATCACGACATCTCGTTCTACACAGAGTCGTCCGACCACACCGAGCAGGAGAAGCACCTTTTGAGTGAGTCTCGATAGCCTAAATTAAAAGCTACTTTGCTGATTGTTTGGAATAGATTTCCACTATTACATTTATAAGGACATCTTTTTCTAACTGTATTGGATGTATGTATCTTATTTCATGTCAAATTCTTAAATTAATTCAATAAATTATTTTGGAATACTAAGACAACGAAGGCTGTTAACAATCGAATGAAATAAGTATTAATAAAATATATATTTTTTGTACTGCAGAAATATCAAGAAGCAGCATTTGCATGCATTTACACTGAACGTGTGAGAATAATATTTAAAAATAATGTTCTTACTATTAAAATATACTTTTATATGCTTTAAATATGAATCTAAAAACATCAGTAGGTGGTGGTAAGTCACTGTCGAAATGAGGGAGTCATTGAATCATTCATTTAACAGGCTAGCAAATGTGTTTATTGTGTTTCCAATTACAATATTATCATAGAAAAAAAACGTGTCACACCCCTAGTGGTCACTATTTCAAACTCACTGAAACTGAAAGGACACAGCTGCTGCAGATGTCTATAAACGTGAATGTGTGGCAGCAGGTTACACTGAGCATGTAATAAAGACCTGTTTGTGTCTCTGCAGACTTGCACAGGGTCATCGTGGTCCTGTTGCCTCTCAGTCTGGTGCTGCTGGTCTTTGGTGGGATCTTCGGTCTGGTGGCGTCTTTGGCTCAGAGCTGCACTCTTCTCACCTGCATCGCTGCATACTTCCTCATCTCCAGTGAGTGCCATTAACAGCTACACTGCATTCATTGGCCTTCTACACACATCAGCACACATCGTTCGTAAGCAGCAGTGCTATCGCTGGAGTTTGTGTTGTTGTGTAGAGGTCAGTGAGAGATGCGTTCAGTGGCTCAGACAATGTCACACGTGGATATAAAACATAATGGGAATGAAAGAAAGCAGAAAATGTCAGGTTCTCCAGCTGAATGCAGCTGTTAGGTGAACTGGTCACACACAGTCAGGGGTTTTAATAGAAATTGAGGTTTTTCGCTCAATAATACATATCCAGAAAGCCTGCAGTAATGAATAGCAAAAATATTGAACAGATTTATTTGATGCGTTTCATCTGTTTATGGGATTTATTTTCTAATCTAGAGTCACTTTTATTTGTATAGTGCTTTAAACAGAGCCAAATTATGCTCTAGGCTCAAATAAATAGCAGTGTAATGTTAAATGTATTCATACTAAAACTCTTTTAGTTTGGCATGCAAACTGAACAAATGTTGTGTTGTTTTAAACTATAATAATAACATCAGCATTTGAATCTGTCTTGAATGATACATAATTAATGGTACAGGTTGTAGGACCTGACACAAGAGGGCGCATTACCAAAACAATAACAATTGGGTGGTTTGATGACGTTTGATGCTTCTTAGCATTTATTATTATTAAAATCAATAATAATAAATGTTATTTTGAACTTACCAATATCATTTGCAATAATGATCATATCATATCATATCATCATTCATATTTCTGTAAATGAAAACTGTATTTATTTATGACTATAGACTATGGATCAAACGCATCCTCACACGGGTCTAAAGACGAGATGCCCCGCGCTTTGGTGTGTATACCCCATAATACTAATCTTGTTGATCGTTATTGTCATGATCTCTAGCTTGAGTGCCTGTGAGTTTCAGTAGAGGGCACTCCACTCAGGATTCATTCCAACTCCATTTCCCATCCTGCCTCATTCCTGGGACTGATTGCACACACACACACCTGCATCTGATTACACACCTGCAGTTAATACACACACACCCATATAAGCAGCACACTCACGCCAACTCACTGCGAAGTCTTGTTTAGCCCTGTCTAGCATTTCCAAGCATTTTTCCTGTGTTTTTTCTTCCCGTGTCTGATTTTGGATAGTGTTACTGCCTTTGATTCTCTGCCGCCTGCCCTGACCTCTGCTTGTGACTGTTATTGATTCTGGATTTCCCTGTCAAACCTGACGCTGTTTCTGATTACTGCCTGTCTGACCACTCTTAAATAAACACTGCAATTGGATCCGAATGTTTCTGACTCCACGTAACAGTTATAATAGCATACGTGGGATCTGTCCTTATCGACAGAATAGGCGGCAGATGGTAAACATTAATTATGTTCCATAAATAAGTAATACAATCCACCATAAAACGTGCAAGAATAATTAAATAAGGAACTGATGGAGGAAAGCTAGTAGTTTGCTGGACGCTCGCCACTACTTCCGCATTTGGCCACGACACTGTTGTCATGTGGTTTCTACGTCAGTAAAGGCGGTAACAAAGGGTAACTGACGTCATTGACAGGCGACTGCACTTCCCCGTGTCACTGTTTAGACTGGGAATTTTCTCATGATTTACAAGTAGTTGAAAACATTAGATATATTGTTAGTAATCAGCTGGACAAAATATATAACACTAGTCTAGTGGTTTTTGGGTATTTTACTGCAAATGTTATACAAATTGTACCTTTAATTGACACCTTCATTACACTTTGTCATTATTTCTTCTCATCACTATTACAGAAATCAGGAGATTATCATTGTTGTTAAAAAAGACATCAAAATATAAGTGGGAATGACATGCAGGCTTTTTTTGTGAATGGACGTCACATGTGTCATGCCAAAGATGAAAGGGATCATCAAGACTTTTATCAGTGACAGGTGCAAAAGCTTCTTCTGTCATGGTGTGGGGTGCATTAGTGCCCATGGCATGGGTGACTAGCACATGTGTGAAGGTCCCATTGAGTCTGAGACATATAGTGGGATTGTACAGAGACATACTATGATCAAACTGACATCTTTTCCTGAGAAGTGATTATAGTGAGGCAATGCCAAGTCTCTTTCTGGATGTGCTAGCACTGCATGGTTGTGCTTGAATGGTCTGCCTGCAGTCAAGATCTGTCTCCTATTGAAAATGTGTGGTGAATCATGAAGAGGAGAATAAAACATTGATAACAAGGACTGATTAGCAGCTAGAGTCTTGTTCCTTGTTTAATTTCACCTGCTCACCAGCAAAAATGTGTCTCTTCAATCCAGGAATGATTAAAAAGTGTAATTCAAAGGAAAGGTGATATAAAATAGTTGCAAACATGTCTCTGTCCCAACTTTTTTGAAGTGTGTTGCAGCCATCAAAATCTATTTGTTTTAATTTACAAAATACAAATACAGTGAAGTCCAGTGAAAACTGGCTCCTTTGTTCATATCCTTTTCTCCTGAGTGCTTTCTATTAATGACTGCGTTGAATGTCACACAGAGTCTGGTTTGTAACTTGTTATTCTCTATCTTTGTCATGATTGCATTGAGGTTTATTAATTACATTACAGTGTGTTATCTATTTGTATAGTTTATCATTAAAGAAAAGGAGAAAAATATAAGACATTTTAAAAAACATTTATTCTCTGCAGATGCAGTTTTTATGTGAATTACTGTCAATTATTCACAACCAAATTTAGGTGAGATCTTCATCCAATCCAAAAATGTTCAAAAGCAATTGCATCAAATGAATTGTTGACATGCAAAATCATTTTCCTTACTGAAATCATTGCCTGTGAATCTGCCAAAGATGTCATACTGTATGTCCGCAGAGCTTTATTTCTTTACTGAAACTGAACTCTGTATATAAGTTACTAATATCATTATACTAGGACAGGAACCACATTCAAAAATTTTACAAAATGGCTAAATGTTCTCTGTGTTTCTCTCTCTGTACACATTTGTAATCTCTGAAAGGCACAGAAGCAAACCCCACATCGGCTGTGTCAGTGCATTTTTTATTTAACATCTTGAAAAAGGAATGCATTGTTTGAGAAATGACTGGAATTTAATTTCAGAGAAGCAGGAAAATCTCTCCTCTGTTATTTCTGTCGCGTATCATGAGTGATCGTGAAAGGTCAGGGCTCCTCTGAGCTTCATGTAAGTGGGTTAATTGCAGCAATAATGACTGAGTTCCTGACGGTTCCTTCAAGCAGTTCTCAAGGAAAGCACATATCTTCTCTTATGATCATGGTGATTACAGTATGAGCTTTCCTATTGATACTCCCACCACTAACCTGTGAGACTGTCATATTCTGTGCTTGTGTGCTGCTGAGTTTAATTCTAAAGAAAATACTAATTTGCTTAGATAGGGTTTTGCCATCATGAATTTACTGTATATAATGTGAATAAAGCAATTACAGCTAGCCATAGAGCACCACTCACACAGTTTTCCATTAAATTACATCATATTTGTTCCAAATTGTTGTTAATGTACATAATGGCTTCACCCATGGTGGAAGATTATGCATTTTTCAGTAGTACTTTGGTCCTTTTGTGGCTGGAATGACATCTATGCTTCATACAGAGAAAAACTATATTATAGGCTGCATTTTCTTTTCCATTTGCTAACTTGAGAATGCAAGTACAAAATGCCAATCCCGGTATGCGGTAAGGTTTTTAAAGGTTTAAAAAAGCCATATAGTGAAATTAGGAATTCAAAAGAGTCTCAGAAATAAAGGTACGAAAGCTACACTGTATGTAAAAGAAAAAAATAAATAAAGAAAAACAGAAAGACAAGAAAAAAGCCAGATATTTACAGCATTAAAGATTATTATTTTACAATAAATTACTGTAGTCAGAGATATATATTGTGAAATCAATGCATGCTGGGATCATTGTCTTACAAATTACTGAATGAACAGCAGAATGATGCTAACGTCACAGTAATTTACTGCTCTTGTTTTACTGTGCATTCACATTATACAGTTGTCTTTAAATATACAATATAAAATAATATATATAAAACAAACAATTCAAACCAAAACCTGGTGGAATAGCACAAATAGGACAAACAAGAATAAAAAAACAACATGATCGGTTCATGCTGGGTGCCTTTATTATACATATGCACTGTGATGAAGGTTTTTTTTTTTTTTTCAATACTGTTTTTTTTTTTTTAATAAGTCAAGCTTATTTTAAAAGTAAACTTGCTAGTGAAGTACTGTAGAGTTAGATGCAAGTGAAGTCCCACTGTGAAAATAGTGTGAAAGAAATGCAATTATTAAACAGAAACCGCTGTAATTTCGCACTTTTTTTTTTTCAACAGTGTGTCACTGGGGCAGTACATTTTCAAATGTACACCTTGTACCTAAAGAGTGCTTTTTGGTACCTTAAAAAAGACAATTCAAACTAAGAAAATGTAATGTGTTTTGGATATTTATAACTTCTAAAAAACAGCTGGAAAACACTACCTAGGATGGTATCTGGGCCTTTATTTATAAATGGTGTAGTAAGTTCGTAGGAGGAAAGGAAGAGGACAAGGGGTCGGATGGACTACTGACAAGTTTTTAATAAATAAAAAGTAATCTTCACAAACACCAATGGTGACTCTTATTCTGACACTAGCACAAGCTATCGGCAAACACTTCCAGTTCACTCCTTCAGGCTTCAGTCAGCAGTTCGTCTCTCTCTCGACTGCTTCTCTCTCTCCTGGCGTTTTATACTCTCTCCACGCCAATTACTAAAACAAGAGACAGGTGTTGATTGTTTCTGCCCAAACCACTCACTTACCTTTCATCTCCTGATTCTCTCTCCCGCTGCAGAATTCGGCTAAACCACGCCCCCCCCCCCCCGCCACATACCCCCACCGCCCGACTCAGGCCTGGGAGCCATCCTTACTTAGCCTCTCTCTTCGAGAGATTTTAGTAAGGTCAGTCAAAGGACTGGTGATGTCTGAATAATCAGGCATAAACCGTCTATAATATCCTGCCTGCCCCCAGAACTGCCTTACCTTCTTTTTGGTCTTGGGCATGGGCATGTTGCAATAGCGGCTATCTTGTCAATTTGGGGACACACCTGTCCATGCCCCAAGTGGAAGCCCAGATACCTTACTTCCACACGCCCAATCACCCAAACACTTCTTTGGGTTGGCGGTGAGTCCAGTCCCCCTCAGCGATCTCAGGACAGCCCTCAGATGCTGGATATACCGCTGCCTATCATTACTAAATATAATGATATCATCCAGGTAGGCAGCCACATATGCAGCATGGGGCCGCAGAATCCTATCCATGAGGTACTGAAAGGTGGCCGGCGCCCCGAACAACCGAAATTGAAGGGTAATAAATTGATGTAAACCAAACGGTGTCGTGAAAGCTGTCTTTTCTTTGGATAATGGAGACAAGGGGATCGGCCAATTACCCTACGTTAAGTCCAATGTCGAATAAAAATGAGCTGAGCCTATTCCATCAAGAAACTCGACAACCCACGGCATTGGATACGTGTCGAATTTCGACAAAGAATTCACCTTGCCGTAATCCTCACAGAACCGGACTGAGCCATCCGTTTTCGGAACTAAAACTATCAATCTCGCCCAGTAACTACTGGATTCTTCTATGTACCCCAATGTCGAGCATTGCGGCTAATTCAGCCTGAACTACCTTTTTCTTGTCCTCAGGTAAGCGATACGGCCAGCTGTGAATTGCCACGCCCGGCTCCATCTCGATATGGTGCTGAATCAGGTTTGTACGGCCCGGTAGGGGCGAGAAGACGTCGACAAATTCTGCCTGTAATTTCGTTAGATCAGTGAGTTGGTATGGCGAGAGGTGATCTCCCCCTAGGGCCAGGGCGAGGGATTGTGGTTTGACATTTGCCTCTGTTCCGAGATCATCCTCCCCGCCAATCACCGGTCCCAACATCACTGATTCCGCCTCTTTCCATTTTTTTAGGAGGTTGGGGTGATAGATCTGACATGCCCCGTTTGACTTGTCGTGCGTCCTCAAACGGTCCCTGCCACTTAGCCAATAACTTAAAGCTCGACATTGGGAGTAATACAAGTACTTTCTCTCCCATTGCAAATTTGTGCAATCTAGTTCCCCTGTTATACAGCTGGCTCTGGCGGTCCTGGGCTTGTAACAAATTCTCCATGGATAGCCGCCCCAAAGTGTAGAGTTTTTTTCTCAAGTCCATCAAGTACTGAATTTCGTTTTTGCCCTGAGAAGGTCCCTCCTCCCAAGTTTCTCTCAGTACATCCAGCACTCCTCGAGGCTGGCGTCCGTAGAGAAGCTCAAAGGGGGAAAACCCCGTGGAGGCTTGTGGGACCTCTCGCACAGCGAATAACAAGGGCTCTAGCCACCTATCCCAATTCTTGGTGTTTTCTTGAACGAACGTCCGGATCATGGATTTAAGCGTGCGATGATAGAAGATAATTCGAATCAATTTAATGCCCAATAATCCGTACAGTTCGCGTAGCATACATGACGTAAACGTTGTGCCTTGGTCAGTGAGGATCTCTTCCGGAACCCCCACCCGGGAGATTAGACGAAACAGGGCGTCCGCAACACTCTTATCGGAAATGTTACAGAAGGCCACTGCTTCAGGATATCGTTTTGCATAGTCAACTATGACTAATGCAAAGTGATATCCCCATGCAGATCGCTCTAATGGCCGGTTGAGGTCCATACCAATTCTCTCGAAGGGGACCTGCATTAAGGGAAAGGGGAGCAAAGGCGCTTTTCGGGACGGCCGGTGGATTCACCAACTTACATTCTGGACAAGACGCACACCACCTGCGCACGTTTTTTTGTGAATGACCGGCCAAAAGAAATGGGTCATGAGGCGATTCAGTGTTGCTGCCTGTGATAATGATTTTTTGCATAAAATCTGACTGCTATTTATGTTTTATGCTCCAGGGTCACATATGAGAGTATGGATACGTTTGTTGCTGAGGTTGTTTAGTAAGAGAATGGAGTGTAATTACATCTCTTTGTCCACAGGTCTGTTGACAGTGTCCGGTGTGAGCATCTATATCAGTTACTCTCAGCAGGCTTTAGAGGAGCTGCAGCACATGGTGGATATTGAGTCACTGGCTCACGTCCATATGTCCTTCGGCTGGTCTCTGGTCATGGCCTGTCTGTCCTTCTCCCTGGAGCTGCTGACAGGGATCCTGCTCATGCTAGCGTCCCGTCTCATCCACCGTCAGTGCCACCACGAGCCTGTTGCAGTGCTCTCCATGAGCCAGAGCTCACCACAGCTTATGAGACTGCAGTGATGATGATGATCATTCTATCTACTGCCTTATCAAGAGATGAGTTTGTGCTGCAAAGTAAAAATGGATTGCAAATGAGACAGCTGCATCAGTTATTGAATGAGAGTGCTCAGTCGGGGTCTGCCAAATTTGTCTGCATCACTCGAGTGTGTCAGTGCAATCACGTTTTCCTCAAGGCTTCTAGAAACACATTTTCCAGAGCTAACCGGTGTCATGTGGCATGCATTTACTGTATATACACTCTTAAAAATTAAAGTTCCAAAAAACTTTTTTCCAGCGATGCCATAGAAGAACCATTTTTGGATCACCAAATAACGTTTTAGTGAACAGTTATTAAAATAACCATTTTGAAGAACATTTGAAAAATCTAAAGCACATTTTTCAACTGTAAAGAACCTTTTCTGCCTTCAAAAGGTTCCATGGATGTTCAAGGTTCTTTATAGAACCATTGATGCCAATAAATAACTTTTATTTTTAAGGGTGTAACATGATGAATCAAGCCTTTGCAGCATCTCTAGGCACACATTTTGTAGCATAGTGTTTTTTTTCTGCCAATTTTGGTAGAAGTTTGTGTTTTTGCTTATTACAACCAGACAAGACCACTAACCTCTTTTAAATTACAGTGTAAAAAGTTGTATTTGTGACCACACTTTGACATTTTATAAGAATTGTAATACAAATTCGACTTAAATATATAATTTACACAAACACATTTTCATGCTGATATGTATTATGTTTAGTTGCAGTATTAATGCTTAATAGAAAACTGTCATATAACTTGGAGTAACAGTTATTTAATTTACCATCTACTGTATATGTCATGTTGAAGTACCTTAATAAACTTAATGCCCAGCCATTTTCCCTTCATGTTGTGTATATAATTTATTCATCTTTTAGTGATTTTTACTGCCTAATCATTACGATGCAATCTCATTTATAAAGACACTTTGCACTTAGTTTAAATTTCAAATGACGCTAGTTATAATTGTGTTTTCATTTTAGGTAATTACATCTATCTCCCTAAGGCTCTCATTTCATTAAATGTTCAAGACGCAGCATGTGAGCTCAATTCAAAAATCAATTTGTCACTAATTTCCAATCTATTTAGGAAACCAATTTAAGAAATGTGTCATAGGAACACAGTGGGCTTGAGAGCTCAGAAATAGTTGCATCAATTTTCATTCCAATTTCCAGAAGGATGTCTTCTACTTAGACAACCAGTCAGTCAAGAATGTAATATGCTGCATTATTTCCAGGGAAATACCTGTATGGCTTTGTTATAATGATAATTGCAGAGCCCATATAGGAATGGTGACTGGGTGGCTGTAAATATCTGATTGCTGCATTAGAGGCCAAAATAGCTGCAATCAAGACATCATTAAATGCCAAACCAATTCTACTGATAAATGGAATGAGGAATGTGCCTGAGCATTTTAAAGTTTCCCTTAATCACCTACACTCTAAAATCAATTCTACGAACAGTCTAAATAAATAAATGGTTTGTAATTTTCTAAAAAATAATACTTAATCATGTCAAAAGAGCCCAAAAGATAAATGTAAACGCATTTGGAGGTGATCTTGTTGATTTTGACAACATTTAATGAATTTGTAAATTAAAATGTGTTCAATCTTAGGCTCTCACAATGTAAAAACAATACAACAGACATTGTGTTCTGCTCTCGTGAGTTAATGAACAATAGCTGGTTGTTCATCCAATTCTTTTTCTGGATTACTGGATATTTAAGGTAAGCCTACACATTTCTTGATTGCTTAGTAAAGTAGTAGTACTTCTCCTCAACAAGGCACTTGACTTGAGAAATCCTTAATGTCCAGAACTGGAGTGGAATGAGTTATGGCAAAGCTCCTTTCGAGGCAAGTCAGTTCACTCAGCACTTCTTACAGCAGCTCCATCAAACAGCAAGAACTGAAGTCAAAGAAATAGATGACTATGCTTATTGGTGTTTGGCTCTTTTATTTAGAAGGTGCTTCGGGTGCTTCGGGTGCTTTGGCTCTTTTAAATTTGGGTGCTTCTCAGTACTCAAATTAAGGAATGCTTATTTTCAACGCTTTTATTTTTTTAATAACCAGAAACACAAGTAGAGATTCTTTAGCACAGATGGTAACACTCTGAAAGTGACACATCAGTGGTCAACAATTTTACTTTTTTTTTTATTATACACTGTTTGTGATTAGTGATGGTTCACCAATAACAAAAGAAAACAACTACAACATATTAATCATATTTATTATGCATCTGTATTTAGTTACTGTTTTAGATCCAGCCAAAGAATCTCTTCTACAGACACCAGAACAAATCCCTTCTCATGCATATATAAAGGTTACCATTTATGGCCCTATCAAAAAGAACTCATCTATGGGGCTGAGGAATGGGGAAGAGAGTTAAAGGAGCACATTAAAATCTCAGAAAGTCAATGAACCAGACACATATCACTTAGAAAGTGGAAAGCCTTTTCAATTTAGTGGCACAGCATGATGGCTCTGGCTGCCCAGGTCCCTCTTCTTATCATGAAATAATTCACCCTGAAACGGCCTGATGCTGATTTATTCAATTCTTTGAAATATACCCTTGTGCTTAATGAATCTGGTGTGAATTTCTAAGAAAACATCTTGATTGGCATCTATGGTTCCATGAAGAGCCATGGAATTTTTCCTTTGCAGATCAAATATTATTTTAAGAACTGCTCATTCAAAGGCTCTTTGGGAAACCGAGAATGGTTCTTCTGTACCATCACTTTGGATCGTTAATGTTTAAAAATTCAAAACATTTTATACTGTTGATTATAACTCTTTTATAGGGGTTTGTAACTCACGTGGTGTTTGTTATTTCACATGCTAGTTTGAAGGTACTTTAAATAAACTTTCAAGTGACCCTTTACACATCATGCATTTATTATTGGTGTGTGAACAATGTTTGTTATTCATGTGTGTTAGTTTATGTTCCGATGATAGTTACAATCAGTGTTTTTTTTTCACAGGAGTATATGAAGTATTAATAGATCTGTGTTTCGAGTTTGACACTAAAGCCATTAGAGCTGGAATCTGTGAGTAAATGGTTGAATAGTGTTAATTAATGATTGTGTTTTAGTAAATAATTCAGTGGTTTGAATTAGAAGAGTTTAAGCCTGTAAGTGAATAAAAAATAAAATGTGTGAATTTGCTTTTGGTTACCGTGCTAAACACTTTTGTAATCACCATAGCTGATGATTAGTGTCACTAGCTTTGTCACATCATGTAAAAACAGACCAGCTCCAGGTGAAATACAGTAATACATGCTTGCACTGGATCCTAGCTGGCTGAGAGTGAGTGAGAGTGACTGAAGAGCTTGATAGGAACGCTGCTATAGATTAAACCTGGGCCAAATGCATTAAACTTTTATGGTGCGTAATATTTCTTCCCTCACTTGCTGCATAATCAAGCAGAGCTTGGGGTAAACACATTGCTCTCTTTCCTGTTGGCTTTGACGGATCAGTGCAATTTGTTTTTTTCCCCCTCACACATCTAAGAAGCTTTTTCTTACAGCCAGAGCTCAGGTGTGAGGATTATTTTTTTCTTCTGTTGCTTTAAAATATATAACCACCCCTCGGATGGATTCTCACAATCATTTCATCATTCATCTTTTCTGCTGTGTTCCTCCTCACTATCCTCTGCTTGGACTGAATGTGTTTTCCATTTCCTTTTTACACAGACCTGAAGGTTCCTAATATCAGGTACATTATGTAGGTGGGTTTTCATCTTCAACCTTGAATGCCTTTCAGTGTATTTATCATTTGAGCCTCGCAAATGGAAATATGGCCACATCAAGTGAAGTGCAAGTTGTATTTTTATCCTGCAGAATGTAGCGGCTCATAAATGACTCATGCATTCAGTCATCAAAAAGAAATATGAAGGTATGAAGAGACGTGCATATTAGTATTCCCATTCTAGTCATTTACATATAAGCATCATGTGAGACCTTCACAGCAGTCCAGATAAAATCCCATCTAATAGATCTTGTAATAACAGTGGCAGACCTCAATTTGAAGATGAAGTCAAGTGGGGATCGAAACTATCTCTCACTGTTTTATTCATATGGTATCTCATCTTGGTCTACTTATGTTCTCTACCACTGGCTGAACGTGCTCAATATCTTTTATCTCATCAATATGCAAACCAAATTTGACTTGAATCCTTAATGCTCAGGCATATTGGTCTTCTACTAAACATCCTTCTTAATTAAAGTGTTGGTGTTTGAAGAGCACAGTGTGTGTGGACTGTCATTTTTTATGCATTGTGTATGGAGAGCCGGAGGCAGATTTGAGGACTGAGGAGTCAAGTTGTGCTCTAAGAAATCGTCCTTCACTTTGATGAGAACAGACTTCTCATTCATTTTGCTGTTGATGTGAAAGGTTGTGCATCCAATCAGCCTCCACCACATTTTGCAACAAATGTCACCTGTCTCATAATTATGAATTTGGCCTAGTGTTAATAAATGTGTTTGATTCAAAGAGTTGTTGTTGTGTAATAGTTTAGGTACTGTGCTGAATTTGCCATATTTTGTCTAATGTAAGGTCTTAGTCCTGGAATAACATCATTGACAACCAATGTACACGAATAAGAGGTGACTGCTACATATATAAATCCAATCAAATAGTGATGATATTCAGAGCTAATTATCATATCTCCATCCACACATGCGGTTCATTCAAATGCTGCTCTCATCTGGAGTTCATAATTTGTCTAAATTGCCCTTTGAGAGGGAAACGCCAGATGGCACTACTGAATATTGACAGATTGTTATGGCGAGAGCTGATGATGTCAGCATGCCAAAGGCGTTTTCAGGTCAACAGCAATCAAAAAGTTACTTTCTTATTGCATGTTAATGATCTTATTGTCCATGTATCATCAGTGCACATAATTCCAAAGGAAATGATTGTTATTAATTGTTATTAACACAAAATGTATACTGGTTTTGATGTGAAATGAATGGAAAACATCACCAATCCCTTTAATTGTCCAATCCAAGGGATCACCATTCCCTTTTATTGTTTAATGCTATTGTTTAGTGCAATATGAGTTGATGAACTCAATCCCCACCCTAAATTTGTATGTGAAATTTATATTTTCCTAGTTAAATATGCTGTTTCTCATGGATATACTTTATGTAACAGAAGTGGATTGCGAATTTTGTCCTGTTCGCCAAATTTCCCAAAATGCCTGTGCTGCCAGTGACCAAAAAGTCCTGAAAATAAAGGTTTTCAAATGTCTGTGCTGTCTGGATGTGGGTAATACAATACAGAGTAATAGAGTGAAGTATTGCATTGACAAGCAGTGAAATTGGTTTTCTCAGAAAGCACCATATAATTTACCCTGTAGAGTCTCCTGTCTTCAATGGGCATGTCCAGGCTTGATATATAGACTTGAAATTGAAATAAAATTGGCACTCGTCTGCTCCTTAACAACTGAGATAAATCATCAGCCTCATTTACACACAGCAGCAGGGCCTCATGCACAGGTCCAATATTTTGACGTGTTCTAGTGTAAATACAGTCTTTGTTGTTGGAGAGTTGGCTAGTGCCAATTTTCTTGCATCATTTTTGAAGTGTACTTGCAGCCAGTGTATATGCAACCAATTTAAGACAACACAGTCCAAACAATATCCTATTTCGAACAAGAAACACATTACAATCAGTGCTGGATGTGATTGAACGTGGATTGAAATATCAATGGTTCAAGAAGCTGATTTAATATTTTTCATCAACTCTTTTAAGCTCTATTAGTCTTTATGAAATGAATTTTCAGGTCTAAATCACCAATGTGAGACCATCACTGGACAGGTAAAAAAAGCACATACAGTACAGACTAAAAGTTTGGACACACCTTCTCATTCAAAGAGTTTTCTTTATTTTCATGACTATGAAAATTGTAGAGTCACACTGAAGGCATCAAGGGCTATTTGACCAAGAAGGAGAGTGATGGGGTGCTGCGCCAGATGACCTGGCCTCCACAGTCACTGGACCTGAACCCAATCGAGATGGTTTAGGGGTGAGCTGGACCGCAGACTGAAGGCAAAAGGGCCAACAAGCGCTAAGCATCTCTCGGGGAACTCCTTCAAGACTGTTGGAAGACCATTTCAGGTGACTACCTCTTGAAGCTCATCAAGAGAATGCCAAGAGTGTGCAAAGCAGTAATCAAAGCAAAAGGTGGCTACTTTGAAGAACCTACAATATGACATATTTTCAGTTGTTTCACACTTTTTTGTTTTGTATATAATTCCATATATAATTCCACATGTGTTAATTCATAGTTTTGATGCCTTCAGTGTGAATCTACAATTTTCATAGTCATGAAAATAAAGAAAACTCTTTGAATGAGAAGGTGTCCAAACTTTTGGTCTGTACTGTATGTTTAACAGAAAAGAGAATAAGACATACTGTTACTGGACCTGCATATCAAATAGTCTGATGTATGTTGTGGTTGATGAGTCCTCTGAGACCCAGAGTAAACATACTAAAGTTTGATGAGCAGATAATAAGTAAAGTTTATAGTTTCTGTTATTTGGTCGCACCGCAGTTGCAAGAACAATGTAGCCACTAGATGTCCTTCTAAAATCATGCAAATGCTTGTCAGCTGATTCACTTTCACCAGTAACACAAATCATTAACCATGCTCTCATCCATAGAATGTTTGATGTATATTGCAAAAATCATTTTTTTCCAGTGAGTTTCTTTTGCTGACCCAGCTTATGAAGTCTAAAAGCACATGAATGTGACGACTTGCAGATGAACAAGCAGTCAAATGTCAAAAGTTGCCATGACCACATCAGACTCATATGGCTGTGAGGACATTGCGATGATTATCAAATGTCAGTGATTTCCACATGAACAAAATAAGCTGAAGCTAACGTTCTGGTGCGGTGTGTTCTGCTTATTTAACAAGTTAATAAATGATTATTGTAAGGTATCACTATATTTTGACGGCCTATGATAATGCAAATATACAGTACGAATCTCAAATATTTAATTGAATGATAACAGGATTTACCAGTGACTGATTACATTTGTAGAACTCCTAAACTGTATATTTTCCCTGTTGGCTAAAGGGGATCCTGCGCTAACAAACCAAACGTTAATGGATAGCTTTCTATAGACATCATTTGTTCATTCTGGAAATAAAATAAAAAGTCTGTGTCTAGCTCTCCTAACATATGAAAAAAATAATACACTTTTAGGAGACATTCTAATTATAAAAATGCTGACACACACTATTAGACCACACTATTATTTTGTTGAATAAAATGCTCTCTGACATCTGCCACAAACAAGAAGCAAGCCATTGCTTGTCAGTGTGTTTTCTATTAAGCTTGTGTTCCTTTTATTTACTCACTCTCCTTTTCCAGCCATAACTTGGTTTTGAAGAAAGTGTCTTGATTTGTTTTGTCTGTGGTACAAGCTGTCATGTGTGGACACTAAAGGCTAGTTAACATCACCCCGTTTCCTTAACAAAAAGTCAATCGGATTTCGAATCGGAATCGGAAATCTACAAGTTGAACAATCTGTTAGAATAGCTTGCAAAAACACAAATACAAATGCAACGAGGATGTAAAAGTGGATTAAATGAGGTTTCCTCTTCCGTTTGATGACATTTAATGTTTTCGACAGCCTATGCAGTTTTATTTTGTTTAAGTAAAAGTAAAAAAAAATGTGCCGTAGAATAAAACATGACAACATCGTGTAATTGGAATGAACATGCTAATGCTAGTTTCAGGAGTGCCACAAGGACAGATAGCTTTGTCTTGGGTGACAATGACTTCATGCGTGTGTGCGCTCGTTTGCGGTTATGACAAAGCCATGAGTCATGGTTAAGTGCGTAATTGTTCTTTGAAGCGCTGTCTGTTATATTTACATTAGCTTAGAAGTATTTAAACATGCCATAAACACTAAATTCAAGAGAAAACTGGGTCATTCTCACAGTCAGCCTTGACTTCCTTCTTATGTAAGGAATTAAATGGAACTCAATCCACCATAAAAAGCATGATGGCTCAATTGACTACATTTGAACATGGCGTGATCGCAATAACGGTTGTTAATTACACACAATGCAACCATATTTTGCACCAGCTTGTCATCCTCATTTTATTCGTGTGCGTTTCTGTGTGTTTAAATACATTTTATTTAATGGTGGCTTAAAAATAGCTTCTTCCAATGTTGTCTTGGATGTAGAAGAACAGTTCACTCGGCGACGAGTATTCATCATTTGCTTTTTACATATGCATTCTTGTTCTATCGACCCCAAAAATACAGTATACATTTTTGAAGAGCTTTTTTACAGCTCTTTTTGCACTTTGAATGAACTATTCATTTCAGAGCAGACGGCAGCGCACACCAGAGGGATATGAGTTTCCCAAACTGCCCCTGACAAAGGGCTCTAATTTTCTCAGCGTGCGTTCCCAGCATTCAATCAGCTCACATCAATTCCTCTTGTTTGGTGCTGAAAGCCAGTAGGAGTTCTCATGTCCCATGAATCAAGAGAACAGGAGCAGTCGCCTCTCCTGCACAGAACAAAAATGAATTATAAATAAATTCAAAACAAATGAAAACTGGCAATGGCTGCAGGGTAATTCTGATAGGATGATATTATGTGTTATATGTATTATGTATTCTTTAGGAAGCAAAACGTCCAAAACGTAATATCTTGTTTCATATTTCTTCAAATTATATATATATATATATATATATATATATATATATAATGACTGACAAATATGCCAATGTGCCAACATTTGTTTATGTTAAAACTGTCTAAACCAAATGGATGGGGATGAGTGTATTTTTGTGTTGATTAACTGTTAAGGAGCTGGAATGTCAGGTATATTTTAAGCGTCACTGTTAAAATAGTTGTTCAATAATTTACCAGACTCTTACATAACAACAGAATAGCATTCATTGTGATTGTGTTTAAACACATTTTACGTAATGGTGGTGTTTAAAAATAGCTTGCTGTCTTGGGTGTAGAAGAAGAGTTGCACCTGTATATATTTTACCAGATTCTTATGTAACAGCAGAATAGTATTCAAATGACATTCCTGAGTTCATGTGTGTCAGTCAGATGTATGAGCGCAAGGAAGGCATTTACCAGATGTGCCCAGTTTCAGGGAAGCATTCAGATCTGGAAGATTTCACGCGCGCTTACAACACGATAAGAGCTTTCACACTCACTAAACAAGCGTAGATAAGTTTAATTCAGCAATATACAAGGTGTTTCTTGCTAAAGACATTTCTATTTTGTGTATTTTACCTGGTCTGGACCGTTGTAGTAACCAATTAATTACCAATAACTAAATGAAAATGCAAAACTAATCCCCAGCTATGATCTACTCACACCAGGAGTTAAAAGAATAATGTTTGGAATGCTTATTTGGGATTAACGTTATAAAGTGTGCAGTTTTCAATTAGTTAGCTACCATTCTTTTCCCAACAACCCATGAGCCTACGCTGCATCACACAACATCTGGTCGTCATGACAGTAAAGAGGGCTTGGCTTTCTCGTAAAGCCTGGAATAGCAAATCTATATCCTCGGTTCATCTCCTGTCAAGGTTCTTCAGGGAACTACGGGAATCTTTTTTTTTTTGCCTTCCTCAGCAGCATGTTATTAATCTTAGCGCAATCCACTTTTAAACATTTTTAAAAGTCTGTTTACTTATGGTCTGATGCATTTACAGGCCATTTCTTCTGCACCAGTTTCACGCTCGTTTGCGCTGCGCTCTTATTTTGCATACTGTTTACAGTTATGGTACACTGGTGCGTCCCCACATAATATAAAATCCGGTTCCTGAAGCAAAACCAATCGAGAGCCACTGACGGACAGTAAACACACAAATCTAAACCGTGACAGCATGGCATTTTGAAACTATTATTTAGTGTGTGTGACAGCTGCGCAAACAGCTTTGTCAACCCTGACATACCATGACAGTAAATCAAGGGCAGGGCTTTTTCCATCAAGCGTGCAATTGTGTCCTTTGTTTACATGTGTTTTTTTTTAAGGCTTCTCCCTCCACTTAAGCAGAATCATACATCAGTGCCAACAGGAATTTCAGTGGAAGAATAATAATAACTAACGAATAACAAAGGCCCAGGTGACCCTTTCAATGATAAACTGCAGTAAAATGCAGTCTGATTACTCCAGTGTATGCAGTAAATCTTTAATCTGTGAGATAACTGGAATACAGCTGCGGCTCACTACAGTACAATTATAGTTAAGTGTAGTAAATTTGCACTAAAACTGAAGTTCAGTGAAATACGGTTAGACTAAACAGTACTGCAGTTCAATCCAGCTGCACAGCACAATAAACAAGACTCCTGTTATGTAGCTGCTGGCATTAGAACTGTGTCAGTTTTTATATTACACAACTGCAGTTGTAAAGTTAAAACTGCCAGCAGCTATGAATGTTTCTGGCTGTTGTCTGACTCTTTCAAACATTCTTTTTGTGTGACTTTTTTGTTACTTGCCAGTTTGCTCCAGGCATCTTGAGTACAGATTTTTGTTAATCGTTTCAAGGGAAAATTCTCCCTGGTATATTTTGATTTGATCAAAAACAGCAGAATAGCATTCAGATCAAAAACTTTAAGTAGTGTGCTAGTTGTTGACGTTGAAGTGTGTGCATGTTACTGACCATGGTCCAGTTCTTAGGAATAGCTATAACAGTGAATGAAGCAACTGGAAACCTGGACACAGTTCAGAATACATTCACATGTAGCAGAACAACAAAATTGGGAAAACTAGTTACAATATTACCAAAACCTTCATTAATAAACCACAAAGTGTTGTTAACTAGAAAGGGTAACACTTTATTTTTTGATAGTCCACTATTTTGGGTATTCTTCTAAGTAACTTTACAACTACATGTCAATTAGCAGTCATTAGAATATTAGTACTGTAGATTGTCTGCTTAATATCTTCTTACACTTTCTTTTGATGCTCCCTCAACACATTCTACTGACTGTACGTTTGATACTGCATGACAATTTATTCATAACCATAACAGTCTATTAACACTCTTATGAGAGTTAGTTGACATGTAGTTGCAAAGTTACTTATAGGATGTCTAAAGTGGATTGTTGAAAAAAAGTGTTGCCTAATCCTGGAAGGCAGTAGATTACTAAAGCTTTCATTATTCCAGTCAGGGGTGTCCCAGAGGGCAACTATCCAGTTGAGTTTAGCTTTAAGCCAAATTAAGCACACCTGAACAAGCTAATCCATGACTTTAGGCTCGCTAGAAACCTCCAGGCCTTGTCCAGAAAACATATTTTTCTCACCCTTTTGGCCTTCTATCTATACTGAGACTTTTTTTTTTTTCAAGGAAAACAGAGCTTTTCACTCTACAAAGAGGATATATTTAAAAATGCTGTTTTCATGTTGTAGTGTTGACTGTGAAAATGGAGGTATTTTATTTTTTTTAAACGATGACACGTGTTTAGTCATGTGACACATATTATAGCAATAAATATCTCTGTTTACACCAGTATTGTGCCTGTTATGTACTATTCATTTTCACCCTCTTGCTACAGATGTGTTAATTCGTACTCTATGTATATCAAAAGTACTTTAGACAGAGCCGGTCCTCCCAATATGTAAAATACGCAAGCTGCATAGAGCCCCCGAAACACCCTTGCTCTCAAAGAGGATTTAATTTTAGTTTAGTTTTTGAATTTGGCCAGTGGTTATGAAAACATGAATGATTTCTTTTAATGTGCTGTGCTGTCCCCCTTTCTGTGTAGAAATCAGTAAAATCCTGTAATGTGAACGTCGTACAGTCTTAATTGAGACTAAAAAGAAACAAGCTGAAAGTGTACCGAGCCACAGAAGAGACACTGTTTCTCAAGTGGAGTGAAACACAAACGAATGCATTTCATTCATTCGTTCATAACCACTGATCCCGCCAGAAGAATTGCATGAAAACTTATTATGTCTGTTCCATCTGTATTTTACATGCGCAGTAAGGCAATTTTTATGTTTTTTCCGACATTTTAGTGTGGATGAGAAACATTTAGAAAACACTTGAAAACACTAGTGTGGACGAAGAGCTTTTTAAAATTAAAACACTGTTTTCAAATGTATCCAGATTAATTTAGACATAGTCCCAGTTAAGTGTGTTGAAGCAGGGAGGAGCTACATTCTGCAGGACATTGGCTGCATCCAAAATCACATACTTCCACTACTGTATACTATACAGTAAAAAAAAAAAAACAGTACGCGACAAAATAAATATGTCTGACTTCACAGTAGACATAAAAGGTTTGGTAAATAGAACTGAGGTGACCTTCTGAAGTGTGTATGCGATTGACACATTACTATCCCATGAGGTCAGGTAGATACTGGTTGGTCACAAGACAATGACATCATGCTAAGTATCGTGCACCCAGATTACATTTAAACAACACACATTCTTACTAAAGATAGCGTACTCTTTTCATGGTATGAGGAAGCAATTACTTATTCAAAAAAGTACAGAGCGAGTACGCAATCTTAGACACAGCCATTGGTCCTCCAGGAGCAGATTTGGACTCCTCTGATTACAGTAAAAGGGGCAATTTAAAGTTAGAGGTGTGGTTATCTGTTAGCACATGTGCTATAACCATCCTGAGCATTAGCATTCACATGGTTTACAATTTGATTCCCGCACACTTCATCACTTAATCTTACTGTTTCCTTATTAGAATGTCTCTGCTTTCTACTATCACCGTTATTAAAACACAGATAAAAACAGATCCTAGGATACTATTGTTTTTTTTTTTTTAAGTAGTGCAGTTGGACGATAATGCTTGGCACACATCACTGCACCTCAAACAAACATTACAGAAACATCTTCTCCTTTCATCTAAATGCCGACGAATTTAAACTGTTGCCTTTATTTTTAAATATTACAAAAAAAAAAAAAAACCTCTGTGTGTTAAAATACTAGTCACATTTAAATCTAGACTCAAAACTCATCTGTTTAGGTGTGCATTTATTGATTGAGCACTGTGCGATATCCGAAGTGCTTGCACTGTATTTTACGCATTCTCTGTATTTTATGTAAAATAATTTTCTATTTTTAACTTTTTTTTTACCTGTTTTAAACAGTTAAATTAAACTGTTTTAAATTTTAAACTGTTTTTATTTTTATTATTTTTCTTCGTGATTATTTTACTTTCATGTAAAGCACTTTGAATTAGCATTGTGTACCAAATGTGCTTTATGAATAAACTTGCCTTGCCTTGCCTTACACATGGCTTACTGTGACAGAGTGGCTTTATCTTCAGAGGAGTGGATTTTAATGGGGAAAAAAAAATATCTGCAGCAGATCCAGGAAGAGGGCTGATATGAAAACATGAATGAATGGATATATTAACATCTATATTCCTTTGAATGGAGTTTCTGTGTACCTGATTGCATACATTAAATGTAGCCTAAATGTTTGAGAGTAGATTTTTTTTAGAGACAAGTTTCTTCTAAGTCACTGCTGAAGTTTCAGGCCGACAGTACAATCTGCGAGAAAGTCTTTGGTTTTATTACAAGTTTTCACAGAACCTCACAATGGCAGAAGTGTTAAAAGCATTTCCAGGTAAAGGGGGTAGCTGTGGTTTGACTAACAATAACTGACTCAGATGTGAATGTTAGAAGATTGCTGTTTTGAGATGTGTGGGTCTGAAGTGTGGGTGAAACTGTTGCAGTGAGTGGGTTGTATATATTCCTGTACAACAATTCTACAAAACATGTTTTGAAATACACATTAAACCATATATATATATATATATATATATATATATATATATATATATATATATATATATATACATATATATATATAAACTACAAACTACAAACTATACAAACTACACTGAATATACAGTCACATTGCATATAGTGAAAAACTATCATTGATTTGTTTAAAAGTTTTGATACTTTTTAAAGGTGACATAGTTTTTATCAAAATACTTTGTCTAATTACAACTTATACACAAGTATAAGTCATTTTAGTGAAGTGAAGTGAAGTGACATTCAGCCAAGTATGGTGACCCATACTCAGAATTTGTGCTCTGCATTTAACCCATCCGAAATGCACACACACAGAGCAGTGAACACACACACACACTGTGAGCACACACCCGGAGCAGTGGGCAGCCATTTATGCTGTGGCGCCCGGGGAGCAGTTGGGGGTTCAATGCCTTGCTCAAGGGCACTTAAGTCGTGGTATTGAAGGTGGAGAGAGAACTGTACATGCACTCCCCCCACCCACAATTCCTGCCGGCCCGAGACTAGAACCCACAACCCTTCGATTGGGAGTCCAACCCTCTAACCATTAGGCCACGACTTCCCGGACGACTTCTTTTAGGTTGATTTCCCTAAAAATGTTTCCCTACCGTCAGGCTGAATGGTTCAATGTGGAATGATTCCAGATGCATTTGAACTTGAGCACAGTTAGGCACAGGCATATCCATGGCCTGTATTTCTTAGCATGCTTAGCTAATCATGCTGGCGGAATGCCTTTAGTGACGTTATCGACTCAGCATGTAACTCATATAATGTCATGGCAGTAAATGTCTTTAATAGCAGGTCTGGAAACTTTTGCCTGTCTACACATTGATCATCCAGCACTGTGTGCTCGCTCCAGTGTTTACCTACATTATCACACTCTCCCAGCCCTGTGCCATTAGGTAATGTGCATTCTAATCATGATTTTACAGCCCCACATTGGAAAAAGACATTTCATTTCACTGTGTTCGGTTGAGCATCCTAGACTGGGGAACTACATTGCAGTATAATGTGTATCTGTCACTCCATGTAAATGAGCTATAATCTAACGTCCAACCTCAAACCACTTATTTAGCAAAAATAATTACTTCACACCTCACTAACAACACCTAATTTTATTAAAAACAGCTCTACACTGTGAAAAAAGGACATTAGGACATTTTACTCTAAGTTTACTAACATTTATTTTTGCCCTAATACAATGCACAATTTAAAATATGGGGAAAACATTGTTCAATATTTCTTCATGTGGCACAGATCAGATGTAAGCAGGGAAAAAGGACACTGACAACCCGCTGACTGACAAGACAGAGCAGGTTACTTTTGTTATGAAATATAGTCTCAGCTTTAAAATGTTGTTCAAAAAATCTAACAATAAATACCATTTTGTGGCTCTTCAATGTGTCTTGACAGATCACTGTTGCACTTCAGTTCTAGCTGCATGTGAACCGATCATCTCTTTCTCTTCATTAGTTATAGCATGAAATAAATATGAATGAACATCAGAAGGTTTCTTGTTTCAACTTGCTTCAACTGTCAATACACTGTTTTTCAAGTTTAAGTCCACCAACATTAATCTACTATCCTGTCTGGGTTGTTTGTTGGACAAAAATGGCATTATGATCACCTGTCAATCAAACTTCCTGAGAAGTGTCAATTGGGCTAGTGTTTCACAGACCGGGCATTTTGTCAGTGCATTTACTCTGGGTTGTTTAGCCAAGTGTAAAATCAGATATCGGATATGGGAACCAATTAAAAATATACATAAACAGGTCACCACAAAAACCACAGTGCAAATGTAGCCATACATTTACTTTCTTTCCCATTCTGATACTTGATTCTTTAACAAAAAAGAGGTGAATTATGAACTATGGTCATTAGTTTCACTGAACTCTATTGGTAATGATGAAACTTGTAACCATGGTTGCCTTTGGGAAGTGCACCCCAGATCATCTTCACCATGTCAACATGCCTAAATGCACTGAATTGCTGTCATGTTAATGGCTGATTAGATATTTGCACTTGGAATGAGTGTACCTAATAAAGCAAAATATTGTAGGATAAGTCACACAGTCACACAGACCAAACCCACTTTGCCCCCAGGGTCTTGCAGTATGATCTATCTTTTAGTTTATGAGTGTTCAGTAAGTGCCCAACCCTCTCTGAATGTCATTTCCTGTCAGAGTGGTCAGTAGGCAGGATGTCTTCATGCACGGCCTTGTACAGTAGCATTGAAGCTTTACTCAGTGCACTAATGAAAAAAAGACCTTGTCTAAATATGAAACTTTCCTTCCTTCAGTAGATAAAACACATGACTAAGGACTGTTAAAGCTGACACATCAGCCATATCCTCTTACCAGTGATGATTCAATAGATTCACAATGAAAAGGGGGGCTACTTTAGACCAGGCAACCTTTTTAAAATTTTCTATTGTCCAATTTTTTCAAGCTTATGCAAACTGTATCATCAGTTTCCTGTTCTTGTATAACAGGAGTGGCACCTGGTCTGGTCTTCTGCTGATGTGCATTCAGAGATGCTCTTCTGTGGACCTTTGTGTTTGTAACAACACATTACTGTTGCCTTTCTATCAGACCAGTCAAACTTCAAACCAGTCCAGTCTTTCTTTTCTGACCTCTGAAAACGAGAGATTTTGACACACTGCCCAGGATTGCTGCTCAATAAGTTTTAACTCTTTCAAAAAAGGGGGTTAGTTGTTATTCGTGAAATTGACAGTCCAACTCCAGGATTATTCATTTTCTATATTGTAATACTAAAAGGAAATGTAAAAAAAGAAAAATATCAGATTCAGCAAGTACAAAATGACTCCTGCTAATGTGATACTGCTTAAGCATTTAAATAACTTATATATTGTAGAATGTATGAAGAGCTGGAGGACCTGTCATCAACCTGGAACAAATGAATTGAGACCAAATGAAATGTGGCATTAGTATGAATCATTTAGGTTAGGATGCATTGTTATCATCGGAAGGGTTTCCTGATACATTAAATGAGTCACATTTCTCAGACTCCTTTGAATCATTGCAGAGAGAGAGAATTTGCTAACAAAACCTTATGCTTTCACATACACTTACTCACTCACCCGTGGCAAATGTGTGATTACCCACAAAAATGATCACAAATAGGTAGCTTTATTCTTTCTCATAAAGGACAGTGGGATTAAACAGAGAGCAAATTGAGAATGTCTCCTCTTCTTAGATGTTTCATAAATCTACTTCTTTTTACAAGTATGGAAGAACCATCACTTCTACCACAAAATATTGTTTTTTAAGTTATCTTCCTGATGTATACAAATTCCTTAGCATATCCAAAACCTCAGAACAACTTGATGATGTAACAGAAACTATGGACTCTGTCTTTTCTACTTTAAATAAAGTTGCTCCTTTACGCTTAAGGAAGGTTAAGGAAAACAGTTTGACACCATGGTATAATGAGCATACTCGCACCCTAAAGACAGCAGCCCGAAAAATGGAGCGCAGCTGGAGGAAAACAAAACTAGAGGTATTTCGTATTGCTTGGTGGGAAAGTAACCTATCCTACAGAAAAGCATTAAAAACTGCTAGATCCGATTACTTTTCTTCTCTTTTAGAAGAAAACAAACATAACCCCAGGTATTTATTTAATACAGTGGCTAAATTAACGAAAAATAAAGCCTCAACAAGTGTTGACATTTCCCAACACCACAGCAGTAATGACTTTATGAACTACTTTACTTCTAAAATCGATACTATTAGAGATAAAATTGCAACCATTCAGCCGTCGGCCTGGTGAAACACACCAATTTGAAAAACTAATGGAATGCATAGTCGATATAAAAAACTGGATGACGAGTAATTTCTTACTGCTAAATTCTGAATGAATGCAGCTCGAGCTGGAGGCCGTGAAGAAGCAGATTCGTGACCTGGAGCTGAGGAAGGCCCAGCTAAGAGAGCAAAGAGCCGCACTGTAAACCTCCCGGGCTGATGCTCACAAGTCTGGAGTAGGTATACAAAGTGCTGCTAACATTCCCACCACTTCTACTCCGTGTGTTTCTCTGCACAGGCCCGGTGTACCCAGGATGCGAACCAGATGTCCTTCATTCTTTCAATAGTACACCACAGACCATGGATGATTCCACAGTGGAGGACATGACTCAGGCCCCGGGCGACAACTTCTCATCTTCCGGTCTGCGAGATCTCCAACCAGAACCACTTCGCTCCCCTCCACGAGACAGAACGCGACGCTGTGATCATCAGAAACTCCATCGTCTGACATGTCCGTGCTACGCTAGCCAATGGTAAAGTGGAGGTTGTGCTTCACAACCGGGGTAAACAACACCCTGCTGTGGCAAATGGAGACACTGAAGAGGGACTTCAGGAGTCTGACCGAGATGGTGCACAGCACAATGCCTGTAGCAACGATCATTGTGTCATGACCACTCCCCATGTATCAATGAGGACACAAAGGTTCAGTACACTTTTTGCTTTAAATGAATGGTTATTGTCATGGTATAAAGAACAGAAAGAGCTCTTTCTTAATAATTGGAATCTTTTCTGGAAGTGCCCTAGGCATTTTCACACCTGGATCTCCTCTCGGACAACATCTCCAGGACACTTCACTCCATATGACTGGTAAGCCAGTTGTCAAATAACTACCATGATTAATTTTATTCTACCCGCTTAAATAATGGAAGTACTTGCACTGTCCAATCTATTAAAATTCTGTCTGTTCACAGAATAGTGGGGTCAAAATATAAATTTATTGTAGGATTTAGAAAAAATATATATAATCATTATTTAACCAGAAAATGTAAAATAAATGAACAAAAAAACTTTGGGCTCATAAACATTAGATCACTTACACCCAAAACAGTTATTAAAAATAAAATGATCACAGATAATAGTTTTGATGTACTGTGCTTGACTGAAACCTGGATAAAACCAAATTATTATATTGGTCTAAATAAGTCTACTCCACCAAACTTATTTTATAAACATGAGCCCCATGAGTCCTGGGGGAGGTGTTGCAACAATATATATTGATATTTTCAATGTTATCCAGAAAAGAGGATACAGGTTTAACTCATTCAAAATACTTCTGCTTAATGTTACACTGCCAGATATACAAAAGAAATACATTGTATCTCTTGCTCAGGCAACTGTGTATAGTGTACCACCAGGGCCATATACAGAATTCATAAGAGAATTTGCAGATTTCCTCTAAGACCTTTTGCTTACAGTTGATAAAACACTAATTATCTCAGATTTTAATATTCACATTGATAGTTGAAAATGATGCATTAGGACTTGAGTTTACTGACCTAATAAACTATTTTGGAGTCAAGCAAAATGTCACTGGACCCACTCATCATTTTAATCATAAACTAGATTGAATTATATCGCATGGAATCTATCTTAATGATAAAGATATTGTACCTCAAAGTGAAGATGTTACTGAACATTTCCTTGTATCGTGCATGCTGCATATCACTGATATTAACTATATGGCTCAGCATTACCATCTGGGCAGAACTACTTTTCCAGCAACCAAAGACTTATTCGCAAATAACCTGTCTGATTTATCTCAACTCTTATGAGTCCCCAAAAATACACAGGAACAAGACAAAATGACTGGCAACATGGGCACTATTTTCTCTAATACATTAGAAGCTGTTGCCCCCATTAAATTGAAAAAGGTTAGAGAATAATGTACTGTGCCATGGTATAAAATTAATACATACTCTCTCAAGAAAGAAACTTGTAGTCTTGTAGTGGAAATGGAGAAAAACTAACTTGGAAGTTTTTAGATCTGCATGGAAAAACCGTATGTCCAGCTGTAAACAGGCTCTAAAAACTAATGTCTAAAATGTTAGAAAATGTTGTGTCTGTTCAACTGTGCTCCTTCCTGCAAAAAAAAAAAAAAAAAAAAAAAAAAGATCTGTGTGAAGAATTTCCATCAGGTTTCAGGCCCCACAATAGCACATGAACTGCAAATATTGAAATTACAAATGACTTGTTACTTGTGTCAGATCAAGGCTGCATCTAATTGGTTGTTTTACTTGAATTTAGTGCTGCATTTGACACCATCGATTATGACATACTCGTAGATCAATTACAAAACTATACATCATTCATCATCATTCAGGGCTGGCTCTAAGATTTTTTAGATCCCACCTGTCCTATCACTACTACTTTGTTTATTTAAATGGGGAGTCATCTCATTTATCCCCAGTGAAATATGGAGTGTCACAAGGATCTGTCCTAGGTCTTCTGCTATTTTCAATATACATATACCCCTTTGTAATATTATTAGAAAATAAGGGATTCGTTTCTACTGTTATGCTGATGATACTCAACCATATATCTCAACCAGACCAGATGAAACTTCTAAATTATTGAAGCAAACAGAGTGTTTTAAAAATGTAAAATATTGGATGACCAATCATTTTCTCCTAATAAAATTCAGATAAGACAGAGATATTACTTATTGGACCTCTTCCCATAACATCCGATGTACTTGCTACATCATTAGAAGAATGGCATCTACGCTAATATTAGTCTGTTCCTCTCTTATTCCAAGGTCATTATAACTGTCTTCCTCTGAGATTTCCTATTCTTTCATTTAATGCCCTTGTCCTCACATGCCCTCCTAATAGCCAGAGGATGGGGTTAAAATACTGTATATCCCTTATCATTGTTCCCCAGCAATTTGTGGCTTTGTCATTATCTGACAGAGCTCATGCAGTTTGAGCTCGTTCTCCTTCTGAAACATAGAAATGTGTAAACACCTGTTGCCTGGCTCGTTTCTGATTCCTGGAAAACCAGCAGGATGTTACAGTATATGAGCTCTCATAATGGCACTGAAAGATCTGCAGTGGTGGAAATACACACTCTCATAAGTTCACATACACTACAATGGAAAGAAACCTGACCACAATAGTGGAAGTGATAAAGACTGAGAGTGTGTGCGGTCTGTACTACAGTGCACATCGAGGGTCTTTTTTGTTCTACTGATTGAGTCAAAGAGGTTCTGAAACCATTAAAGAGGGGCCAGGACCACCAAGATACGCCTCTGATCAGGGTTTCCATGAGAGGAAATCTTAATGTTTGTTTACTGTAAATCACTGATGAGTGTGAGAAGACTTTACTCAGATGAATGTATGTTGTCTTACTATAATGCGAGTAATGATGGAAAACATTTTGTATTTCTGATAACATAATGTAGATGACAGTAACTGTTTATAACTCATATAACATGTAACAGTAACTCATATAATGAGGAAAAAACTAAACAGGTGCTGATTATATAATTAGAATATCAACAAAAAGTTTATTTATTTCACTTATTCCATTCAAAAAGTGAAACTTGTGTATTATATTCATTCATTACACACAGACGGTTTGAGGTCCAGTGTAAAGTTTCCACAGTCAGTGATGGTTTGGGGTGCCATGTCATCTGCTGGTGTTGGTCCACTGTTGGTCCAAGGTCAACGCAGCCGTATACCAGGAAGTTTTAGAGCACTTCATGCTTCCTGCTGCTGACCAACTTTATGGAGATGCAGATTTCATTTTCCAACAGGACTTGTCACCTGCACAGAGTGCCAAAGCTACCAGTACCTGGTTTAAGGACCATGGTATCCCTGTTCTTAATTTGCCAGAAAACTTACCTGACCTTAACACCATAGAAAATCTTAGGGGTATTGTGAAAAGGAAGATGCGATATGCCAGACCCAAGAATGCAGAAGAACTGAAGGCCACTATCAGAGCAGCCTGTGCTCTCATAACACTTGAGCAGTGCCACACACTGATCGACTCCATGCCACGCCGCATTGCTGCTGTAATTCAGGCACATGGACCCCCAACTAAGCATTGAGTACTGTACATGCTCATGCTTTTCATATCCATACTTTTCAGTTGGCCAAGATTTCTAAAAATCCTTTCTTTCTATTGGTCTTAAGTAATATTCTAATTTAGAGATGAATTTGGGACTTTCCTTATTTGTCAGTTATAATCATCATTATTAAAAGAAATAAACATTTGAAATATATCAGTCTTTGTGTAATGAATGAATATACGTACATAATATACTTTCACTCTTTGAATGGAATGAGTGAAATAAATAAACTTTTTGATGATATTTTTATTATATAACACCTGCGCTTATACAATAAAAAAGGAAAAAAGCTAATAATGACTGCATTTTTTATTTTATTTTTGTGTTGTTTTCCAGTATTAATATAAAAAAATTAAATACATTTACCTGAGAAGCATAAATAAGTAAATTAATGAATGAATGAACATTTCACAGGCATTTGATGAACAGAAATGGACTAACACTCTTTCTATGGACTATGGACTTTCTTTTTCTTTTTTTCTTTCTTTCTTTGTGTGTGTGTGTGTGTTTCTTTCTCAAATGTATCTTCATTTCAGATATTTGTACTGTAAAAGTTAGTTAGTTAAGCCAAAACTCATTATAACCAACTAAAACTAGTTAAGCCTCTGTTGTTTCAGTGGGACTGCCATCCTGCTCTTGAACATATTCAGGTAGTCCAACATTGAAGAGGAATGCAGGTACCCGGCCCGGGGGTCTCGAAGCCAGTCTGAAGCATGATCTGAGTGTGTGCAACACCTACCTGCGTTCGGGCAGTAGTACATTTTACAGCACTCCCGAACTGCTCACTACTGCTCACAGGCAAGAGAGGAGGGTGATCGGGATCCAGGATTGCCACTTCTCCCTGTAATTTTTTTTTTTTTTTTTAAATGACAAAAAGATTCTCTGAGATGGTACTCCTAAGATGGGCTCTGAGAACAAGTGCTTGCCACCCCGAGAAACCAATCGTCCATGCTGTGGAGGCTTCCATAAGACCCCAGCCCTACTTGCGTCCAGGCCAAGCATAGCCATCATCTTTGGATCCGAATCCGAAACCACTGCCTCTGAAGCATCGTACTGCCAAAATCAGAGCTCTTCAAAGAGCACGCTGAACTGATTCAGTCATCCTCAAGCAGAAATGGCTTTGGCTTATTTAGTTTACTCTCAAAGTGGATTGGTCTCTCTAAGCGAGAGCCCAATTTCTTTGGTCGCCGACTTGACTCCTCGTGACCTACTGAAAGCAAACTAGCGTTACTTATTTGAAGGAATATCTCAGATATTCCATTGTTGATTTAAAGTAATGCCTTACTTTAACAGTTACTTGAAAAAGCATTACTTTATTAAAACAGAACAAAACGTGTAGTGATGTGCTTAATGATGACTCTATTGGCCTGTTCTGCAATAACAGTTATTGATCAGGCATAACAAGCAATTGTCCTGTGGATTTCACTAAAAAGGCTGTCAAAGGCAGCGTGTGAGCATGCCCACTTCTGTGGCGTAAAGGCCGGTTAACATGCATCATGTACATCATTTCTGAGAAAGAGGAAGTCCCTGGCTGTTGACACAGCAGCTGATGTATGATAACTTTCGGTTGTTCTTGTAACTACAATTATACTGCATTCCACAAAGTTAAACATGAGGGCCAGGACTTCCTGTGTTCTTTCAAATTAGATCAAGTCAAGTTTTTTGTTTGGTTATTAAAAAAAAAAGCGCGAGAAGTGGGTTGGTAAAAGATACTACGAGTACACATTTTTGAAACTGAGGTACCTGGAATTTGCATTTCATAGTAACAACCTTTTTGCTTAATTCTCTACGAATTAATGTATTGAGAAATACAAAAATAATGACTCAAATAATGATTTACTGTAGCTGCTCACCTCCTGCTGATTGGCAAACACTGTTACAGCCGATATCTGATTTACTGGTAGTTTGTATGTCATTCTATATATAAATAATAAAATAATAATATAATACAATAAAGAAATAAGAAATAAAATAAAGAAATTGATTTGTTACAAATGTGTTGTTGGATTTTAACTTTGTATTATTTACTTTCTTCTGTGTGTAATTCCTTTTTAAAATATGCAAGAAGGTTATTAGGTAAAACGTATTCTATGCACAAAACTATGTACAAACCCAGACACTTCTGTACCAATGCACAAACTCCATTTTTTTTTCTTATCCTATAACTGTTAAGATCAGGCTGAAATGATCGAGGACCCTGTTCACTGTAACTTCAGCTACAGCATAGACAAAATAATGCATCATAAATTCCAAGTGTTAAGAGAACAGCTTTCTTTCTTTACATTATCTCTTCTTTTATTGTTACCCTCCTTCATTTCTAATGTACTGTTGATTGTTCAACATCATACTGCAGTGACACAATACCTTCTTCGCATGCTATGCAAGTCAGCATCTTCCCCACTTTTGAAATATTGGCCAATGCTAAGAGTATTCCACTGTTACAAGAGAACATATTAAAAGAATGCTATTACTGTACTTTTGGGAAATCTTACACAGCCCGTATCTTGTCTTTTTTATGGTTTCAGATGTAGATCTTTCAAGTATGTATGTATGTGTATAGAATAAAGTAAGCAAAATCACACATGCTTTGTGTCATGATTGTGTTGAGATTTGAAAGTCTTTGCTTTCACAATTTTTTTTTTTTTTCCTATTCATGACAGAGACTTTAGAATTAAGTTTACAACAGAAATTTAGCTCAAAATGAACATTCTCCTATTACTTAAGGATGGAATAGATTACACAACTTTTGGACAATTTTTTGCCCTTATTTCTGAACAAGTTAATGCTAATATCAGAAAATCCAAGTTGACAGTTTTAATGGAAAATTACATAATGTATGATGGTCATAGACTCCGGACTATGATTCCATCCAGTTTGAGGATATTGAATAATGTCATGCATTTCCTTGTAACAAGGCACGTGTTTCTGCCTTAATTTGTTGTATTCTGAAACAACTTAAAGGTGACATATCATGAAAATTTGACTTTTCCATAAGTGCAATAATCGGGTCTCCAGTGTATCTACTAACCCAGTAAACACGGAAATTAATCTGCAAGTTTCCAGCCACGGCACAGCCATTGTGTGTTTTCACAAGTTCCAACGGTGTACCAGTTCGAGGAAAGCATGCAGACTGTTCTGTCTTTGGCTACGCTGATGAGCACAGAACACTATTTAGAGTCCCAGCCTCAGAGGAGATAACAGAGCAGTGCTATTATTTATCCTCTTTTATATGATGGTTTCAAGACAATAGCAACAATACAACAATATCAAATTTTTCTTGCAGCTCGTTTCCATGGATGCACCAAAGGCTGTGTTTGTACTGAGCTTTGTGCTGTGAGGTTTCCGTTGACGTCAGAGTCTCTGGCTGTAATCTGGAATTGTCACCATGGTTGCAGTGTATTTTTTTTTTTCTTTTTCTTTTTTCCTTCCCTTTCTCTGGGAGTAGTTCCAAGTTATTACTTGTCTTTTCCAGTTAAAACAAGCAGGCCGCTTTTCTCTCTCTCTCTTTGGCTTGATCTTTTTTGTTTTGTTTTGTGGAATTTTGTAGAGACTGACTCAGGGTCAGAGCTTTAATTAGGTATTTTAGTGAAAACTTTAACATGAGAAGTGAAAAAATAAAACAAATAAATCACTTTTTCAATTGTTCCACAGGAAAAAAAAAAAGAAAAAGAAAGAAAAAGGAAATTGCGAATGATAAAAATTCTATGTGATTTATGTTTTAACCTGTTCTTTGGAAGAGTCTTGGACGTTCGTAGAGAAATGGCATTCTCATTATTGTCTGGGAGTTTTATCTTAGACTTAAGGAACTTAAGGAACTTCTATATTTCTATTATTATAAAGTAATAGAAATAAAGAAGAAACTACAAACAGTGAAACCACTGACATTTAAGAGGTAATGCAGAAGAGGGGAATTGCTTGAAGAAGTTATTATGTGCTAAACGCACACGACGGCACAGTGCTTTCCTCATTCATAATGTATGAGCTTTATGTTTTTACCTGTATTGTTTAATTTTAATAAGTTCGGATTTGAAGCACAACCTTTTATGGCACATAATTAAATATTAATGCATATTTCAGGAAAGGCTGTTTAATTATTCCATGTTTTAATGAGCAATGTTGATAGAGTCACTATGAATTACAATATGTAATAGTTCTCACACAATACATCCTTTACATGAGAAGCATGACAGATTAATTATCATACATAAGACAGGGTATTCAATAAATCTTTGATCTTTGAGAATCACTATGAATCACCTATTTTTACTCTTTTTCATCTCTTCCTTTTTTGACTTTCTACCTTAACCTCCTTGGTTTTCTTTAAAAACGTTTACGGTAAGCAGAAACTACCCTGCCTGCCTGTTTTGAAAATGAAACAAAGGGCATGAAATATTCTGACCTTTTCTTTGTTTCTTCTGGTTTCATGAATGGCATTCATATGGCATTCATTGTGGTGCCACATGCACACATATGAGCATTTACCCTTTTCTGTGGAACTAAAATAAATGGAAACATATAAGAGGTTTTCTGGGGAGAAATGACTGAACAATAGATACATAGTTAAAAATGAAGACAGCAATGCATTGTGACATTTCTCTTCATATATGGAAAACTGGCTTCATATATCCACGTAAAATCACCAAAACACTGAAAAAAAAAATATATATTGTTTTAGGCAAAAACTAACATCATTCATTCATTCACTGATTGATTTGAGCAATAATTCCCAAGAATCCATGGATTACACTGAATTTATAACAGCTTAGGGGGTCCGCTTCGCATCGTGCCTAACAATGCTCCTTAACTGTTGTAAATTCACTGTAATCAATGGCTTCAAGGGACTTACTGCTTTTATAAAACAGTTATTACATACACGTAGTAAGCTTTCACGAAATAAAACAGAACAAACAAAGTGTAATCATAATAATAACATTATTTTTCCACCAAACAATGTAGTTCCTCAGAAACGGTTGTGGTTGCAGCAAAGTGGTTACCGAGCAACACACAAACGTAAACAAAGGTGTATATTTGTAGAGTAATTTACAACAGCTCTGAACATGGCTCAGCCAATCAGAATCAAGGACCAGAATTATTTGTTTTATAATCATTTATTCATTCCAGAAAACAAGAGTTAATATCTTAAAGCATTTTGCCTCTCATTTAAACTGTATCTTGAGACAAGACAAAAAAGGTCTTAGTTTAATTTGTTCCATGTTAAACAACTACATTTAATTTGATATTTGTTCTAACTTCAATTAAGTTATGTGAAATATGTGAATATTAGATGTGTTTTAATCAATTAATAAATACAAAATATATAAAAAAAATTACAGGTTGGTAATCTAAAGCTGTGTAAATACACAAAACAGTTTGACGGTTGTGAGGTGTGGTCTGCACATTACGTGAAGGCAATGCATGACTTAGTTCAAATAAAGAACTGAACGTCCACATTTCTAATTCTGCCCTGTCTGAACACGTAATTGAACCACATGTTTCCACGAGAAAGCTAAATAGAATGTGTGGTTTGGAGAACATAACGATTATATTACCTTCCATCCAAACCAGCTGATGTGGTCGTCTGCCTGAAGTTATAATTAGTTCTCTTATTATAAATAGAAGTATTCTGTCGGATGAGGAAGGAATCTAGTGTGGCGGTTTCACTGGATCGTCGGGGATTCCTGTGAGCTCTTTATCTGCCTCAAACCAAAACAGAAGAACTGAAGCGTCTCAGGCCTTTTGACTGGTCTGTCTGGTATTTTTACCGTCATTCCCAGCAAATTTCCTCTGAATCAGGGCTTTCTGAGGGAAAACACCGCTTAGTTGTTTTCAATACAATTTTCCAAAATCTCAGACCAAATCTGCATTCAAACTTCCATGAAAACTTTTCACTGATAAAAGATGGCAACATGCTTATCTACTGTACGTGTTCTGAGGTATTAATAGGCCACTGTTTTATAAGTTATGCAAATTGTTCTTTATTTAGAGTAATAAAACCCAGGTCAGTTGGCGAATGGTGGCATCAGCCTTCAGTGTTTCAGTGAACTTTGTTACGCTGCTAGATGTTGCAATGCTCATTTGGGTCTTCATATTGAGCAATGATGACAGATATGAACAGAGCTATAATGTCATCTAAGATGGTTAGTAATCAAGATTAGTAACTTCCTGTATGAGAGCATTTGCCCAATTTCACAGAAGTCCTCTTTGAGAAAGATTAGCTTACTTAGTAGGGATTGCAGTAATCTTGAAAAAAGGCATCTAAACTCATCCCCAATCATTTGGCTTGTTGAGGATAGCAATTCTTAAGATTTTAGGCCAGCAGACAAGTTATACATTTCAATGAAGAAGGGGCCTGAGCCATATACATCAGAAAGCCCTAGAGACCTCCTGAAGAAGCCTAGCAATAACTAGAAATTCCTAATAGAATTATATACACAGATGCCACATTAGTAGATGTTTTAATAAACACTTGAGAGCAAGTTACCATCCATAGCTATACGTATTTATATGAAAAGAAAACCATTTGTTTCATGTAGGGCTATGGGACAGGCAACACCACAACAACAGGGCTGGGTACTAACTGATTATATGTAATCATAATTTCAGTATATAACATTTTAAAATGCTCATAATACAGATTACAGTTACTTTTTATAGATTACTTGGTTAAATAGTATTCACACAATGGCAGTCAATTCTTATTTTAAACAGGAAAACAGTGTGTTGATGATGCAAGAGGACAATAGTACACCCTCAGTTTTCCAGTTAAAGTTGATTCTTTATTAATTCAGTGATCTCATCATCCAGCTCATTCAGCTCAAATAGTATCTGCGCAATTGAAGAAAACACGGTTATTTTTCATCATGTAATCAGTCACAGATTACAATGTATAAGTAATCCACCCAGCACTTGCCAATATATATATATATATATATATATATATATATATATATTGAAATTTATAAATTTATATATAATATAATTTTTTATTACCAAGGTCAGTAATATATATATATATATATATATATATATATATATATATATATATATATATATATATATATATATATATATTTTTTTTTTTTTTTTTAGTTAATTGGACGATTTGGATATTATATTGATCATAATAAAAAAACACTACGGTAACACTTTAGTATAGGGTTCAATTCACAATAATAACTAGTTGCTTATTAGCATGTCTATTATTAACATATTGGCTGTTTATTAGTGCTTATAAAGTACATATAATGCGTGACATCCATAATCCTACCCAATTCCCTAAACTTAACAACTACCTTATAAACTATTAATAAGCAGCAAATAAGGAGTTAATTGAGGCAAAAGTCCTAGTTAATGGTTAGTTAATAGTGTGAATTGGACCCTAAAATAAAGTGTGACCAACACTACTTATATACTATTTGTACTACAAATTGGGACACAGCTATAGTTTTATTATAATTTTTTAACTTTTCCAGCTAAAACATTAGGTTTTGTTACATCCAAAAGAAATCTCACAATTTGATTGTGTTTTTGAGAGCTCAGACTGTTCTGTGATTAGGTAACATGTCCTCACATGCTTAGCCTTGTCATAAAACACATATAAGGACAATGAGCATGATGTATATGTAGGTGTGTTTATGTTTGCGTCTACTGCACTTGTATGAGTGGAAGCGAGACTTACCCTGCCTGACTCACTCTAAAGATCCACTGACTGCTCTGTATCACGGATACACACCAAACAAGCAGTCTGTTCATAATGGTGTGCTTTAAGTTATACACGTTTGGGGAGTAACCAGTCACAGTGTTTAAACACAGAGAGCACTTTCGAAATGTTGATGAAAAGCCTCTCACGAAAGCATCTTCCCTGTATAGAGATTACATCATTTCCCTGTCGTCATACTGGAAAAGTGCAGCCACAGCTGCAAAATGAGAAGAATGACAATGAGGTGCTTGTCAGGGGCAGTCCCTTTGAACGAGACCGACGTCTTTCATTGTAGTACATATTTTCATGTCGTAAGCATCGGTTATCTTTAGAGTCCATAAAGGCGTCATTTTATTTTCATAGACATCTGAGATAAGTGTTCTGGGAAGTTATGACATCTGTTGTAAAGTCAGGTCGGAAGTTGATAACAAAAGTAATTTATATGAATATTTATGTAGTTCTTCTTTCAGGGTAATTTTTGATAAATTCCTTACATTTTGACCACAGTAGTGTCAATGAATCATTATAACGTCATACTTCCAAATAGCCATGCTGAAATAATTTTATGTATATACATACTTCCTTCTCTCGCTAGAGCGACTTTCGTTTGTTCTTCTTTATTTCACAGCAGTTCTACAACTTCCTTATTTCTAAAGAAATGAACCTTGTCAAGGTGGCACACGTTAAGCTCAGGTAAGACAAAAGCAGTGTAGAACATGGCATCTGAAAGCAAAAAAAGGAATGAGCAAGAGAAGGTGTGAGGTATTTGTGACAGCGCGTTACTATTAGAGCTCACTGGGTTGCGCAACTATACAAAGAAGTTCTGTGGAATCACATGATCACTCGTTCGGGTACTAGAGAATTTCACATTTGATTATGGAGTACACTGGAAAAGCTGGCAGCTGGCTTAGAATTGAAATGTGATATTAACCTTAGTAGAACTGATGAAAGGAGCTTTTGTGTTTTACCACAGCAATCTAAAATAAAAATTAAAATGACAGCCACAGCTCACACATAGGGTTAAAGATTTGAACACACCCCTGACACTCAACTAAAAAAAAAAATTACGTAATACATAAAACAAAGATTAGTGCTTTTGTAAAATAAAGTTTTTCGGTTACATTTTCGTATTTATTTATTTATTTTTTTAATTTTTTGTTACTTTCGGTTTCTTTGTGATTGTTGATTAAATGTTAAAAAAATGTATCCATTTTAAATCCATGTTGAAAAGTCTTGGTATGTAAATATATTTTTAATCTAATATCAAAGGTCTCTGGGAGACAGATTTATGATGACTATGACTTGACTTATCTAAATGCATATTAGTTTTATAGTTTCATGTTCATTCTTGTCTATCCAGGTAATTTAATTATTTATTTTTTAATGCTGCATATTATCAGCAAGGGAGTTGCAAACACATACTACCAGACCAGAAAGAATTTGCACCTAAACAACAGACTGTCAGTGAATTCTTGTAAATGCATAAAGTTGAGCTGGTTCTGCACATGCATGCAGCAGCAGCAGCTGGTTGCACGCCTTTATGTGGCTGGTACGAAACTGTTTCCTGCTTTAGAGTCTCATAGTTTCACGTGTTGTGAGAGGAGCAAGGTTTTTTTTTTTTTTTTCATTTTACTGTAAACATCAGTATAGCAGGAAGAAGAAAAAGGCAAAGTGTTTATAGTACACAATGTGCCTGTTTGTCAGAAGTAAAAAAAATTCTGGGGTGAGACCATGCGACCTAAACTCATTATTTAAAATTTGAATTTCTTTTCACTCTATCCATGGGCCTGAGCCCAAAGCATTTGCATTTGTGTTTTATTACCAAGGTCAGTAATATTTCTTAAAGGATTGAATGAAACGTATAGTATTTTAAACATCACTGGATGATTTGGTGCTAAGGTTTGAGCTTGAACATGCATGGGCCACTGTAGTTAAAATTAATAATTAATTTGGCACATGCTATGCGAACATAGACAAAATTAAATAACAAACAAGGAAATGATTCAAAAAGATGAAATTGTCCTCATTTTGTTGATATCAACCTCAAATTTGGAACATAACTTTTTTCGATTAATAGCATTTATTTTCTTCGAGTAGCATACATTTAAAGTAGAACTATTTGGGAAGTATATATATATATATATATATATATATATATATATATATATATATATATAGTGCATTTTTCACAAAAAAAACCTCTTATACTGCATTTACGTTCACATTTCTTAACTTGAGCATTAATCTGCAAAGTGTCTTCTTTAAAAAAAAGACCAAACTTAATTGTATTTTCGGGCCTATGCTTCAAAAATGGTTAACATGTAATAAATAGTATATAACCACTACATAAATATAATTTGGTGCCATAAAATACCTTAAAAATATACAATATTAAAATAGTACATTAATTTTATAATTCGGTCATTTTTGACAGCAATGCGTGGAGCACTAGAAAGCTCTATCAAGGTCTGAACTCAGATTTTTTTTTTTTTTCCTCATTGTGACAACATATTGATTCTGTCGATTTACCAACTGTCACATGGACATAGCCTTGCTCATACAAATACAATCACTCTCTATCTCAGACAAACACTCTCTCTCTCTCTCTCTCTCTCTCTCTCTCTCTCTCTCTCACAAACACACGCACACACACACTCCCCAGCTCTGTAAGTACTGTACATTCCAATCCTGTTTGGTTCGCCACAACACTGTGACTTTAGAAACTTGATTGGTTTCCCAGAAGACTGAGTTCAAAAGAGTTGCAGCAGTCACACCTCTTCCCCTTTAACACAGTCTCTACCAAGTAAAGCTACACTTGTTTAAAGAGCGAGAGAGAGAGAGAGATAGATCAGCTGTTGCTACTTTTACACTACCAGTCAAAGGACTTTACTGCATTTATATTTAATCTTTTCAATGGCTTCTGTTTGATTGAATGTTAATTTCATATAAACTGCCTTAGTGTATGAATTTCTTCAATAAATTACTTTTATTTGAATGAATTAGTATTTATTTCATTTTTATCTTTTTCTTTTTTAGTTGAAATATGAAGGGAAAACAGTAAGCTAGTGTGTGGCATACATATGAACTCCCTCAATGCTGTTTTAAAAGTCTGAAATGAAGTTCAAAAAATGTCATTTTCAAAAACGACATCAATTTTAGCTATCATAGTTTTGAAAAATGTTTTAAAATAGAAATAACGAAGAACGAGTAGGTGTGTTTGAACCTTGGGCTAGTGCTATTTTATTAGATATGTTTTGTAAAATAGAATCTGATCACATACTTTGGGTAAACTCACAGAAAATGTAACTTTATTATCATTCACAGACACAATTAGTTATTTTTTCTTCTCTCATGTAATCCACTCATTTGTTCCCACATTCTAGATATTAACTCTCTTTTATTGTCCAAGGTTGTTCTCTTAAATACTGTTTAAAACATGAACTGTTATCCCGAGCTTCCTCATATCAGTCAAAGTCTTACTGGAAGAGCCTTGTCAGAGAGCGAGGGGTGGGGGGAACATTCCCGCTCACCAAAGTGAATATCTCTGAATCAACTTTATCCCTTCCAGGCAAGGACACTCCGGGAATCTGAATCATAGGCGCCGCCAATTCTGATTCATCTACATTTTGAATTATTCTGAATTAGTGTGAATCTGAGGTAAAACAGTCTAAGAAATGAAAAACCCAGAGACATCGAGTTCATTTTTACAAAAATATCGCTCTTTAATAAATTACTGAAATGTTTTCTTGCTTTCATAAATATAAATATGTAACATCAAAACATGGTTGAGATGTCTTCACAAAAGATAACCGATCTAAATTCATAATCTTCATGTATGTAAACAGCATCATGTGTGACAAGGTAAAACATGGGTGATCGTTAGACACAAAACACTCACGTGTGTTAATACATTCAAGAACGAGCAGTCTGCTTTGAACTGCTCCGGACACGAACCACTAAAAAAACACAGACATTTTGTTCCAAAGTGTCACTCTTTCAAGTACAAGCAGAATATAGACATGTGTCCATCTCGATCTGTGTTCAGTCCTGACTCCACAAGGCATTTCTCAGTGGCATGTTCACTATGCCACAGTGCTGTGCTGTAACTGACATCTTCCTTTTTCTGCTGAAAGGCACAAATATTTACTTGGAAGCAGGCGGCGGCTGACTTCTGTTAAATGGCTCGCTATCTCCCTGCTTGGCGGAGCTCACAGATTCGGGACAGTGCAAAGGCAGTGATTGGTGCCCACAGAGTGGGTTACGATACTGGCACTGGTACGGGAAAACAGTACAAAACGTCCATTCATCGAGACTGTTACGGCAAGATCGGTGCTTCAAGATCAGTCACATAAGAATGCATCAGTGATAGTACTCATGACCGCACAGGGTTGATTGGAAAACTCCATGTACTCATGAACAGCTCAATACTTCTTGGTCCAACAAGCTTTACCTCGCATTACACCTAGCTTTAGCTCCCTCACCACTTCTTGTTTCTTCGCTGGCCACAACTCTTTAAATGGGAGCATCATACTCTTGTAAGAAGTCTTTCAGCTGTTGGGGCAGCTGCTCTCTTTTGCTGGAAACGTCTATATGTCCATTGACAGTCTTCCTGCAGAGATGCTGCAGGGAGGACATGATGCAAGGAAGGGGTCTCAACAGCTCCAGAGGGATCTTCTCGCCTGCCGTGTATATGTAGTACGAGTTCCTCGAGCTCCCGATGGACAGAGAGCTTCTGGACAAGGGCATGTAGTGATGGACGAGCTTCAGCACGCAGTCGAAGCGAGGCACGGACTGCATGTTCTTGGAGTCCGTCTGAAGGAAGAAGGACTTGTTGTCGCACTGCACCCGTAGGTTCTTGGTGCCCGACTCGGTCTTGACGCTGAGCGTGAAGAAGTGCCGGTTGTCTGAGCTGTCTCGGACCAGAAAGGTCCCGCTAGGTTCCGAGTTCAACAAGTGATTGGCCTCTTTGCCGCTGATGGAGCCCCAGTAGAAGCCGCTCTCCTGGAGCATCCTGACGGCTTGCTGCACCATCTGGAACTGCAGCTTCGAGCTGAAGGTCTTGTAATGGTGAGACGGCAGCCGCATGCTTGCATCAAACAGGCTGCTGCTCATTGCGTTGTCAAACTTGCTGTGGGTGACCATGGCGCTATGCACAAACCTCAAGCTGCCGGGAACACAACGCAGTTGTACAGCTCTTACGTTGAAAGAGTGAGCCTCTTAAAGCTGGCAACAGAAGAAGGATTTTAGATTAGTATCACAGAAAACCTTCATTCAGCAAAACTGAATTGGAGTAAATGTCTATAAGCCAGTTATTAAATGATGTTGTATAATTGTAGATTGAAGTACATGTAATAAAAATACCATTATTCTAGTATAAAGTCATTTTAACTTAAGCTTGATAAAATTATGATTTGTTGGCATTACTTTTTCTTACTCCTTCATACATAAACGAGATACATATGTAAGATGTATGTAAGTATATAAGATAAGGCTTAATCATAAAATTATATACAGATAGACTAAAGTGTATAAAGCACTTTCAAAATACTCTCATTTCAAAAGCAGACTCTGAAAGTCTCTCTTACCTTTGAGTCTCTTTTGGGAGATTGAGAACTTTTTGTAATATCCAAAGAAGTTGGTCTCTACTCCGGCTGGCTGAGAGCACTTCTGTCTTGTTTGGAGAGGTTAGTGTTACTTCTGCTGTGCTGAGAAGTCCTCTGCTATTTGTAGTGGCATGCCAGTCATGTTCTAGTTAGCTCCGCCCTCACTAGTGTTCCAGTAAGGGTAGGTTGTCAGTAATACTATTCCTGGTACTACAAGTGCTCTTCCCCTCCCCCTCTGTGCTCTTCCAGATCTGCCGCCTTACAGTAAACGTATTCCCTAACAAACACCTCTCTATTGTTGATGGACAGATGTTACCAGACTTATGTTATTTTATGGTATTCTGACATATTTGTACCCAGAAACATGACTATACTGTATGAAATTCGACTTGTAAGCTATGACACGATAGCTCTGACTCTAGTGTTAGTCATGCTAATACACTTCTATCCACAAGTAGGCGCTAATGCTGTCAGCTTAACTTTTATAAGCAGATAGCATACTAAGTAACAGTAAAATGGACAGTAGTAAAGTTATATTTCAGCTCATAAACTTGAATAGAAAATTAAAATGGTTTACAACATGCATTTTAAACGACGCATGCATGGCATATAGACTTTAAAAGTAAGTAGAATAAAAAAATAAATAATAAAACGACAATAAGCAAGTATTAGAAGACCTATACAGATGTGCACATTATTTACTGTGTGTGGGCTATATCAATATATGCTTACACATTATACATATCTAAAAGGGTAAAAAAAAATAAAAAATACAATAAATATAATAACAGATATAACCCTAATGGGTACATACTTTAATGCACGCACACACACACACACACACACACACACAGAGAGAGAGAGAGAGACAGAAGGAAATTCAGTTGCCCTGTTTCTGAAGAAATCCAATGTACTTTTCTTGACTATTTAATTTGTGACACTTCCCAAAAATGCCAATGGCCTATAATTATAAGCTTTTCATATAAGTACTGATTGCTAAATAAATTATACATTATGTCATCTTGACTAATCCTTTTTCAAATGTCAATAATAAGAGAAAAAAAAAATATATGGAATTGCATGTGTGCAGGCATGTGTCTATTTGTCATGATGTCTTCAGGCAGAAATGTACGCTAAAATTAACATGAAAATAAGGGTAGTCCGACTGGCTAAGAAAAAGGAACAGAAAGACGTATCATGAGGCTTATTAGAAACTGGACAAAATATAGCTCTGTTACGAACTACTGGTCAGTTTTCCATTAACACTGAGGGAAAACTGGCCTGGACTTTCCACACCTTTCTCAAGCAGACCGTTTTGCAGTTCTCATTTAAAATCATTGTTTAAAACAACAGAAACACATTATCTGTGTCAGTAGTATATCTTCATAAGAAGTTTTCCTGGCTTCATTTTTCCTGCTAACCCTCATATACATACAAATGCCTTCAACAAACTATCTGTTTTACTTGGCTGCGTCCTAAGTTGACACAGGAGAATGGCTGCTCATCACAGAATAAGTGACTAACTCGGTCACTGCACTTACCAGATAGCATTTGCTCAGAGTAAACATGTAATGTTGATAATTGTTATAAGATCCAGGAATAGTTTTTATTATATTTAAACAAGACTAGTTGGACTGAAACTGTAGCCCTTTATCAAGTTCATCTTGTAAAAGCACTCAGACGGTTGCAGAGTAAAATAGATAAGGTCGGAAAGATAATAGTTGAATAAAAGGCTGGAATGAAACATTGTTTTCCTGGATTTCGTTCACATTTGTGTGAAATTGTTTCATCATTACTAGGAATTTTGCATTAAGGAAGAAATGTCCTTATTCTTACTTGTCAGACAGGACTCTTTAGTATATTCTGTTCTGCTTCCTGATTTCCCCCTCTGCAATTTCTCAAGTAGGGAGGTGGTATTGCTGTGCAGTTTGTAAACTATCCATAAATTACCCATAGATTGTATCTATTAAAGTCAAGTCATCTTTATTTATTTAGCGTTTTTAACAATACAGGTCATGTCATAGCAGCATTACAATATAACATAGCAAAACAGTGTGTCAATAATGCAAAAGGACAATAGTAAAATCTCAGTTTTCAGTTAAAAGCAGTTCATCGTTAAATTCAGTGATGTCATTGTCCAGCTCGGTTCAGTTTAAATAGTATCTGTACAATCAAAACAACAATATTGCTCAATATAAATAGTTTCCAAAAAAGCAAGTCAGAGACCACAGCGGCAAGGAACTGAAATTCCATCTGTGACAGGATGGAGAAAAAAACCTAGACAGAAACCAGGCTCAGTTGGGATGGGCAGTTCTCCTTTGGCCAGATGAAACCAGCAGTTCAATTCCAGGCTGCAGCAAAGTCAGATTGTGCAGAGGACTCAACTGGTTCCAATGGTGTTTTCCCGGTGGTAGTCTGAGAAAAGGTCTTTACTGGGGATCTGTCTGGGGCTCATCCATTAGTCCTGGTCTCTGGTGACATTCAGGGTTGTAGAGGTCTGGGTTGTGCTGGATACATGCTGGATCCAGGAGTGACTGTAGACCATCTGATCTGGGTACACACTGGATCTGGTGGCTACTGTGACCTCGAAATAAAAGAGAAACAGACTAATATTAGTGTAGATGCCATTCTTTTACGGATGTAACAAGTACATTATGTGTTATGGAAGTGTTCCCGGTTCCAATTGTCCTAATTAATGCAGTATAAAAATCCTTTAACAGATTTGAATATTATAAATGTGTACTGCCTCCCGAACAACGATAGGTAGATTATTCGAGAGTGTGTGTGCTTAATAGGAAAAGGATCTGCCACCCGCCGTTGATGTATTATTAAATTGCCAGAGTTTTGAGAGTGCATAAATACCTGGGGTTATGTATTTTGTTATTTTTTTCTAAAAGAGATGAAAAGTAATCAAATCTACCCATTTTTAATGTTTTTCTGTAGTATAGGGTACTTTCCTGCCATGCAACATGAAATACTTCTAGTTTTGTTTTCCTCCAGCTGTGCCCCATTTTCTGGCCTTTTCTCCTCAGAGTGTGAGTGTGCTCATTACACCACAGTGTCAGATAGTTTTCCTTAATTTTCCTTAAGCATAAAGGAGCAACCATATGTAAAATACTAGAAAAGAGAGAGTCCATAGATTCTATTATGACCACAATTATTTTGTGGTAGAGATGATGGTTCTACCATACTTGTTAAAAGGAGTAGAATTTACAGTTTTAGCTATATGAAGATAGATAATGATAATGATCTGAGATATCATCACTTTGCTGCAGAATTTCAACATCGTTAACATCAATTCCTTGTGACAGTATTAAATCTAGATTATGATTTCGAAAATTAGTAGGTCCTGACACATGTTGCTTAACCCCAATAGAGTTCAGAATGTCTATAAATGCTGATCCCAATGCATCTTTTTCATTATCAACATGAATATTAAAATCAACAACAATTAAGACTTTATCTGCAACCAGCACTAACTTTTTTTTATTTTTTTTACAGATTTTACTGATTTAAAATCAGCAAATTATTTAATATACTTTAGTCTGTATGGTGCACTGGTGGCCTGTATACAGTAGCCAGTACAAACATAACAGGGGATTTATCAGTAACACTTGTTTCTCTAGATAATGTTCTATGAAGCACCATTACTTCAAATGAGTTATACTTGAAGCGCGCCCTCTGAGAAATACTGAAAATATTGTTATAAATTGTAGCAACACCTCCCCCTTTACCTTTTGGAATGCGGCTCATGTTTATAACAGTAATCTTATGGGGTAGACTCGTTTAAAATAATTAAGGTTTCTGTCAACCACAAAAACAAGCGTTTCTACAAAAACAAGAGCACAGTTTATAAGAAATGTATAAGCATATGGTGCACTCTTACTGTACTGTACTCTTACGTATCCTTATTGTAAAACAATCATGCTGTAGTCAGGTCTCAGTGGTTTACTTCCTTCAAGAATATAGCAGTTGTTCAGTCCTCTTCCGGTCATTGTGGACTATGTAATCACATTTTGGGAAGCAAATATTCTTAGATATGCAAAAATGAAAATAAAAACAAATTAAATATTATTTATTGATTGATTGATTGTCCTCATCGTGTAATTATATTATAGCATTAACAGTGTATATCTTTATGGCAAAATTAGTAAAATGTTATACAAGGGAAAGTGATAATCATTTTCATTTCTGTGTTGATAAGACCGCAGTGAAGTTTCCTGTAGGCCTAGACCATCTGTGTTTCATCATGATTCATATCGAGGGGAAAACCATTTCTATGGTATGGTGGTGAGCTTCTTTTTAAAATAAAAGAGCTTGATTCGTTTAAGCCATGTGATGTCTGATGATGCCATGCTTTCAGATATGCAGTATTGTGGGGATGTATAAGAACAAAAGCTCACTGCAAACCGGCAGACACCTGGGCTGGAAAAGAAAACACACCCACACATATTCTCCTGTAATTGTGTGATGAATCCACACTATTTGTTAACCAACGCACAGTATTATTTGAACATAATAATGGTTGTGTTTTCTGTAAGGAAGTATGACATGTAGAGAATGCTTATCAGTTTCCTTTTGGAAAAAGAGGAAGATGATATCCTTTGGAAAGGAACGTTTAAAATTTGTTTAAGCAAATTTGATTAGCAAATTATTTAAAAGTGTACTATGGCAAAAAGAAAGAAAAACTTTATCAATAAAACATTAATAGATGATGACACACTGACACAGTTTTCATAATTGTGACTTTTGAGGATTCAAATGAAACAAGATAAAACTGATGTGCGGACCTTAAGCGGTAGCACTTTATTTTACAGTCCTGTTCCCCATGTACATTCTATGTACTTATTATAGTAACTACAATAGCTATGTAATAACTAGGTACTAACCCTGAACCTACCCCTAAACCTAACCCTACCCCATGTAGTTACCTTGTATTAACAGAACTTTCTTAGATAAATACACTGTAAGTACACTTACATATATATTGTAAAATAAAGTGCAACCCTTTAAGCTCTAATAAAAGGGTTTGAAAAAAAAAAAAAAACATTAATAGCTTAGAAATACATACATTTTTATGCACAGAAACGTTTCTGGTACAGGTTTGTCTTAATTTCAGCCATCCAAAGAATGCTTTTGCTGAATTGCTTTGGCTTATTTAGATGTTTTTAGAAGTCTAATCCGGCCTTGTTTGCACCTTGTGGGGAACCGTTTGTATTTGTTATCATGAAGTCTTAGACAGTGACACTTCTACCTCCAGGAGAATGTTCTTCACTTGGCTGGATGTTGTGGAAGGGTTTTTATTTACCATGGAGAGGATTCTCTGATCATCCATCACTTTTGTCCTCCGTGGACATCTAGTCATTTTTATGTTGCTGTGCTCACTAGTGCATTATTTTTTCACATAATGTACCAAACTTTGTTTTGTTTTTGGATCCTAATGATTGTCTGTTTTGCTTCCTTTGCGTGCTGTGGGTTCACAACAACAGCTTCCATGTGCAAACTGAACACTAAGAATCAACTCCAGACCTATGGTTTGTCCTCATAAAATGGAAACACAACATGTGTGTTTGTGTACTTGTTTATGGTACATTGTGAGGACCAAATGTCCCCACGAGGATAGTAAAACCTGAATATTTTTAAATTGTGGGGACCGGAGAAGTCTATGGAAAGTCCCCACAATTTACAGAAACCAACGTGTGTGTGTGTGTGAGTGTGTGTGTCTGTGTGTGTGTGGTTGAGGTATTGTCTACGTCTTGGAGGCCCCAACAAGGATAGTAATACCCCAAATATTTGACCTTATGTGGCCCTGTTTTTGTCTCCACGTATTGTCTGTTGTTGGTTGTTTGCTTTTTAAATGCATAAAGTTTTCTTTAAAGGGTTGTGTGTTTAGGAGTAGTTGATATACAGTTTGTACAGTAAAAATTAATGTATTCATTAACTGTCTATGAGAACTCTGCAGAAAAAAGTGTGTATGCTTGTGTGTGTAACCATATTTTGGGAGCACATTTGTGAGCTAAACCTGACAAAACCTCCAAAGAATTCCTTTTGGGGAACATCATCATTTAACATTATAAAAATAAAGATGCATAGTGAGTAATGTAATTATTAAGCAGTACAGCAGCGCTGCTTCAGTCTTATGTTTAGCACTCTGTAGCATTGAATAGTATTAATATCCTTTACTCATCGAGGCTGACCCATGTGGGGCCCTCATGAAAACTGAGGACGAAGCTGACTGGGCCATAGTTAGATAGGGGGCCACCCATCTGGGCCCCACATGAGTTTGCTTGCTGGGTAAACAGAGATATTTTGATGGACTTCTAAGTAAATTTGTGTGCACATGTGTTTATGTTGAGGCTTAACAAGCACAATCTGAATGACACAGAGAGCAGACAGCATGGCAGAGCCGAGTGGGATGAAAACTCACTGCTGCAGTTTCCTGCCTGGAATCTCTAAGATCCTCTGGTTCTATGGTTTCTGGCTGCTGTCTGCACTTCCTCCGTGCCCCTTTTTTTCAGCCCAGAGAAAACAGCAGAGCAGTGTTCAGCAAGAAGGCATTTGACAGTTACCCAATAGTACAAGAACGGCTCCTTTATACTTATCAATATCTCTTGACCCTGAATACCAGAGAGCTGGAGCAGGCTGAGGCCTGTTATCTTGTGCCACTTCCTTGTTGAATACACTTCCTTGTCCCTGCATTTGTAAAGAAAGTTCCGGCCAACAGGAAGCTCCAGTGGAAGCACGCCAAGTCTCTCAGCCACAAAGGTTCAAGAGAAGCACAGAACAATCTGTTCCAACTATACCAACTTAAAGCAATCTGTTCTTGACCTTTGATGCAGCTGCGAGAACTGCATCAAACTTTTTTTTTTTGTTTAAAGTATTAAAAGAGTATTTCAAACTTTTCAGAACGATGAGTTTTCTAAAAATGTACGTGTTTCAGAAAGGCAGGGCATAGAAGAGCTACAATAATGCACATTATGTGGAAAATAATGTTTTTTTCTTAAAACCTTATGTAACAATATTAAACTCCCTAATCATCGGGAAGAAGGAGGCGGGAACTGGCGCACAATCAAAATACTTTAATAATTCAAAAATAAACAAAACAGCACGTCAGCCCCTCACGGCGACTGACTCGCACAAATAAAAAGCAAACACATAAAATAATGTCCCAGGCCTGGTCCTCTCTCGTCCTTCACGGTCGTCACTCCAGTTTTATATCCTTCCATCTCCTACGTGGGACTCGATACTGGCGGTGGGGCTCAGGTGCAGCTCATCTCCAATCACTACACCTGGCCTCACTCCTCGTTCCCACGCCTCTCGGCCCCGCCCCACTCGCCACACCTTAAACCACATAAACCCTTTTAAGCAACGTCATATGTCCCCTTTAACTTGCGCTTATATCTAGGTTTGTAGGTTAAGAGTTTTTAATCAGTACTTAATGTAGGTCAAAACAGAGCAATAATTTTTGCCATTAAGTCATTTCTGAACATAATAGTGTTTGCAATAAGGAAGGAAGATGTCAATGAACTTTTAATTCCTTCTGTGAAGCAGGAGGTTTAAGTCTGCCTGGCTGACCCTAAAATGCATTGAATCATATTGAATTATTTTATAGCACTGAAAAGTAAACATAACCTATATTTCGTTGAGCGGGAAGGCTAACGGCTAGCTCTCCCCAGGTACTGCAGACCTCCTTGGTGTAAACCCATGGCTTTGTGAACCATATTTTTTATCTCCTGGGCTTCCAAGAAACTCTAGAAGCTTCTTCATTGTTATTCCCACAATGCATCCAGTGTAGAATGAAACACAGCCACTCTTGTGAGTTCAGCCTACAATAATATCTCTACAGCAGCCTCTCTCTCTCTCTGTGTGTGTGTGATCCACTGTTGCTGAATCAGGCAGGAGTGTGTGAGAGCGGGAGGAGCTCCTCTCTTCTGGGAAACTGGCTGTAGTTAATTGGCGGCCTGTGAGTTCGCACATGGATCTATTTAGGAGAGGGGATGAGGAATCCCGCAAGCTGACATATCTGTACCCACTCCAGCTTGAGACATGAAACTCATGCTAGTCTCACAGCAGCGGCTGCCAAGCGGGTATTTCTCAGCATTTCCAATCTGCCTGTTCAGTTTCCCATTCCTGTACAAGGAAACCCTCAGCTTAGTTCGGGGACCGATGATGCAGTTTAAAGTGGGCAGGATATACCGCATGTACTAGTTTTAAACCACCCTCCATTATTGCTGCTGCCTATTAAGTGAAGCATGACTATTACAGAAACACATGTATTTGCTAACATAAGCTTAAAATGAACACACACACAAACACACACACACAAACACACACACATGCGCGCACACACACATATATATATACTGCACAGATGTTGTTTTCATAAGCATGCATATAAATTAAACATATATTGTTAACATACTGTTGCTACAAATTCTAGCATAAAAAAAATATTATTAAATATATTATTGACATATGTACATAAACAAATTATACTGGGTATTTTAATAAACATATATTTGTACGTCCAGATCATCTGTCACTGACAATATCACCTCATAAACTGTATATTGGGTGGTATATGTCATATATTATATTCCTGTATTGTATTATTTATCAAATCCTCAGTAAATACTGCATGTATGGTATATTTATGATGGCAACTTTGTCTTAAACAACAGTTTTCTCACAGATCACTCCAAGATATTTCAGTTTGGAAGTGACAATAAGTAATAGTCAGAGTGAGATTCTATTTTTACTAGTTTAACATGTTTCAAACCTGTTTTGATGGTGATTGTGCCACTGACAGAGTATTCAACCAATAACAGCACACTAACAGCCCAATTGGCAATTCGCATTTCCTTCATAGTAATCATAACATATGCACTTGCAGCTAAACATTTTGTGACAACAGATTCAGATTTGTGTATGTTTATCTATCTGGAGGTCAGTATGTTGCACTGATGCCTCCTCACAATATATTGGAAAAGACATCAAATACTGAACGGCAGAAAGAACACTTACACAACAAAAGGAATATGATCGACCTTGCTAGCACATCTATTGTTCAGTTGTCAGGTTTGTTAAAAAGGCCTTTATTGAAGACACACTGTGCTGTGTTTTCATGAGCTCACTTTCACAAATCTGCGTGCAAAATTACCAAAACAAAACAGCATTCATTCTGGTATCATTTCACATGCTATACTCTCTCTCTCTGTCTCTCTCTCTCTCTCTCTCTCTCTCTCTCTCTTTCTCTCTCTCACACTTGTTCTGTACTCTTTCTGTTACTGGAAAATGTCACATTTCAACAAAGTGGATCAAACGCCCCTCTATTCCTCAGGAGAACTGACAAGTGTGCAGATTTACAATAAGAGGTTGACATGAGGAAATATCAATGTTGGGAGTATTGATAAGGAGTTCATACAAGTCTTTAAATATATATGACACAGTTTTCTTTAAATATATATGACACAGTTTTCTGTAGAGTGTGTTGCAATCGTTTTGAGACTGATGTGGAAAGGAAGTAATAGAGAAAAAAGAAATGTGTCACAGTTGCCCTTCCCAGACATCTTTTATATACAGTATATATATAACACTTAGCTCCCTTGCCAAAGAATGTGTAAGTTTGAATTTTATCTATTTATAATGTATTTTTTATTTTTTTGGTTAATGTATCACAATCCAGCATTTGTTGTTATGCCTCATGCAGCTCTGTAATTGTATTTACTGTAAGCACATCTGTGGCATGAGTTAACAATGAAAATAGATTATCAACTACAACAATTAGTATTACACTATGCAGCAAGACATTTGGATGGTTTAAAAGCAGAAATGAGACATGCTTATCCATATTAAAAAAAATAAATTTAAAAAAAGCTGTTTGACTTACAATATAAGTGGTTCCTTTAATGGTGAGATGACTATATGACGTTTGTTGCATCAAACACATAATAATTATGATTATAGATTTTGCACACCAGTTCATTACTCATTACTTTCTGGTATCCATGTGCAACGTGCAAAAGTTACATGGTCATGATGGATTGAAAGAATCAGTATAATCTTTCCCTGACCGAATTGGTATGTTTACCCATCTAGTCCTATAGCAACATACAGTATCTAATATTTAGGTCTTGTGGGTACATGTATATATTTATATTATTATAATTTTTTTATCTTTTTTTTTTTTTTTTTGTAATCTGGTACAATGCTCCAATGGACTTCAATATATAGTCCGTTATTGCATAATATATATATATATATATATATATATATATATATATATATATATATATATATATATATATATATATATATATATATATATATATATATATATATTTAATTTTAGCTATTCTATTATTATTTTAAATAAATATATTCTAGTACTAGTTAGGCAACATTTCTCACTAAGTAGTTGTTTATAAGCATGCATATTACTAGCATAAGTTTTCCATTGATATATGGTTAATTAGGTTGGACAACATTTGGCCAAAACACAACAATTTCAAAATCTTGAGTATTAAGGGTGCAAAAAGCAAACAAACAAAAAAAAACAACATTCTAAATATTGAGAAAATCACCTTGTCCAAATTAAGTTGTCCAAATTAAGTTTTTAGCAAGGCATATTACTAATCAAAAATAATTTATATATTTATGGTAGGAAATTTACACAATATCTTCATTAAAACGTGATCTTTACTTAATATCCTAATGATTTTTGGTATAAAAGAAAAAATTATAATTTTGACCCATACAATGTATTGTTGGATATTGCTACAAATATAACCATGTGTCATGATCTGCCTATTGTGTAGGAGCACGAAGTGAAGAAGCGAGGGGACGCAGAGACATCTGGGAGAATCTTCAAAATGTTTTTAATAAACAAAACCAGGGTTACACATATAGGACATGGAGATGAAATTTGAGATTAGAAGCAGGACTCAGGAAAACACAGGGATTAAATATATTAACTAAATGGGGAACACCTGAAATCAATTAACATAATGAAACACGGGAAAAACTGGGCCATGGGGAGCAAAACACAAGACATGGAACACAGGGACAGTCCAAGTGCATGACAGTAACTCCCCCTCCCAAAAGGCGTGTCCACGTGCCATGGCCATGGTGGATAAGACAGTTCATGGGGTCATGGTGGAGCAGACAGTTCAGGAGGCCATGGTGGAGCAGACAGTTCAGGAGGCCATGGCGGAGCAGACAGTTCATGGGGTCATGGTGGAGCAAACAGTTCAAGAGGCCATGGTGGAGAAGACAGTTCATGGGGTCATGGTGGAGCAAACAGTTCAAGAGGCCATGGCGGAGCAGACAGTTCATGGGGTCATGGTGGAGCAGACAGTTCAGGAGGCCATGGTGGAGAAGACAGTTCAAGGGATCATGGCGGAGTGGACAGTTCAGGGGTTCATAGCGGAGCAGACAGTACAGGGGGACATGGCAGACCAGGTAGACTAGGGAGTCATGGCAGAGCAGGTAGGCTAGGGAGCCATGGCGGATCAGGTAGAATAGGGAGCTATGGCAGAGCAGACATTTCAGGAGGCCGTGGTGGAGCAGACAGTTCATGGGGTCATGGTGGAGCAAACAGTTCAAGAGGCCATGGTGGAGATGACAGTTCATGGGCTCATGGTGGAGCAGACAGTTCAGGAGGCTATGGCGGAGAAGATAGTTCATGGGGTCATGGCGGAGAAGATAGTTCATGGGGTCATGGTGGAGCAGACAGTTCAGGAGGCCATGGCGGAGCAGACAGTTCATGGGGTCATAGTGGAGCAGGTAGACCAGGGAGTCATGGTGACCACAACATTCTTTTGCATAGACTTGAACACTTTGTTGGCATCAGTGGAAGTGCATTAGCATGGTTTAAATCGTACTTATATGACCGCCATCAGTTCGTAGCAGTGAATGAAGATGTATCAAATTGATCACAGGTGCAGTATGGAGTACCTCAAGGCTCAGTACTAGGGCCGCTACTCTTCACGCTTTATATGTTACCCTTGGGAGATATCATCAGGAAACATGGTGTTAGCTTTCACTGTTATGCTGATGATACTCAGCTCTATATTTCCTCGCAGCCCGGTGAAACACACCAATTTGAAAAACTAATGGAATGCATAGTCGATATAAAAAATTGGATGACGAGTAATTTCTTACTGCTAAATTCAGAAAAAACAGAGGTGTTAATCATAGGGCCTAAAAACTCTGCTTGTAATAACCTAGAACACTGTCTAAGACTTGATGGTTGCTCTGTCAATTCTTCGTCATCAGTTAGGAACCTAGGTGTGCTACTTGATCGCAATCTTTCCTTAGAAAGCCACGTTTCTAACATTTGTAAAACTGCATTTTTCCATCTCAAAAATATATCTAAATTACGGCCTATGCTCTCAATGTCAAATGCAGAAATGTTAATCCATGCATTTATGACTTCAAGGTTAGACTATTGTAATGCTTTATTGGGTGGTTGTTCTGCATGCTTGGTAAACAAACTACAGCTAGTCCAAAATGCAGCAGCAAGAGTTCTTACTAGAACCAGGAAGTATGACCATATTAGCCCGGTCCTGTCCACACTGCACTGGCTCCCTAATCAAACATCGTATTGATTTTAAAATATTGCTTATTACTTATAAAGCCCTGAACGGTTTAGCACCTCAGTATTTGAATGAGCTCCTTTTACATTATACTCCTCTACGTCCGCTACGTTCTCAAAACTCAGGCAATTTGATAATACCTAGAATATCAAAATCCACTGCGGGTGGCAGATCCTTTTCCTATTTGGCGCCTAAACTCTGGAATAACCTACCTAACATTGTTTGGGAGGCAGACACACTCTTGCAGTTTAAATCTAGATTAAAGACCCATCTCTTTAACCTGGCATACACATAACATACTAATATGCTTTTAATATCCAAATCCGTTAAAGGATTTTTAGGCTGCATTGATTAGGTAAACTGGAACCGGAAACACTTCACATAAAACCGTACTTTCTACATCATTAGAAGAATGGCATCTACGCTAATATTTGTCTGTTTCTGTCTTATTCCGAGGTCACCGTAGCCACCAGATCCAGTCCGTATCCAGATCAGAGGGTCACTGCAGTCGCCCGGATCCAGTACGTATCCAGACCAGATGGTGGATCAGCACCTAGAAAGGACCTCTACTGCCCTGAAAGACAGCGGAGACCAGGACAACTAGAGCCCCAGATACAGATCCCCTGTAAAGACCTTGTCTCAGAGGAGCACCAGGACAAGACCACAGGAAACAGATGATTCTTCTGCACAATCTGACTTTGCTGCAGCCTGGAATTGAACTACTGGTTTCGTCTGGTCAGAGGAGAACTGGCCCCCCAACTGAGCCTGGTTTCTCCCAAGGTTTTTTTCTCCATTCTGTCACCGATGGAGTTTCGGTTCCTTGCCGCTGTCGCCTCTGGCTTACTTAGTTGGGGTCACTTCATCTACAGCGATATCATTGACTTGATTGCAAATAAATGCACAGACACTATTTAAACTGAACAGAGATGACATACCTGAATTCAATGATGAACTGCCTTTAACTATCATTTTGCATTATTGAGACACTGTTTTCCAAATGAATGTTGTTCAGTGCTTTGACGCAATGTATTTTGTTTAAAGCACTATATAAATAAAGGTGATTGATAAAGGTGATGGTGGATCAGACAGTTCAGAGAGTCATGGCGGAGCAGGTAGACTAGCGAGCCATGGCAGATCAGGTAGAATAGGGAGCTATGGCATAGCAGACAGTTCAGGAGGCAATGGTGGAGCAGACAGTTTCATGGGGTCATAGCGGAGCAGGTAGAGCAGACAGTTCAGAGAGTCATGGCGGAGCAGGTAGACTAGCGAGCCATGGCAGATCAGGTAGAATAGGGAGCTATGGCATAGCAGACAGTTCAGGAGGCCATGGTGGAGCAGGTAGACTAGGGAGCTATGGCAGAGCAGACAGTCTAGGGAGCCAAGGTGACCGTTTATGTGGTCGTGGTGGAGCAGACAGTTCAGAGGGTCATGGCGGAGCAGGTAGACTAGGGAGTTATGGTGGAGCAGACAGTCCAAGGAGCCAAGGTGGAGCAGACCTTTTATGTGGTGATGGCTGAGCAGACAGTTCAGGGGTTCATGGCTGAGCAGAAACAGGGGCCCTCCCTGGCCTGGACGTGGAACAGGAACCCTCTCTGGGATTAACTTGGGAACAGGAGCCCTGTCTAGGCTTAATTTGGGAACAGGAGCCCTCTCTGGGCTTAACTTGGAAACAGGAGTCCTCTCTGGGCTGGACTTGGGAACAGGAGCCCTTTGGGCTGGACATAGGAACAGGAGACCTCTGGTGTGGCTAAGGGGTTGAAGCCAACACTGAAGCGAAATCATGGGCTCAAGCTAGTAGTCTTTTTCCTCAGACTCCTCCATTGGTTTGAGGTGAAGGAAAGGCTGGCAGGCTTGACAAGCGAACAGCTGTGGGCTTGAGAGTGCAGCAGCCAGTGGCCTTGACTTCTGAGTGGCAAGGGGGGCTTGACGGCAGGCTGGTTCTGAATCGGGGCTAGACACTCTCCAGACACTCACCTTTACCTTCTCTCCTGCTCAGTCCAGTGGTGTCTGGGAGGTCCACTGGTTGATGGTAGTTGGCCCTACTCCAGAACAGTGAATTCAGTATGCGTCATTCAAAGCTGTGATCACAAAGGGTAGATCCTTCTGGGATAGGGTGGAGAATCTTGCAGCGGTTTCCTTGTAGGAAACACCTGTTTCACATTTTCCTTAATATAAATCAAAACATATGCACTGTAGAAGAATCACAATCTTGTTGCAGTTAAACATTTTATGATAACAGAATTGTTTTATGTTTTATCTATCTGGAGGTCAGCATGTTGCACTGATGCCTCCTCACAATATATCGGAAAAGACATCAAATACTGAATGGCAGAAACACTTACACAACAAAAGGAATATGATCGACTGTTCTAGCACATCTATTGTTCAGTTGTCAGATTTGTTAAAAGGCCATTTACTGAAGACACATTGTGCTGTGTTTTCATGAGCTCACAAAGTGGATCAAACGCCCCTCTATTACTCAAAAGAGTTGAAAAGAGTGTGCAGATTTACAATAAGAGGCAGTTGGGAGTATTGATAAGGAGTCTATAAAAGTCTAAATATATATGACACAGTTTTCTTTAAATATATATGACACAGATTTCTGTAGAGTATGTTGCAACCGTTTTGAGACTAACGTGGCAAGGAAGTAATAGAGAACAAAGAAATGTGTCACAGATGCCCTTCCCAGACATAGTTTTTTAATATGAGTGCTGTAACAATTAGCTCACTTGCCAATGAAAGTGTAAGTTTGTATTTTATCCAATTATAATATAGTTTTTCAAATTGTAGTTAATGTATTACTAACCAGCATTTGGAGTTATTCATCATGCAGCTGTGTGATTGTATTCACTGTAAACACACATATGGCATGAATTTCCCATGAAAATAGCTTATTAACTACAGTAAAACAAATAGTATTACATTTGGATGGTTTAAAAGCAGAAATGAGACATGCTAATCAAAACAAATTGGTAATCTTGGTATGAAATTAGCTGTTTGAGATTCAATATAAGTGGTTCCTTTAAGGGTAAGATGACTATACTATATAATGTTTGTTGTATCACAGACATAATAATTATGGGTTGAGTTTCCCTCACCAGTTCTTTACTCATTACTTTCTGGTATCCATGTGCAGCGTGGAAAAGTTACATGCTCATGACAGACTGAAAGATTCGGTTTAATCTTGCCCTAACCGTATTGGTATGTTTACCCATCTAATCTTATAGCAACATATTTAATGTTTAAGTCTTGTTTGTGCAGTCAATAGTGAGAACTGGTCCTTAAACAAAGGTGTTACCAGTTGTTTATTAAATAGTTTATCAGTGTTGGGGGTAACATATTACAAGTAATGAGAGTTACCTAATCAGAGTTACAACAAAATATCTTCAGTTACTTTGTCCCATTTATTGACTCCTCTCCTGTGCAGAGGCAGAGGACTTTACTTCAGATTCCAGGTTAGTAATTGCACTTTTGGTGTAAAAGGGCCGTTACAGTTGCCAAAAATATAACTTTTGAGTTTTTTTTTTTTTTTTTGGTTAAAGTCCAGTCTAGGTCACAAAAAGTAATGCAAAAGTAACAAGTTTTTTTTGTTGTTTGTTTGTTTTAACAAAGTAGCTAAATATTCTAATCCATTACTTTTAAAAGTAACTTTCCCTAATTCTGTTTTCATTTTTGTAAAATACATGAGCATACAAAACATGAACAAATTCATTCAACAAATTCCGACATGGATTCACCTTTGTTAATACAGTCCGTCATTCAATGCAGGAATGATTTTACGTTAGTATTTCTTGGTTTATTCTAGATAAATACAAAAGCTACAGAGGAAAGTTTGGTTTACACAGATCCTCACTGAAAACTCTAAAAATTTACCTCTGAATTGTTAGTGGGAACTCTAGCAAAATTGTTGTTATGCTGCCACCTACCGGTATTCATTAGATATTGCGTACAGATCGTATGCAGAAATCTGTTCAGTTTTCTGCTTTTCCTTTCTATAAAACCCTAATCACCACTCATTTTGAGAAGATAAAACCAGCTGTTCGGATCTCAGCGCTTATATGTGATTGAATAAAATAAAGTCAAAAAGCAAAACAACCACAGCTGCTATAATATCTTTATTTCAGCATGATCTGGCCGCCACTATAATGGTATCGGCCTCCAGAACACAAAAATAAAAAAGAAAGAAAATGGCACTCGACTAGTACAATACTGCTACATACAGTACACACATTTATAAAATGGAAACCAATCTTCTCTATACACTAAAGTATGTACACCTTTGATAAATTAAACTAATACTGCTATAGCTATAATATTCCGCTTGAAGAATAACCGCTAGACCGATGGAAACCTAAGAAAGGAAGGTGACTGTAGAAACACAAGCAGGCACTGGAGCATCTTCTGATTGAACTGCCATTGACAGTCTTCACTGGAACTGAACTTGAATTGTTATTAGGCACATTTATTCATTTGATTAAAAGCATTTTATGTGAAAGTCTAAACACTAGGTCCAATGACCTCACATAACAAAAAATAAAACATTATAATATGCTAATTATGGTCATGTCTGTCTGAGAGGTAGTACCACTGCATGATATCCTGGTAATGGTGATATCCCATAATCCCTAGCTGGCCACCATCCAGTCTTTCTTCTCATGTGTTACTGCAAACCCGGCTGCCAAGCACTGCAGCCGCTTCTCACAACATGCTAAATATGCATGTCGCTTCTCATGAAAATAACAAATTCCCATGGAGCCGTTTACCGTTAGGGCAAATCAATCTACCAACAAATCTAGGGTGATTTCCCACCCTCCCTCCGAAGTTGGATTTCTTTTGCAAATTATAGAAGTCTCTTGGAAAATATTTTTACAATTGAATACACAAATAAGCCTCTGAGGACTAAACCACTTGTGCATGGTTAGAAAATGTAAAAATACACATATTGCCTCAGCGTGTAGGAGCTTTGGCTTGGTTTTCCACATTCTGTCAGACCTGCTGATTTCAGATAATGCAAAAGAGTATGCGCGTGTGCAAGAGACAAGAGGCATAGAAAAACGACAAAGGGTATTTTGGTTAAGCGTCAAGAAAAAAATGTTCTCTTTGGGGGTTTCAAGAAAGCAGCAGAAAGATAAAGCCCACTGACTTCCTTCCTTCCAACACACACACACACTTGAGCTGAGCGAGAAAATGTTTAAAAAGAAGCATGGTTTTTTTTTTTCTCTCTCTGCGTGGCTCAGCTGTCTCCAAGAGGAGGAGTAGTTCCAGTAGCCCTGAATCTGTAACACCAGTGTCCTGAGCAGATCAGTGTCTCTTCATAGAGGAGACCTTCTTCTTCCTCGCTGCCAGCATCTCGTAGAAAGGATCTCTACTGATGGCCGCCCTGGAGATGAAGAGGACAATTATTATGAGAACAACTTCTCTTTTAATGTTAGAGCTAGACACTGCTCAGTTGTGGTTAAATAACCCTTAATGCTTTCTAATATTATCGATTTGACTGATTCTGTTGGATGAGAACAAAACATGGGGCCAGATTTACTAAACAGGGCAAATAAGCATTAGAGCACATTTCCATAAAAGTGAAAATAAACACCTTTCCGATCTGATATGTTGATGGGAAAAGAGGGAAGAAAGAGAGAGGAATGAGTTCAGCAAAAGGCTGTCTATTCCGAGTTAGTGTAAATAGCCTCTGCCAGCCAACAAGATGGGCTATTTGAGCTTATAAATTACAATAAATATTGACTTATTTCATTATGTCAGAAGAAAGTGAGAGTGTAGTGAGAAATAGAAAACTAGCACAGCTATGTAGGAACTCACTTGGTCAGCTATACATGATGTCATTATAGAAAAATACCTGACTTAATATTAAAATTAATAATACAATTCCTATTCTGTTAAGGTAAATGAGCTGTATTTAAACCAGAACATCCCTTGAGTAGCACTCACTTAATGCTGTTCATCCACTCGTCTTTCTCCTCGGTGGTGGGAGCGGAGATGCGGTAGAAGGTGTGATTTCCTTCAACGACCCGTCCGTCCGCCTCGGTCTTACACGCCTTGATCACCTGGTCCTTATTGTCCGGGATGAAGAGCTCAAAGCAGTTCTGAGAGGCAAACACATGCAGACAATCACATATCTGACCACCAGGGGGAGACACGCTGTCAAACTGTCCCGAGATCATCAGGAAAAGATCCCGTCTCTGCAGTTTAGAAATAGCAGGGAAGGATGTTTTACCGGCTTCTTGTCCTCCACTTCACGGATGCTGAGGTTTTCCAGGGGGATGATGCCTCTTGGTTCTTTATCCTACATGAAAAGAGACACGTTTCCGTTGATTACAAATCACCATCATCTATTGCTGGGTCATAAACAAAGATGACAAAAACAGTTTTGCATGTCAGATATAACACACACGCAAAAAAGCATTAAATCTCTCTATCTAACATTGACAAGTTCTTTTTTCTTCAGTACTTACAGTAGTGTATTCAAAGTAGTAAAGGCAGTTATCTGTGAGAATGAACCACCGTCTTTTCCAGGTTTTGACGCGTCCCCCTGAGGAACAGAAGCTGAGAGTTAGTTTTCTGTGTGATGAGATCCGTGCAGCTGAAGAGTTGAGCGGCAGAAGAGCAGACAGACAGATGAACAGACGATGAGAGCTCTTCTACAGCGACTCCATGTCCAATAAGGCCCAAGCACAGCAATCCTTACCAGCAGCAGCAGCAGCAGCACACCATGCTCAAACCATCCACGAGCCAACACACTCCACGAGCTGTCCTTCACAACTAACAGACATCACCTGAGCGTTAGCATTCCTCTTAAACCCCTGCTCAAGAACTCTGCTTACCTCCGAAAGGACCAGCCAAAGGTAAAACGTGTTTAAACAGAGCAATATCCTCTAGAACTAGTTGATGTTCGCTTTCCAGAAACATGTGAAATACACACAGGTTGCCATTCCCCGAAACTGTCTCCTCCTCATTATTTATTGTCCTCTCTTTTATATTCTTAACAGTATAATTGGCAAAACTTTCCAAATATTAATAAAATGTAGACTTGAATGGCAATGCCTACAACTTGTTAATTTTTTACACTTCTGGTTAACACAAGCTAAGGATATGCTAACATTTTATTTGAAAACATAAAATATATCAATAAAACGTTTATTTTGACTTAAAAAAAAGGTATTACTAGACTTAAGTCCTGTTCACACCAAGAACAATATAAACTATGAGAGCTATAAAGTTAACGATATTAGCATCCAAAGCAGCAGATGATATCGTCTGTTGATTTTAAGCGCACACACGTCTGTCGCTTTAAATTCTGATTGGCTGTCCAGCTTTGTATCGTGCATCAGCTGGAAAACGAATCGTTCTGAAAAGTATTCCAATGTTATTATTATCGTTATAGCTGTGGCGTGGCCTCTGCTATTCCTTAATATTGAGAATGTTATCGTTATCATTATATTTATCATGCTTGGTGTGAACGGCCCATTTAAAAAGCCAAACAGGCTTTGATTTTGAAAACCAAATAGGAAAAGTCATGGTGTAGTTCATCTGTGACCTACATTTAGCTTTTTATTTCTGCCGATTGTATTTAAGCTTTGTAACGTTGTTCATTTGTGAAGATTATCTTATTTTCTTTAATAACCAGAAAGCTAATTGAAAACACTTTGTCACGGTAAGCCGGGTGATGCAAACAACTGGACTGGCCAACAAAAGTACGCCAACGCTGGAGCACTCTATTTGGCGATAATAATGTTAAGCACCTATTTAACTAACAGACTGTGACAGTAACATGCTCTGAAGGCGGATCAGTGCAGTACATTCTTAAGCTCACATTCTTGGGACATTTTCCCACGTCTCTCTCTATATAACAGTGCTCAGTGTTCCGAGGATGACCTTTGACCTGCGCCACCCTCATTTCCTCTGCAGGGAAACCTGATCACACTGGCAAAGGACATGCAAACAAAGTACAACCAAAAACACTTTTAACTGTGTTTAAGTGTGCTTGATGTCTGTAGACACCTTTAAGTAAAAGGTAGGACAGATTTAGAATTTATTTATTTATTTTATTTTTTTCAAATCTCGTGTTCACTATGCATTCATTTGATTAAAAAAAAAAACATTATTGTGAAATATTATTACAATTTAATGTATATATTAGCAGCAATACTTATTGATAACTGAGCAGTGGATCTGCATATTAGATTTATTTCTGAAGGATCATGTGACATTGAAGACTGTAGTAATGATGCGGAAAATATCAAATATATTGAAATAGAGAACCAATTTTAAATTGTTATAATATTCCACAATATTGCATATTATATTATATTATATTATATTATATTATATTATATAGATGCACAAAAAAAAAACACTTAAAAAAATATAAACTTTTAAAATATATATATTTTTATAGTAGTGAAAAAAATCATATTGGCGTATAATTTCATGTAAAACATAAAAAATCAGCTTCAGCCAAAAATTCATCATCGTGACAGGCCTAATGTTGTTCAATTAGTTTTCTATGCAATACAGCACTGCACACAAGCAGGTCATGTCAAGCACCCAAAAGCATTTCAAGGATTTCTGCTAAACAGGAAATGATCCTCTCGCACGTCAGACTGCCATTGTGTTCTAATACTGGCATGAGCGAAAAACAAAACAAACACGAATCAGAGCAGGTGAGGGTTTCTGAGCAAGCTGATTGGCTGATAGAGTTATCGGATGTGATTAATGATCACTCCAGCTGCGGGCGTTTGGCAGAAACAAGTAGGCAGACTGACTGACTGACAGACACTGATAAAGGGCTGGGTGAGCAAAGGGCCTTCCTAAACAGCTCTCTGATTATCAATCCTTGATTTCTTTTAGAAATCTTTTATTATACTAATATAAGTGCTTATCTAATATTCTTGACTTGAAAGTGAATCAGAAGACTTCAGATTATGGTTTGATTTTGATTTCAGTGATTCACGAAACCCACCCTCACCCAGCATCCTGGTGGTGAGTCCGATATGACCAAGCGCAGACACACACACACATTTTCCTCAGCGCTGCAATCCAGCATCACACACACACACACACACACACACACATCTACAGTATACTTTAAATACAGCATGAAGAACAGCAGTCTTTGGTCCAGATGCAGTTTTTCTGACTCAGTCTAACCAGACCAAACACCACATCCTGTGCACCCCAGACATTCAACCATTAATGATTGAATATCGTTTTAAAAGAAACAGTATACAGAGAAATAAACATTCTGTCATTTTGTTCCAAACCCATATGAATTCCTTAAATAGAACACAAAAGACAATGTTTAGAAGTATGTCCCAGCTGCTCTTTTCCAAAATCTTATATAACCAAAATCATATGTGCAACTTTATTTCACGATAACAATATTATTTATATTTAGAAATTTCACAATTCTCGCACTGCAAAAACTAAAACTAAAAAAATACTAGCTTAACTAATACAAGTAAAAGCTCAAAATTTAATAAAAGGTTAAAAACGGCATGGTCTTTTATACATGCATTAAACACGCATTGATTCTTATTAAATCAGTTATTTTCTCTGTCTTGTTTTTTATCATTACACAGACAGCAGCAGGAATTTTGGCCTGCTGTCACTTTAAAACCTAATGCACAAATCTAAAATAATGTACTGATACACAAAATTTTCTACCTACTGAGTAATAACCAGCTGTGTTTTGTATATTTGCCCAGTAAACACACGCAAAAAGACGCAAAAGTTTGCATCTGAGAGGTGGTTTTATGTTCACCTGCTTTGGGTTTGTTTACACAGAAACATGAACATAATCCAAAATCTGTAACCGTTGACAAATTTATATAAATTTATTGCAGTGTATTGCTAACTCCTGCATAAAAATTAATCTGAATGGAGACAAATGGCGTGTTCCTCAGGAGAATATCATGTGAGTTTGGAACAACATGAGGGTGAGTAAACGATGACAGAAGTTTCATTTTTGGGTGAACTATCCCTTTAAAATATCCCTGTTTTCATTGGTGTTTGTTGGGCTCCGCTAAGACTGAGAGGAAACAGAAAATACTGCAGCTCCCAAAGTAGAAATGACACAGAGATGACATTTCGAACACCACAGCAAACAGAGAGAGGTGCTCTTCAATATGGTGGTCACAAAATCAATAACCAAGCACCCGCCACCACGCAGACACAGGGCGGCAAATAGACAGACATCGCTAATTCAATGAATAAAACGAGCGATCAGACAAACATGTAAAAACTCATGGAAAGACAAACCTATATGAACCTATAGCGACTAATAACAGAAAGCGGAGACAGGAAGCGAGGCTGATCACCAAAAGCACCTGAGAGAGAGAGATGAGCGATCGTTTGGGAATAACAGGTGTACATACCTCCTGAGGGAAAGACAACAGCCAAAATCATGGGAACAAACAAACAAACGAGGAAGAAAAGGAAACAAAAAAAATTTAATTAAATAGGAAATCATTCTCCCCACACGCTGATCAAAGGAAGAACGTGTGCATTTCCTGTTGCTGTGAATTAGGGAGAACCATTCCAAAATAAAACGGGATAAAAGTACAAATATGCACTGCATAGCATTCAATTCACAGAGTTTAACACAGCTTTTTCTGTTCAAATCAATGAAAAGAGAAAATGTCTCGGTGCAGTGTTGTTTTCAAGGGTCTTTAACCATTTTCAGATCATTTTAAGCATGGTTTATAATAATATACTAAACTAAAATACTAATGAAGGTACTTTATTTTAATGCTTATCAAAACTATTTTATTTGTTCAAGTCTATGAAGTCTCTACAATGCTCTGAATCTGTGACTCTCAACTAGATGGCATTCAAGAACTAAAAAAAGTGTGATTTCTAGACCTGGAAAATCCTATAAATTAACAAAATTCAACTGCTTGGAAATTTTTCTACATTTCACACAATGCACTCATATATATGTTCAATCTCAAGCAGTTGATTGATTGTGATCATGAAATGTGAGAACAGAGGGAAAAATGCTACTGTATAATCTGATGTGTAGAAGTGTTGTGAAGATCATAGAAATCGGCTTTCTGGAAGTGTGTGTAAACCTTAAATCTCACACTCAGACCATGTGTTTCGATCAGGACATCTCCTACTCAAGTTTAAGTGAGTATATAATACTCATGTAATCCCACTCACCCAGTTTGAGAAGCCAGCCCTCCCTGTCTGGGTTGAAGAAAGTGTGTGTCAAGTCATTGCCGTCATCTTCAGGGATTTTGAAGGGTTCGTTCTTGATGCTCTCATATAGATTCTGCATAAGTCAGAGCAAAAGACTATAAAGCCACAAATATCCTTATATGGATAGACAGAATAAAATAAAAAGTGTGTTATTTATTCAGAATGGTTGGGCAAAGTCCTCTAGAAAGCCTCTAAGACCAGAAATGAGGAAACCTGGTCTAAAGATAATGATGTATATATATAATACATTAAGAACACATGAAATAAACATCACTTAGAGAAAAACAATACGACAACAATATAGCCCAAATACGTCTCCAGAAATAAAGAGAAATAGAGAGCGAGGAGACCAACCCTGAGCAGCTCTTCTGGCAGGTCTCCTCCATCATTAATGCCTCTGTTCATGGAGATGAAACGCTCCACTGTGGGCTTGTCCTTAACGTTTGGGTTGTGAAGGCTGGTGTTTAACATGATGACAGCGAAGGACAAGATGTAGCATGTGTCTGCAGAAAAACATGCCGTTCGTCACAACCATTTACAATGACATTCAGCACCTTTCCATCACTGCCGTTTAAATATTTCATGTTCATACTGTAATTCGAATTAATATAGAAGCCTGATTCAGAGTTGCGAATTGAAGTCAGATTGGCACTGATATGTTCTCAGAACTGTGTGATATAAACTCGCAATTGCATTGAATTGAGAAAAATTTACATTGATTTCTGAGAAGAAAAAAACCCAGAATTGTGAGTTTATATCCCGGAGTTCTGACTTTCTTTCTCAGTATTTCAACTTTAGTTCTCAGAATCTCACAACTATGACTTTTAAACTCAATTTTATGAGTTTATATCACGCAATTCTGAGAAACAAAGTCTGAATTGTGAGATAAAAAGCCACAATAACCTTTTTTTATTTTTTATTTAGTGGCGGAAATGGGCTTCCATAAATGAATGCTAATAAGTAGCAGTATAATAATGAAGTTACTGAGGGTGAACATGACATCCAGGAAGAGTGTCTAATACTTACACAGCAAACAGACCAAAGAGAGAACTTAAAGGGTGTGTAGGTTAGCAATGTGTAAATAATGTGTGTGAGGGCATTTTAACAACTTGCTAGCATTTACACACAATAACATTTTTAAATGCCATGGAAATTTATTTTAACTGTGTTGGAAATATAAGCTACTAGGGTAATCTAATTTATTTAAAGAATGCCTCTGTCCTCTTCAATATTTCAAACTCTCAATTTGTGAGCTTTACTGTGGAACAGTATTGACAAAACAGCTCATTTCTCTGAAATGCTATGAATGCAGGATTGAACACAGAACACAATGTAAAGCAGAGCCACCTGTGGACTGAAAGACTCCCGGGTTGCACTGACAGTACCGCTGGGCAAACGCCTCCATCATTCTGTCAATCTTCTGGGCCTCACCAGGAAGTCTGAAACTCCAGAGAAACTGCCTGTGTGGAGAAAAGCATCACAATGATATTTAAAACACATTAGGACATTCAAAGTGATATGTGTGCATCAGGATCAAAACAATAAGCAATGCGATTAAATTACACATGCTTCTTGAAAAATACATTTTATATTAACAATGAAACACTGCTTTTTATACAGTAGTTACAGTAATCATATAGTAGTATTTTTGTAAATATTTCAAACAGCAGCTGTTGCCACATTATGATCTGATTATGTTGGTGGTCTGATATCACTGATATTAAAGGTGATATACTGGGATACTGTACCCAATAAATTGTGTAGTTTGCTTATGCACACAATCGAAATATAGCAGGTCTTCCATAATTCCAAATGTATCACTTCCACACATTATACATACTTTATGTTGTTTTCTAATGAAAAGAAGGAGGTAGTATGCCATTTGGAACATTCCAATAGAAAGTAATTGAGCCCTTGAGGTTTACCTGAGAGCCTGAACCAGGTTCAAATCTGTGAACTCATGCAGCTCCACAAAAGCATGAAGGACTTGGATATTGAAGTCATCCCTGTTGAACAAAGCGAAAATGAGAAAACGTCTAAAAAAAACATGAATGGGTTGGGTTTGTAATGACATGAGGGATGAGTAAATTACAGACTTTTCCATTTTGGGTGAAGTTTAACTATCCTTTTGAAAGAGTGACTCACCCACAAATAAATATCATGTCATTTTTAATAACACTCACAAACTGTTTCAAACCAGTATGATGTACTGTACTGAAATGTACTGTGAATAAAAGTTTATAATTCAGTCTCTTGTATTATTCAAGTCAAAGTGGATGTGGGATCATTCAGCACTGCTCCATTTTTCCAAGCCTTACCATTTACCCCTCTATAAGCAGAAGATGTGATATCCCTCATGGGGATGATGGCGATCTTGATCTTGATATGGTGACAATGCACTCACTGAACAAAGCACCACAGACCCCTCCCTAACCAGAGGAGCTGCTCAAAGATACAATCTGCTGTCTTAGAGAGCCCTCCTTTCCATTTCCTGACTTTTTCAGCAGCCACACCCAGACTGAAGCAGTAGAGAAAACAAGGAAGCAGTGGGAATGAAATCCAAGATGAGATAAAGAAGCTAAAAAAGGAATTCTTGCGCAGATGCAACCCAGCCACTAGGTGTTGCCCAGTGAACTAGAACAATATGTCTCTTTAAATTACCGAATTTTAGTCCTGTTTGAGTCAACATTCCTTCAATATGAATATATGCTAATTAGAAAAAAAATATATATATTATCCCGTATCTCTGGACAAATTGCGGTAGCACTTTATTTTACAGTCCTGTACCTCATGTACATACTATGTACTTATTATAGTAACTAGTATGTATTAACTAGGTACTAACCCTGAACCTACCCCTAAACCTAACCCTACCCCATGTAGTTACCTTGTGTTACCAGAACTTTCTTAGATAAATACACTGTAAGTACACTAGAAGTACATGTTAGTACACGTACTGTAAAATAAAGTGCAACCCTAGGTATAGAAGAAATATATCCTGCTTACAAGTTTTAAGGTCAAGATTATTCAACAATATTTTATTGATTCAAATTATATGTATACTAATGCAAATATGCAACACCAAACCAACGGATTGACTTGTCTTTTGAGACACTTCACAGTAGGGGTTGCACAGACTAGTTGACTAGTTGTCACGCTTTCCAAGCTTGACGTCGACTAGTCGCTGGTCCTATAGAGGGCGCAACAGGATAAGAAATATTTGAAGGACTTACACATTTACACTCCATTTCCTAACAGTTAAAATGACAAATGCATATAAATGTATACTCTGAAAGCTCCACAAGACATGTGTGATTATATTACTGGATGCTTGAAATTGAAAGGGAGAAGGCACATTGTAAACAGCTTATTTTACAGGTAAGATGCACTGCTGCACTGTAATGCACACACATAGGCTACAGACAGTAGCTTGTACATCACGCGTATCTGTATCTGATTTAGAACGAGCAGAAATCTGTGAGAAATAAAACAACCCAAAGGCAAAAGACCTGATAAAAACGAGCTGTTATAGGAGCAATAGCTGTTTGGGCAGCGCTGTGTCATATGTCATATCTGTGCACAAGGGTCTTTTTGTCACAGCTTCAGATGTATATGTATATTATTAATGACGTCATCAGTGACTAGTCAACTTCGACTCGACTTTCATCACATTAAAGTCGACTTTCAACAACCAGTAGTCGTTCAACCCACATTTACTATTGAAAGGCAAAACTTTGCATGTATTTTTCAACAGGAATCTGTGTGATCGGTAATTTTTCATAGGAGGAAAACATTTCCCCACACAGATTTTTCTTCATGAATTGACCAGCAGAAGAACACTAAGGGATAAAGCTGACTTCTGTGGGAGCGGTGCTTTGTGTGCATCTCCACACTACTGACACTGGACACAATGGACCTTTTAGCAAGGGAAATTACACTAATTTCAGTTTCTTAAAGAAACAAAGATGGATAGACTGCAGCTACCGATTAGAAGCTTAAATATTGAGAAAATGACTTGCATCAGTAGTCAAACATCATTATCACCACTGGGTTCCATCATTTTATTTTCTATTAAGTATGGACGTGCACTAATATCCACACACTCACCTCTCTCCCAGGTAGTCTCCTATTGCAGTCTTGTTAAGACCTTCACCCTTGTAGAGAAAGCGTGCAATGTCTTCACTGGTGTTCTTCACAAGGTCATTTTCAATGAGGAACTGGATCCCCTACAAAAACACATGTATTGAAGTACTTTAGCCTTTAAAAAAGACAAATGATATAAATGAATTCAGTGAATATGCTTTAATGGACTGCTTAATCACCTTTTTGGGGTCCATGTTGAATTTCTTGCGGCCCATTGCCACTTGTTTGTTCCTCTGCATGTTTTTCCTGCAGCGACAATAATGATTTATGATTTTCATAAATGTTTTTTATGCTGTTTTACAAAATATTTCATAAGGTTTATTTCATATACAAGTACGGGTACATATCAGACGATAATACCAGTATACATTTTTACATGATTAAAAAGTGTGGTATCAATGCTATAGTGACGCGATGATGTATGCCGACTATATGTTCCCAAACCCCAACGCGCTGCAGACTTGGCAGTGTAATTAGGGTTAAATAAGGGGTAAGTCACTCTTGTTATAAATATTGTTTTCATAAATATTCTTGCAACATCATGATATAATTTTCACCCCTAATACACAGCTATAATTACATCCTCCATAATTTTTGAATGAATCCAAATGTGAAACTGAATTAAAATTTGTTTTCCCATTTTAAATCAGTTCCATTTGTTTTAGTTTCTTTTAGCTTTAGTTTTTTTTTTTAAGAGTACTGGAATCGTTTTGAAATCTCAGCATTCTTTCACAGACAGAAAGATGCTGACAGCGCTCTGGAAATTCTCTATGGTGCTTCAGTCTGCAGTATTACAGATTGTGTAGCTAGATGCTAAGATGCTAGTCAGATTTGACCTTACGAATGACTCATAAACTGGAAGTGAAGTGCGTGTGAGTAAGTCTGTCAGGGGATGCCCACTCACCTCTCCTCTGTGGAACCCAGGTTCTCGATCTCACTAGTCACTTCAGCTATCTCATCTTTCAGACGCTGTGGTGAGAGGACATGAGATGGTTCAAATCAAACAAGACTTCAGAGATAACAATAACAATACTATAGTGGTTGATAAAGATGAGAAATGGAGCATAAAGACATGCACATTTTGTTTGGATTTGTGTTGCGAGTGAATCAACCACATTTGCTTTTACAGTAACCATGGCCTAAAAGAGTGCGATGCAATTTTAGGTCTTCAAAGAAAGCAAAATTCAGCATGAAGCAACCAAATCAACTAATCAAGGTTGGCTGGTTAAACACACACTTGTTTAGGACGATGTGTAAAGCTCTACAAGAAAAGAGTACTGTGGCTGTCCCACCTCACCGAGGTCTGACATTAACATCTCAAATCTAATTCCTGTGAATGAATTGTTTGCTCTAAACTGCTCTGTTTGATATAAATGTCATTAAAGGAGGACAACTGGAGAATGGCCCCAGAGTCAAGACTAGAAATTGGATTATTTTACCATGTGTTTGTAGAGATAAATGGAGTTAGGATACAGGCCCGTCTCTTCTGCCAAGAGTTTAGTAACAGTCTGGAGCCAGACCGGTCCTGAGGTCACACAATTAAGAGCTTTCACTCCTCGTATTAATTTTTCCCGTTTAACCACCAGCTGTATGGTGGTGAAATTCGCTCAAGTGTTTATTCCTGTCTGTTTATATATCTAAAACATTCACTAGCAAAGAAAAGGCTGTTTTGGATTTCCCAGACGTTCATTTTCCCAAAGGAAAACAGAACCAGTTCTGTCAGAAGACCTTAAGTTTGTTTTAGAGAGGGCAGGGGAAGTTTTCTTTAATTTGTTAAATTGTAAGAAATTAAACATTCCCAAGGAAAAAGTCATTTGGAGCGAGTATGTTGTATACTGAAGGTCAGCGCCATGACAGATTGAATTGATTTGACTGTGTCACAGTAGGAAAGCTGAAAATGATCAGCCTTCAGCTTGTGTATGAGTGTCTTTTCCTAAACTATTTCGCCCTGTTCCTGTCAGCTTGAGTCATTTCCTATTTGGACAAATTGTTTTCATATTTAGAGGATTACTGGTCAGATTCTACATGATCACCACTTATACCTCATATATTGTTTAGATTCCTAAAGTTCTTAAATAGGAGCTAAATAGCATAAGATTAAATAATAATATAACTAATGCCTTTATTTATGTAGGTGTTTATTTAAGCAACTTGGCATATTAATACAGAATGTGAATGGCAAAGAAATCCTTTCAAAATAGCTAGCAAGAGTACAATATGGGACATCAGTCTGTCTTTGTTTTACTCTAACTTGCCATAAACATGTGACCACTAGGGAATATCGAACGTCAAATCAACATAATAGGGATATTTCAAATTTCTAAATCTGGTTTATGTCATTTTGTTAGTTGTTTTGTTGCTAACAAGGCACTGCTTGCTTTAGCATATATCTGATGGGTAAATAAACGTGCTTATGAATAGTTAGTAAGGTGTATGTAGTCTATGTGCTTTAAGTCCTCATAAACACTCAATATGTCAATAATATAACAAGCAGCAAGTTAATAGTGACAAAAAAACACTAAAACATTACTTTGAAAGCATAGAGCCTCTGCTACACATGCAGCTAAAACATTTAGCTCATATCAGAGCTGGAGCTGAATGAATGGTTCAATAAGGTTCTTCATTTACCTGAATGTCGTCCAGCAGCTCCTGCTTTCGCCGGCGGATGTTTTCCAGTTCTTTCTGCTCCTCAGGTGTGAGGTCGTCAGGCACTGAGGACAAGAAAAAAGAAAACATGAAAAAAGTGCTGATATTACAAGCTAACAGGGGTGAAATGGTAAATCAACACAGGAGTGAAATAAACATATTACTGTAAAGAAACAACCACCAAGCCTGGTTTTTTCCACGGTTCAACACTGTGATGAATTATGATATTGTAATCTGATAAAAAGAGGTTGAGTGGTTAAGTGTAAGCTGCTCCAAATATGCAACAGTGGCACAAAAAGAGTAAACAAAAAGATCCGCCAATAACTGCAGATGTCCCCAAGAGGCTCAAACTGATCCAAATGACAATGCACAAATCAATGAAAACCCTCACAGCAGACCAGCAAACCTGGCTAAATCATGCCTTCAGCACCTCAGAAATGGGCTTCTGCCACAGTGTCCTCACAAACTTTAATTCACCATGTGACTGCTAGATCTCACTCACAGTATCCTCCTGCTGTAGCCATGGCAATCCATCACTGCCTCGAACCCCATCTGTGAGGGTGCCGAAAACCACACATCTCACAGCAGATAACCATCTGAAACATTCAGCTACAAGTGGAGCTACAGCGATCATACAGTGAAACTGATTCAAACTCAGATCTTTAAATACAGGCCATTGAAAATGATTGCGTTAAACTTACCTGCGAAATAATTCTACGATAGTGATAAATAACATGGTTATAAATCACAATTGTAAGATAGATTACTAAATGTATTCAACCTGATTATCTACAGGAATTCAAATTACTGAAACATAGCTAAGCTACAGATTAAAGTACATATTTGCACGAATTCTTTACTCAGACTGGGTCGAAACACTAAAAAACCCTCTGAAACTTTGGAATAATGAACCTAAAAACACAATCACCAACAATGCACAAATACTGCACAGAATGCATGAAAGCTGATTTGAAAAGAAACTTAATTTAAGCATGTAAAACCCCTTGTAATTCCTGTGAGTCTGAGGGAAAGACATGGTGAACCACTTCACATGCACACGGCTGTAGTCCGTCTCCTGTACTGACGCAGTTCGCTGATGGAAAACCCCTCAAATCATGAAAGTTACAAACAGAGACATGTCACGGTTCTGCATTCTTCAGCAATGAACAGTGAAACGAGGCGAAGAGAGAGCTCAGTGTTTGCCCACATGAGGAGCACAAATTCACTGTAATGCCACAGGAGGATGGCTTTCCCACACAGGTTCTTTCCCTCCACTGTCTAAACATCTTCTGGAGTTTTTTTTTTTTCTTTTCCTTGGCACAACCGCCTCTGACTTGCTCACTAGGGGCTGTAAAGATGTAAATACATGATTTCCCGTAAAAATGCTTTTAAAAATCAAATTACTTGACATTAATCCAGACTGATTTAGCACAGCTACAAAACTGATAAACGATGCAATCTCTGTTTATTGCTGCGGGATCAGATCAGGTCTCAAATGGAATAATTTCACTGGAACAATCAGGCTGTTAATCCGATTCACCCACACATGCTGCAACAGCCCACACACACACACACAGCTAAACTGTCAAGAGTCACAAACAGAACCAGTCATTTCACTCTTTCTGTCCCTATCCATCTGATTCTGCAAACCGAAAGTAAACCTTTTTCTGTCACTGTGCAACACATTCAAATGATTAGCCACTGAATGTAAATAACTAGAAGAACAAGTGCAGTAAATGGTAGAACTATTGGTACTACAGTTAAAGGTTATGGCAATTAATAAAATATAAGCAATACCATTTTGAAATGAAAAGCCGTCGTCTAAAATTATTGTACATTTGACACAAGTTACAGCAGCTGTGTGTCTATATTGCCTTGACTAACAATTTTCCAATGTTGAAGACTAATACAGGGTAAATAGTATGCTATTATGACAACCATATTTTCAAGTAGTGCTTTGTGTAGACTTTTAATTTCAATAAATTGTTTCAAAACGTGTTTTTATGTTCTGTCTAAATTGGCTGATTGAGTAAACACTGATTACATGAGCTTAATTTGAACTGTAAACAACACGATATCCACATTATGTATTTAGCAGAATAACTGTTAATTCGATTTTTTTTTATATGTATTTATTTATTTATTTTGTACATTGCTGCATTTTTAGTATCCTATTTTAGCATTATTATTTTGGTAGCCATGGAAAAACATATGATAAAATAAGCCTAAAAGCATTTTCATTAGTGGTCATTAGATTTTGAGGAACTTCTCAGACGTGCTCTAAATAGTGGTTGCGTATAAAACATATTCCAACTGAACAAGAGAACAGAAACTGAAGATTCAAAGGGCCAAAGCCAGCATCTTTCGTCTCACTTCTCACATGCCCATGTTCTGGATTCGTGAAACACAGCTGGTTTGATCACGGTGTTATCCAGAACATGCTCTTCTGCTTCTGGTTTATCATGGGCCTTTCGCTGACATATTTTGTGTGCATGCTCACATTTCTCCTCTGAGTTCTCTTTATTGACCTGCTTGTGTGGTCTTTATTTAAGGCCTGAACAGTGAAGACTGTTTTGCTCTGATTAGTCAGTAAAGCAGCTCTACAGTTGTTCAGCGTGAATGGAAGGGTGGAGATCTTCTTAATAGGCAGAGGCACCATAACCCAGCTAAGAAAACCACAATTACCCAGCGACTCTTGACATAAACAAGCCCTTGAAGACTCAACCCAATTTCCATCTTGTCAGAATTGGCACACACTTATTTTCCGTCCAGAACCACTGGAGAACTCTCCTCTCAAAGTCAGGAAATTAATAGTCGAGGATCTCCTCTCATGGATCCAACCCAGTTTAGCTTGTGCCTGTGGGAGCCCAAGGCTTTACGGTAAAGTACAATGCCCATAAATAAGCTTGAGTGCTATGAATTTAATGTGTAATGAATGAGCTGCAGACATTGCAGAGACATACAACCTCTCCAAGTGCTTCTGGTTTTATTCCTGATCATTGCAGAAACCTGCAGTAATGCTAACAGAATTACATTGTTAAGGCAACAGACATCCATACCAACAGCTGGATGATGAAAGTAAATGCTGATGGACATATGTCTTGGGGATTGGAGCAAGAACAATGGTACTCAGAAGCTCAAGGCCAGAGTGTAGAAGGTTCCAGAAGGTTCTTCTCCAAAGATCAGAACGCAAGCTTTTTTTACAGTGTGGAGAACTGTAACATCAAAGCAAGTAGGTCCCTGGTTCGAATCCCTACTGCGTGATGTTGCAAGGGTTTTTTTCAAGGTGCTTTGGTTTCCCCCATAATTCAAATACATTTAACCCTGTGCATCCAGGGTGTTTCCCTTCCTAAAATCATCCCTGCAACCCTATATAGTACAAGTGGTTTGGAAAACTAATGGATGGAATGTGGTAAATGTCTATTTACTCGCTTTGCCAAGTGGAATACTGAAGTAATGGCTTATGGCTGACTCCTTGTGGGGACAAAAAGGGCTCAACCTTCACCACCACACCTAAACTTGAACCACTGTTGTTAAAGGGATAGTACACAAAAAAAATAAAAATAATATGTTCTTAAATACTCACCCTCACGTCGTTTCAAATCCGTAAGACCTTCGTTCATCTTTGTAACACAAATTAAGATAATTTTTATGAAATCCAAGAGCTTTTTCACCCTCCATAGACACAACTACCACGTTCAGGAAGGTGCAGGAAGGTAAAAGTTATTTTTTTTACTTTTTGTTTGTACATAAAGTATTCTCTTATTTTTATGCACATAAACTATTTTAACAATGTCGTCACTACCTTTCTGGGCCTCGTATGTGGTAGTTGTGCTACTAACACACAGAATAACAGATAGAATGGCTCTTGCAAAGGTACTGACACAAACCTGAACTCTAGTAGCATGACTCTAAAGCCTCTTTCATACAGAAATTCTGGAAAATAAATGGATAATGTGTCCAGGGATTTGTCCGGGATCATTTGATTGTGGTTCATTCACAATGCCAGTGGTTTTCTGGAATCCGTGTGTGTGTTCATACCTTCACACACATCCCGTCAAGACACGTGACATTACGATGTGACATGTAATGTGATGGTTCTGGCCTTTGTTCACACAGAGCTCGTTCCGGGACTGAACCCTGCAATGTTACTAGGTCCCCAACCCTGTGATTGCACTAACATAGAAGGCACTCCGGCAATTTTCCTTGACCAACGTGCAGAGGGAAAGGGGATTAAGAGAATGAAATACTGGGAAACATGCACTGCATGTATAGAGTCATTGTTCAAGGCACTGGCCTCACTTTAATGGAGCGGGGACCAATTCTAACCTGCTGAAAAATACAGAGTCCAGCATTTCCAAGAGCCGCCGGGGACTACTTGGCAGATGAACACAGGTGGGAAAATCATTGATCATTGAACTCCATAAAGCCAAAACTGCAACTATCCTCTGGAAAAATGAGATGAAACCTTTCTTCAAATAACTTTTTCTTCTACCTGTTTCGCGCTACCTGGAATCAAACACATCTTGACAGCGTATCACAGAAACATCCTTGGCTCCTTGGCTTCATCTAATTAGTGCTTATGCAACTCCTCGCAGACATGCAATAACTCTTGTGGATGGATGAAATGAAGCTGATGGTTGGCCAGTGACAAGGCAGGAATGGAACAGAAGCCACGTGCATCTAACCTCACATGCTCAATAGACACTAATAACCACTGAGAGTTTGCTCAAGTCCACAAATGATCCTTCTAAATGCCATAAAGCCACTCGATATGTAACACAGACATATTACAGACACTCGTATTCAGTCTACAGCACAGAAAATGTAACATGTCATACTTGAAACGTCGCAAAGTCTCAACATTTCCAAAATCCCAGCCAAGTACAGCCATTTGAGTATTAAAGCAAACTGACCTGGTTCTGTAATTTTAGTGAACTCAATCTGTCATTCTGATATCCGACCACTTCTGCTTGCTCTTCTTCATTTTCCAACTTAGCGACACAACCACAGATAAACTCAACCCAGACTACATATCCAGGTAAGAAGCGGCAGTCGATTGTTTAGAATGACAGAGAGAGAGCAAGCCGAGGAACAGGAAGACACATTTCACATACTGCTGAAGTCCATGTGTACACTCCTCTCCATCGAACACTCTGTCTATCTCTCTCTCCTCCCTCCTCTCTCAGACATCATGCCATCACAAACATGGAAGCCCCATCTAGTGGTCATTCTCAAGTCTTTATTACTGTTGTTCACTCCTAATTTGTTGTTCACCACATTTTCCAGATCCAGTTACTTGGCCCCAGTTATATCAGTGCCAGCCAAAGGACAAAGACAACGATATGTTTTTTTTTTTTTTATCATGTTTAATTTATAATTTAGGCTCATATTGTCATTCTGGTCACATTGCACTTTCCACATTCAACTCTCAGGACATACAATCTGACCAACCACAGTTTGCTTGATTTAGCTGTAGCCCATGTACTTGCTATTACAGTCTCTTGAACACTCATTAATATTTTGCAAAGCTGCATTATATTAGAGCCATATTACCTCGGTGTGTGAAGGGCGAGCATGGGAGGAAAGGTCATCGGTCTCACTCAGGCCAATGAGTCACATTCACGTCACTCACAGGGAATATTTGTAGTGTAAATGTAACACTGACGTAGTTCAAACAGAGCATGGCACTATCAATGAAAAAGGTCATGGGTTTCATTTCCATGAGAGGTCCTACAAATGTATTTCGACACCAAAATACCATAATTGTATTGTAAAAAATAAAAAAATAAATACTGTTAATTGGTTAATTCTGAATTCCCTAATTCAATATACTGTGAAAACTATGATATATCAAATGGAACATTCCATGTAATTTTACAGTAAAATACTGGTAAACGTAAAGTTTTTGGAAGAATTTTTGGAACTCTCTCATTAGTTATGCACATTTTATTTTAATTTGTGCAGCTTGTTTCAGAAATCCTCCACCTTCCCCAGCTCCACCTGTATAGATATGCTACAAGGTGATTTGTGTATTCTATATGGGGGTTATTTCATATATGTTATATTTGTAGCAGCAATATATTTCTTACATGTTCACAGCAGCATGTTGTGGATGTACTGGCAGTGGCAAGTCTCTGTACTTGAGATGTATTAACTTTAAATGTGTTTTCCTGGAATCCATCAGCTTCAGTGCGTCCTGAGAGCATATTAAATAAGTCAAGGGCAGTACTCCAGAGAGATGACACATTTCTGTGTCATACACACTCTTATTCGATATCAAACGACTCACGTGAGCAAGTGAAAGCCAGGGAATAAGTGCACCAGACATAAGCCAAAAACAACACAAACAACAATAACAGACTGATTCAAGCTGAGGAATGAAGACTCACTTATTTTTATCATTAGTCTACCCAACAATCAAGGGGCACCAGAGGGTATTTCTCCAGATCTGATGTGCGATCTGTGCTGCTGTGCTGAGCAAACATCCTAAAGCTCTGTAGAGTAAACATCCTACTGTTCATGTGAACAAATTAAAGTGTATAGGAGAAATCTGATGAGTAAACACCATACAGTATATGACTATAGACCCCCAAAGAGACTTTTCGATCTGATAGTGACGATTACCATGGGAATTGTTAGCAATTATTCACAAAAAATTGAACATGTTCTACATTCCTAATCCTACCCAATGCCCAAACTTAACAACTACCTTACTAACTATTAATAAGCAGCAACTTAGCAGTTTATTGAGGGAAAATCCTTAGCTAATGGTTTGTTAATAGCAAGTTTTGGACCTTAAACTAAAGTGTGACCACATTTTTGTTTTCATTCATGAAGAGGCATTTAGCTTCTGGTTTTTATAATATGTCTAAAAAGAATGAAAATTATGTCAAACAGAATGTCCAAAATATCCATGATATCCCTTGATTGTATTGAAGAAGAGCAGCATGAATATTCAGTGAAAGTGAAGCAGTGGGTTTCAGCTCTGGGCTTTATGTAGGCCAGTTAAACTGGTAATGCAGCACCCGCACTATTTTAAAAAAAAAAAACAGTTCAACCGTTGTCTGACATAAGCACAAATTTAATTCAGTAGCCTACCCAAACTGACCCGTTTAACAAAACCAACCATCCAAACGTTTTGGGGGCCTCCAGCACCGCTATTACATGTATCATAATCACACACAATGGCAACTTAAATGTGAAAGGCGATATTAAATAATAAAAACAATGAACATTATTTGATATTTAAACAATGCTATTGAAACCCACAGTTCATGGGATGGGGTAATGGCATGTGAGAATAGAAAAGCATCATCCTCATACTGTTGATGACATTCTTGAGTTCACAATTGTATATACATGTATAAAATGCTATACTTTCACTGATAATAAAGTGAACCAGCCTACATTTACATGCACCCTAATAAGGCAATTATAATGAGATTTTGGCATTAGCTCATTTAAACAATAATTTAATCAAACTGATGCTGTTAAGCTAATAAGTGCAGTAACCACAATCATAATAACACGTGGCCTATGCGGATTTTAATCACAATAAATGGGCATATGAACACCTTAAATTGCATTACTATGTTATTCACACAATACCATGAAGGAACTCTGTGACATTCCGAAATTTTCCAACACTGTGCTGTGATGGCAGAAAGGGTAGTAAGAATAACCACGCTTACCAAATGTAAAGCTTCTTAAAAATTGCATGCTAAACGGGAGCATCGATGTTTGCTCATGTCATATAAACATCTTGCTACAAATATAATACTATAATACATCCTTATAAACTGAAGGATGTATTATAGTATTATAAAACATATATAATACACCTTATTTAAAGTGACATTCAAGAGCACATCACAGATGCTTGCTGTCCATGTAGGCTAAATGTACCACTATAAACATCTATGTCCTGTTTATCTATTGATGATAACAACGCCGAAACACAGTCAACATCCCACATGCCCTTCACTTGCTAAACACAGGAAGTCACGTGACCACAGCGGTCACAAACGACGCACAGACAGGAAACTGAGCAGAGCTGAGCTGAGAAAGTAAAAATCAATACAACCACATTGTACACTGCAGCTCAACTACCTCAAGTCAAACCCTAATAATATTAATCAGCGCTGCATTTCCCATGATCCTTAGCTGCACTAAGTCTTAAAGGGCAGTGTGATGGAGGCTTCTTCCTGCCGGGGTTCAGTTTAAGGTGACATTTCCTGTCAAGTCTCTTTCTCAAGTGGGGCTTTAGACAGCCCACACCCTTACTATGGGAACGAGCTCCAACCAGATGCACTTTTAAAAGCATGTAAACAAGAAATACTCAAGCAAAGTTGCATGTTGTGCTTTGTGCTTGGGTCAAAATATATTCTGTTGAAATACTTCCTTCGTGGATGGTTCTTGGAATGCTTGCAAAGTAAAAAAAAAAAAATGTTTTACGTTGATATGTGACAGTCAAAAGTCTGGCTATGCGAGACTGAGATATCAGCATTCAGCATTCTCCTAAAAAACATCCCAACCCCCTTCACCGAGCCCAGACAGCTGAGCCACATTCCTCACCATCAGACAACAAGTGTTACAAACACACATGTCTGCAGCATGTTACATTACACTGCTAAACGTTCAGGAAACATGCTGCTTAAAAAGCAGGTAATTCAAAGAGAGATGCTGCTCGTGTTTTCACTGGTATGCTGGATATTGTCTCAGACTTCAGGAGTCTGGACAAGCTGCAGCCTGTCTGAGTCACACTAGGAAGACAGACAGATTAAACACTACGGGTAAATATGCAGAACATAGAACAGAACAGAGTCAGAATTAGTAGAAGCGAGGACATAGTTGTCAAAAAATGGTTTAACACACATCCAAAAACAAACTTTCTACAGCAATTAAGAACAAGTAACAGCATATCTGCATTTGCACATAGACTATTTAAAATAAGGATCATGATAGAACAATAAAACACATTCATAATTCATTACTCGTCACAAAATAACAACAAGCTACAGTATGACAGCATTACACTCATCCGGCATAATATCCAACAGATAGTTGTTGACTGCCCTCAAAGCGTACGTTTCTGGTGTTTAGCTATCATGAACACTGAAGTTAAATGTGTTTTATGCCATGATTTGTCAACATTTGTCAGAACATATCGCTTGAGAACCGTGAAATAATATTTACCATCATATTTATTTAAATAATACTTTGTTCCCAACTAAATCAAAATAAAAACATTGTGGACATAACACGTTCAATAGAAGAAAAACACATTGGTCAACTTCTAAATGAGTTAAAGACCTGAACAGTGAATCAAATGTGAACTGATTGTAATTTATCTCGAAGGACACACTTGACAGAGGCAAACAGCGTGTTTAATGAAGAATGAGTTGGGCAAAAGTAACATTTGCTGATCGTCAGTCACTCACCGACACCGTCCTCGGATTTCAGCACCATCGCGCGCTCTCGGTCTGTAGTCACTCGATACCGTAAATAAATCAACAGAGGGTTCAAAATATCTCGCGTTACAACAACAACCCAACTTTACCGTCAACTTTCGAGAACAGAATCGGGGAAATTGTTTTACATAACAGTCGAGAGCGGAAAGATTGCGGTCGACGAAGGGTGTTCATCCGTGAACAAGGGAGTGTCTTTAACCGTAACAGGCCAATCCCGAACGCGTACCGAGACCGAGAGGATAAGCGAGTGAATCAACCCGCTTCCGACACGGGCCGTGTCTCAAATCCCGGCTCAACCACTCACTCACTCAATACTGTTGCGGCTATAATAAAACGCGTGAACAGGGTAAGTTTTTGTTATATTACAAATAAATGCTCAAATTCGATAATGAATTCATCTGGACTAAAGCGTTTATTTGTAAATATGATGAATGAGTAACTTTTGAACAATTAAACAAAGGTGATATAGCTACAATAGCCTAATTTGGGTCAGTTTTACCCCCATCGGCTTGTGTGGTCCTTGAGACAATTCCTCCCCCTTTCTTCTACAGCCTGTTGAACTTCCAAAAGGGCAGCAAGAGAACTTAAATGAATGAATTAATGAATTAATTAAAACGAATTAAGTTATATAAGATAAAGGCCTAATATCATAATTAAAAGGTCGAATTAAGTTAAATAAGATAAATACCTATTCTCATAATTAAAATGTTAGATCACAAACTGACCTCATGTTTTACATATATTTTTACAGAAACCAAAACTTTGTTATGGTTATTGTCACTATGTCAATCATCACATTTCGGGAGTGACTCTTGTATTAGCACGCCCTAAACAATAATTTAGAGAGATTCGCTCCTGATTGTCACTCCCAAAACTTTGCAGAGTGCTCTGTACGACATTTATGTGTGTCACGCCTACAGCAGTCCTCATAAACTGCTCTAAATTACTCTCATGTCTGATCTGGACGTATGCAATTAACAAGTTCTTACTTTAATAAGCACAAAAATACTTTGGAGGGCTTGAGATGTTATCATTGGGAGCTTCTAAGCTTAAATGCTGTCTAAATAGGGAGCTTACTAGGGATTGAGACGAAGCCACAGTGTTGAGTTTCGCCTCCACACCCTGTGCTGCTGTGAGGAGTGTGTGTGTGGGGGCAGGGAGACTGAATGACGAAAGCAGACAGAGAACGGCCCTGAACATGTGTGTGTGTGTGTGTGTGTGTGTGTGTGTGTGTGTGTGGCCCTGAGCCGAGAGCAACATAAGAGAGATAACACCTGATCGGTAACTAAAACAACTGTACAAGGTGCACTGTTCAGAATGATCCCTTGTTTTATCTGTTTTACAGGTGTAGGCCTACTTGTACAGTATGTAGCATAAGACCTGCATATGGCCATACAATTGCACATTTCTACCTAATAGCTAAATTGAACAAAAGATCAAATTAATTTGATTCATCATGCTAATAAAAAGGGTGTGCACAACAAAACTAGAAGACTTGGTACAGTGAAAATGGTTTCTTTAATTATGTAAGATTTAAGTCACAAAACACGTGTTGTTCTGGAGAAACATACCACACCTGTTGCGTTATCTGTCGGATATATAATTGGAAACTTGATATTTTTTCTTCCTTATTGTAATATAGTTTATACTTTTAGCCATTGTGGTGAGTGCAGAGAGTAGTGTACTAAATAATCAAATTGCCACGGCCCATTTGAGAGAAAATCTTAAGTCTTTGTAGACAGACACTCATGCATGATACAACTGTTGAATGTGCTAATAAGCATTAATGGTAAACTAGTATGAGCTTTAAAGTAATTTCTATGAAAGCTTGTGTTTCATGTAATATATTTGTAATTCCACATTTTTAATGAAGTTGTAATTTAGCACATTTGAAATATATTACATTTAATCCAGTTAAATTATAATCAAGCATTTTACACGTGCTTTAGGATATTAGTCAACACATCAAAACAAGTGTACTTTTTCAAATCACATCCAAATATTATTCAGATTTAATTATTTTAAAATGTAGACTGATTAATTTATGATTGATAATGATTTAACGTAAATTACAAGCACACATTTTGATAAAATCAAGCACCCTTCTTTTTCACAAGGGCTAGAGAGCATTCCTGTGTAGTTTATCAAATATCACGGCTGTGTCCCAGTCAAACAATGTGTCCTCTGTCCAGCGGTGCTGTGCTGCATATGAAGAATGTCTTCCGAGTGCGTCAACTGGCCTTCATACGTCAATTATACCAGACAAGAAATCCTTGCTTTCTAATGTCAGGTCAGTTTTACTATAAGCAAACTTTCAGACTATTATGAATATATATAAAGAATTATGCAGTCCATTCAACATACAAATTAGATGTCTAGAAGTGTGGGCTGGAAATCTGATTTATGTAAATATTATGTAAATCTCAAATTGACATAAGATGTGTTGTTTTCCATGCCTACTGTTACCATGTAAAATGCATGTGCTGTAATAAAATTCTAGATTATTCATGACGTAGAAAATGGAACCATCTGTAAGATGCCTTCATCCACAAAGTGAATATTACGTATACGTGGGTAAGTCATGGCCTAGTGGTTAGAGAGTTTGACTCCTAACCCTAAGGTTGTGGGTTCAAGTCTATGGCTGGAAATACCACGACTGAGGTGCCCTTGAGCAAGTCACCCAACCCCCAACTGCTCCCTGGGCGCCGCAGAAAAAATGGCTCCCCACTGCTGTGTGTGTGTGTGTGTGTGTGTTAAATGCAGAGCACAAATTCTGAGTCTTAGCTAAGTCTAGTACACATCTCCTCAATAAGCCACATGATTATGAGTCAAGTTAATTCTTAGGTTAAATGTTTGTTTGAATCAAAATTATAAAATAAAATAGGTCTGTGTGTTCCGAAAAATATAGGATTCCTCAACTAAACCAAATGCGTGCTCTAAAACTGCTTTGTAAATGTGATTGTTGACTTGTTATCATAGCAGCACAAACGTAGCTATTTGTGGAATGTTGTTTTTCCTTGTATTGTTTCTCAAGGCAGTGTCGGGAACGCTGGAATGTGGCCGTGGGAACGAGGGCCAACTAGGTCGGGAACGCTCTAATACAGATCGAATCCAGCATCTACCTACAGTACATGCCAGCAATCAGACAACCATTAGACAGCACACAGATAAACAGGCCCGACTACCAAACAACTAGCAGTAGCCTCTGACTGTCATACTCATTTTTGTTCTATAGTATTGAAGTCAGTGACCCCCGACAACTGTCTGGATTCCAACATACTTCAATATGTCTTCTTTTGTGCTCACTACCTTATCTTGAACAAAAAAACCCTTCCATATTTAACTAGTAAATATTTTCAATTTTCAATTTTGATTCCAATTTGACAAGGACAAACACTTCAGTGAATCCCATTCAATATTAAAGCAGGCAAAGACACTGTGATCCCAGGCCAAGATCTGCTTGAAGAGAAATCCAGTGACCTCTGCTGGCTCTTACTGGAAGTTTACAGCACAGCACATAATATCAGATCCAGCCTCAAAGAAGCTGTCAGGAGGCGTTTACCATGAAACAACAGAAACAGAAAATGAAACACAGGTATTGCAAGTGTGTGTGTGTGTGTGTGGGTTCCAAACACATATGTTGTTATTTTCCCTAGAAACAACTAAAGGGTATAAAAGGCATGCAATAATGATAAAATATCTCCAGTTTATTACCACTGTTCTGCAATTTATTTATTTACTTATTTTTTAATTCGAATTTTGTTTTGGACATAGTTGAATTAAGTGAGCAAAGAGCATACAGTGAAGTTCATAACTCAGATTTGACGTTGATCGGAAATCAGTTGGAATTGCGGTTATTTTGTGGCAATAAGAGCCTCAGTAATCCACTAAATCCTGGATTTGGCTCTCCAACTGGTTCCTCTCCGTTTCTGACCTTACTAGAGAGATTAAAGCAGTGGGTATTTCCTGGAAAAGGCCCCACAGGAGAGAGGCACAGTGTCCCATGCACTTTAGGACACACATACACATTATATGTCTACCTTTCAGAAAAGTTTCCTCCATTTCTGACCTGATAAGACAAGGTTTGGTTCTATGTTTTAATTGGTGGTCTTTAAACACGTGCAGGTGGATGTTCCAGTATCTAGTGGAAAACCTTCCCAGAAGAGCAGCAACTGTTTTTTCTCCTCATAGCATTGGAATTAAATGTTCATTAAGGCTCTGATGGTAATTGATGATGATGGGGTCTGGCTCACTGTTTCAGTTAATCTCAAAGGTGTTTAGTGGGGCTGATGGCAAACATGGCAGATCTTCAAGCACTGTTTATCACTGGACTGATAGAAGAGTGCATATTTATTATACACGTGTAAAAAAGAAGTGAGTTAATGTGCACTTGCAGTACACTTCAACGTTTTCAAGTATATAACATTTTTGTTTTACTTGAAATATATTGAAAAATATATTAAATACATACAGAAATTATGGGGCCAAGCACAACAGAGGCAAAATGAAGAGCTGAGTATGGCATGAAGCATCAGACCAGCTGCAACAATGAGTGGTTAAAGCATCTTTAGGTTATTGTAAGATTATCAAAAGGGTCGAAAAATCACAAAAGCAATCACTAGTAATACAATTTAACTGATTATGACTGTTGACAATAGGTGACACTGTTAACAAATGATGGTGAGGTTACAGCCTCAGAATTGATGTGTTATTTGAGAATGGTTAGATCTATCATCTTTTGATGTTCTCAGAATGATGCAAAGAATATATCAAGAGCAGAAATTTCTTGAAGGGGTGATATGATGCGATTTATTGCTTTCCTTTCTCTTTGGAGTGTTACAAACTGAGTGTGCATAGATAAGATCCCTGAAGTTGCACAGACTAAAATCTCAAATCCAAAGAGATATTCTTTATAAAAGAATCTGCCACGCCCCCACATGTCTAGTCACTATGTAGAAATATTTGCATAACGCCGACCATATGTTTACACAAAGAAAGAAGGTGTGGTTTCAGTAACTGCAGTTAGTGTTGAAGCAGTCATGTCAGGGAGATGCTGTGTGTATCTAGGAGAAAGCAAAAGCACCTTATTTGGCCTTACAAAAGTAAATGAGTTTAGGAATCTTTAAGCTTACAACAGAACAGCAATGCATTTTATGGATGACCATTCTGGGAACTTAGGAGAGGAAGTAATTCTGACATTGCTACGACAATTTGGTCACGGTCTGAAGCCAATTTTCTTAAGAAAAATTTATTCAAATAATTCAAAATTGCCAAAAATCTTGACCTGTAGAAATTAAATTTTTGGTGTGCACTTGCCTCAGCATGAGGCAAGGAATTAGAGCAAAAGAAAATCTAAAACAATTTTGTTTCTAACTTTGTGGTTCAAAAGTTAACATAAGTGGAACTTTGAGATTTTGGTAGTGCTAGAGTGTTTAAGTTAGAGACAACAAATTTGCTGTGGTTCATTTTGAGACTGTCCTTTATCTGTGTGCCAAACATTACAACTTTCAGGTTCTAGAAAGTGGTTTTATGGGCTGCCATAGACTCAAGAGAGGATGAAGAAGAAGAAGAAGAAGAAGTATAAGTGGAAGAAGAACAAGAAGAAGCAGAAGCAGAAGAAGAAGAAGAAGAAGAAGTGGAAGAAGATGATTATGATGAAATGGATACGAGAGGTGCCTGTGGTGCGTAGAACCTAATGCAATTGAATGATACTTAAGTGTACTAATAGATGCAGTTTACTGTAGTGTACTTAGATGTTTATTACATTTTGTACACTAAGCACACTTTTAGTGCACTAATGTCAAAAATAAAAGTTTTACTTCAAAATACATTTGAAATCACTTTTAATATTCTTTTGTCATGTTTTAAGAAGTGCTGACTAATATACAAAGCACACTAAAGTTAATATATTAATAATTACTACTTCATTATGTGTAATTAGAAAATATTTAAACACACAACAGAAATTAAATAAAACGGTTTTAGTTAACCAAAAATGCTTGTCAATGTCAGTAAATTCAGAAGCATGTTTCAAACATAATAAAACTGATTAAGACATTACATGTAATGCTAATGTTATAATGAACTTAAATCCAACTTAAGTGGTTACAACCACATAGTTTCATATTAGTTTAATATTGCATTTAATATAATAATTTTCATATATTAATAGATATCAAGTAATCGCGTTTTTGCAGACATTAGATTTAGTTTGCACTTCTTAAGTATGCTTATTTAAAGTATATTATTTCCATAAGACTCTTTTTAAAAGTGTACTAAATTGTACTTCTTTTTTGACAATAGTATGTATATTTAACAGATTTTACAAAATTTGTAGCACACTTTTATTCTCTATCTCCCTAACAGACTCTAGTGAGCACAGTGTGACAAAACCTAAAGCAGCTATGACATATACACAAGTATTGAATCATACATCTTAAATTTAGACTCTTCACCTCTTCCACAACCCTCTGTGTTTTTTCCAGCAGTCATAGTAATGAGCCCTTGTCTTCATCTGTTCCTAGGATTCAGAGCCGCCTCCAGCTGTCTCCAACCAAAAATCAAAACGTAAGGAACAATTTCCACGTCACACAGTGGACGGTAGCTATAATTTCAAAGCACCTGATCTGAAATGAAATACACAGGGATTTAATTAAAGTATTATCATTCTCCCAATTGTCATAAGAAGCAATTAAAGCAACACGATCATCGGATTCTTTTCACATTTTCATCACACTCACCCAGTTAGATGGATGTAATTTTTTTTTTTTTTTTTGGGAGGAAACATTCACAGAATACCATTGGACTGGATGAGAGGCAAAATTAAGGCCTTGTCAGTTGTCAACTTTTAAATAAATTTGTATATTCAGTCTAGTCATTATAAGAAGGAAAAACTTTATTTTAACCAGTAACATCGATAATTCAGCTATGACTAAGTGTATGAAATTGTGATCCAGCCATTAGATGAGTCATGCAAGTTTCTCTTACAGCATTCACACATTAGTTCAAACTCACTGCTGTCATTTGAGAGGGTGATGAAGCTGATGGAGTCGCAGAGTTTAGCAACATGACCTCACATGAACGGTAACACCACCAGATGATGACATTTACGAACAAAGCACCATTTCCCTACATGATAGGACCAAATCCCCTGTGGTCTTCTGTACATTTACAGTACATCACACGAGCTCAAGCTGTATTCAACATAGTGACAAAATCCTAGAATCTTCCCCTTAATCTGGCAGCCTAGAGAACATGCTAACCCTGGACCAATGACAGCCCACCAAATACCTAATGCATGCAATAAATGTGTGTATTTAAAAAAATGCTGTTTTTCTTTACCGCTGTGAGTCCACTGTGAGTTCCTGGTTAGGTACTACAACATAACCCACAATTCTGTATCTGAGTTCCACATTAACTAATTTGAGACATAGAAAAGGGACCCACAAGGCTAACATTACCAGGTAACATTTCTAATCTTACAGAAAAGCGGAAGAGCCAAGGTTGGTATTTTCTGATAAACAAATACACTAAAGAGACATAAACATCCAGTCAGATTTGTTTTACATTATTACATTGGTCAGAGTCTTCATAAATACAGACTTGTATCTTCATCATCATGATGCACTTTTAAAAAGTTTAATGTTATGAATCATCTTGGAGCTTGTTTGTTTGGTTAATGGCTTAGAACTTGTTTTTGTATAGATTTTTTTCTGAAATGCCTAACATAGTAATGAAAAATGTGTTCAGAATCAAGGCCACTTAAGTGGGCTGTCTTTGTGGCTTTAGAAGGATAATAAAGCATTGCTTATCCGTTTTGAAACTTGTCGTAAGTTTATCTTGTTGACTAACATTAGCATTGGTGTTGGTGAACCTGAAACAGCTTTAAAGAAGGTACTACTTCTTGGACTATATTACATGCAATATAGACCCTTTGCAAACACGTGACTACATCCACGTGACGACGCCATGACGGACGGCAGAATCACCGGAAGCACAAGCTAAATAGTAGTATACGAGCGGGAAGTTTCAATCAGTTTAAAATAAATAACAATAAACTTTATGGCTTCTTCGATCGCAGGATTGTATACCGGTCCTTACCTTCTTCCTCCATTTTCACCAGAGGTGTAGTGGTAAAAAAAGAGGTGGGTAAACTATAAATTCTGGGTGACCACATCATCACGGTAAGGTGGGCCGCTGCCTACCCTAGTATGTGTATCCTGATGACATCGCTATAGGCTATCATTTGATATTACTACCAAGGGTATCACTGGTTGTTCCCTCATATAGGTCACACAATCACTATTCAATTCATACATTAATCTAAGTTCTTGTTAAAGAGACTCAAGGAATAATATGGTTGAAATCTATAAAGTTTACTAAATGACAAAACAGAGAGAACAAAATTTTTAAGAGGGATAGAGAGGGAGGCTTATATCCAGGGGTTCCAATGCAATGCACTTATACATAATGATTAGGGATTTGGGATTATTTTCATAGTCGGAGAGAAGACACTAGAACATATTCACATTTAACAAGCTGGAATCAAATAATTTTTTACTTTTGTCTTAAAAAAATGACTCAAACCGACTAATCGATTATCAAAATAGTTGTCGATTACAGTTTTTCCCAATTGCTAATGTAGCAGGTGCAATTTAACAACAGAAGGATGAATCTGGTGCCACATATTTTAATTCAAAGAAAACTCAGTTTCTCTAATTAACAGAAAAATCTGTTCGATTTACGAAAATTTAATGATCGTGGATATTGTATGTATACGAACACAAATAAACCAGAGATGAGATGAATGGCTTCTGTATGAGTGATGATTTCTATTCAAAATAAGGAATGTTACTTTTATTAACGGACATTTACCTGGGACATGTACCTGGGAAACCCTGAACGGCTAGTGATAACATTGCTAGCTAGGTAGAGTTGACTGGAATCAGTGGCATGAAAAATATACCCCCAAAACATGAAGTGTAGTACTGTTTTCCGAGCTCACTCACTTTGGGCTTGTAGCCGAGGCCGTTTGCTGGAATCAGGAGCAGGGCATTTTTAAATATTGATGCAATCTGTTGCGTTCGGTTCATGAACTACTTGTTCATTTTGAACGAATCTTTAATATGACTCGGGACTACCGAGTTGTCTCAGAGAGTGATTAGTTCATTTTGTGTTGACCGCACATGCACATTACGCAACATGGGTTCTGAATAGACAGGTGAGGTCCAAGTCTTTTATTCTTCCTGTCAGTCCCATAGAGACGGGAAGAGAAAAGATTAGTTCATTTTGCTGAATGAGACTCAAAGATCAAAGTCAGTAAAATGATCCGAACTTCCCACTACTGGCAACACCGCAAGCAATTGGTCAACACTGACAGTTGCAGCGCAATATGAAAGACTTCATCTTAGGTTTAATAACAAACAACCTACGAAACTGATAATGAACAACATGTAACTAAAACGACATAAGCTTAATTAAAAATAGCTTAGGAACTTTAGGCTATTCAGAGGTGAATAAACTCAATTTAGAGGTGGATAAACGCACTTTGGAGGAGGGTAAATGCTATTTCCGAATTTTGGGAGGTGCGTAAACGGCGTTTACGTGCGTTTAGCCTCCACTACATCCCTGGTTTTCACGGACCTCATTAAATTGCAGAGTCTTCTCGACTTCATTCCACACGATCTGTACCACTATGTGGTAAACGGGTTATCCCCATACACTGGTGCTGATCTTAAAGCTTTTAAAAGTCTGGATGCTTACCAGTTCTTTGTAGCTGGCTGGGTGACAGGTACACGATGCTACGCTCACGGCGGGTGGAGGTAACGCTACCTAATAATGGCAAAGGTAATGCGTGATTTTTGATGCGTGATTTTTTATTTTTGTTCGCGTTAACATTGTAACTTTTTCCGTGTTTCTTTTGTATGTGTAGACACGCACATTCTGGTCGTGTTAAGGTGTCAGTTGTTGTCGCGTTACTTTAGCACGTGTAAAGACGCACAGTTTTTCCATGTTAATATGACCAACTTGAACGTGTTTCTAAACACGTACATTCTGGCCATGTTCGAACTTTAGATAATATAAAGGTAAGTTCCACATATTAATCATTTAGTTTATTGTGGCCTTGTTCTAAAGTACTGATTACTTAAGTGCTTGAGTAAATTAATAAATTTTACATTGTAAATAAATGCTGTTATCCATATTATACATTATAATTTATCTAAATGGGTTATTACATGTTTGTTTTAAGTTATTGGCCTATCATTTCCAATAGTATTAAACACAATATATATGTATATATATATATATATATATATATATATATATATATATATATATATATATATACACACACACACACACACACACACACACACACACACTTTATAACTTTCACATAATAGTGTTTTTGTAATTTGGCGTGTAGTTGGTTGTATAGTTTGTTTATGCTGTTCTGTCTCTGTGTTGTTTCCAGGAACATAATTACTACATTATATTTAAAATGAGTTTTGTTAACATTATATTTCTATTATTAATATTTAAGAAGATAAAGTGGCAAGTATAATTTCTATATATATTTGTATATATAATTTCTAATTATAGTTGAATTCCTGATATAAATAAATTTTTCCATGATATTCTAATTTTTTGGAAAGGGACTGTATATATTAGAGGTGGGCATAGATTATTTTTTTTAAATCTAGATTAATCTCACTGTGATCTTGAAATTAATCTAGATTAATCTAGATTAAAATGGCTCATTCGAATTCTGCTGAAGGCATTCAGAATATGTGTTACCCAAATAAAACTGACAAACAGTAAGTCTTTGAGAAGGGGTTTATCAAGCTAGGTGGTGCATTAGAAAAGGGGCTCATCTCCTGTTTCCAAAATGCATCACAAAGTGCTTGAAAAAGCTGTAAACTAATTCCACATTGTGCAAACAACATTACTCCTGTTTCACACCAATGTTTAAGTTTTTTTTTTTTCAAGTTTGTAGGTGTCAAGGTACAGAAACCAAATAATAGCACTGGATAGTCTTCAATGTAAAAATGAAATATACAATCAAACCTACATTTATTCAGACACCTTCAACATTTCTCACATTATTACAGTTTTGCTATATATATCAAAAATTATATCTGGTTTCTGAATAGTTTCTGGTTTGACTGTTAAAACTACAAAGAAATTCAGTCAAGAGCAGTGAGTGATTTTCATTTTCATTTTCTTGGATTAACATTACAGCAGCCAGTAGCTAAATTAGGCCGGTCACTTTAAGAGACCATGAACGCATCCAATATAATACACATCCATTTTTTTCCTCAACTGTTTACTTTCACTTAAGAAATAACTGATAAATAACTGGATATTTTGACATATTTTGTATGTATTTGTCGGCACAAGAGCAAAAATAAGCAAATTCGATGTTTTCGAATTTTCTAGATCTAGTGTTTTGAGATGCCTCTCTCTGCGTGAGCCCTGAACACCAGAACACCGCGAGTACTGAATTGGGCTCTTTCACATGTTTTTGTTTGTTCAAACTGCGATTTGCATTTGTTCGTTCGGGTGCAGGAGTATGGAAGGCCAAAAGGGTCAAATTCACGTGAATTTTAACGCGTCAACAACACGTTAAATACGTGTATTTCACGCGTAAACAACACGTATTTAACGCGTTAAATACGTGTTGTTTACGTGTTAAAAATCAGCGCGTACTTAACGTGTATTTAACGTGTATTTCACGTGTTAAATACACGTGAAGTACACGTGAAGTACGCGTTAAAAATCAGTTTGAACGGGTCAATGTCATTGGCTGCTGAGGACTTGGGTCAAACCACTTCTGTGAGCTTAGAGGGGTGTACCATTCACAGACAGGCAACCATCATTTAACATGCTATAGATCAGCTTATTCAGCCTTATTATTTTGTCTTTTTTTGTATAGACTATAGAAATAATATAATTTAATTGCAGTTTTATGAAATATTTATTTTTTAATAAATATTAATTAACATTTTGTGGTGATAGTATAATGTTTATAAAAGTTACAGGACTTTTTGTTTAGCTCTTGACTCGCCAAAATATACTATTTAAATACTGTTGCTTTCTGAGTGCCATACACAAAAATACCAACTCATAACTCCACGAATATAGCAAGGAGAGTCAAAAGTTATAGTCTGAATCTACTGTGACGATCCAAGGGGCTGTAGTATTTTATTTTGCCCAGCAGGTGTCATGGGGTAACACTTTTTGTGTCTTTAGGTTAAGTGCTGTGATGCAGGTGTGGAAAATTGATTGTGATTAACCATGCTGCCTATAAGATGCTGGCTTTCTTACCCTTTGGAGGGAAGGAGATTGGTGCTCGGCCTTTGCTGGTCTTGCTGTTTGGTGGTCAGGCGGACTTTCTCACGCTCTCCAGTCCAAGGCTTGATGTTGTGTTTTTGTATCTTTATATTTTTTTTATGTTTTACCTCAATGTGGTTATGGCTGTTTTCTGATTAAAACACATATTTGTGCAAATTTGATTATGTTGTATCTCTATTCATGTTGCTACTCCTTGATCCAAGGGGTTGTAACACTACGTTCTGTCAAATGTTTAATAGGGCTCTCCAACTGATTCATGGGTTTAGGTATTTGTAACAAACAAATCTCCATATTCATCGCGAAGAAGGAGGCGGGAACCGGCGCACAATCAAAACTCATTTTAATAATCAGAAATAAACACAAAACGGCGCGTCAGCCCCTCACGGACGACTGGTGCGCATAAATAAAAAGCAAACATATAAACTAATGTCCCAGGCCTGGTCCTCTCTCGTCCTTCACGGTCGTCGCTCCAGTTTTATATCCTTCCATCTCCTACGTGGGACTCGATACTAGCGGTGGGGCTCAGGTGTAGCTCATCTCCAATCACTACACCTGGCCTCACTCCTCGTTCCCACGCCTCTCGGCCCCGCCCCACTCGCCACATACCCCCATCGCCCCTCGCAGGCCGGGGGGTACTCCCGAGACTGCGCTCTACTCCCCCCCCCTTCCCTCCGGGGGAGACCGCTCACGGGGACCTGCGGGAACCTGGGGGTAGGACAGACGAGGCGAGAGAAAAGGAGATGGAAGGAGGAGCGACAGGGACGAGAGAGGGGAGAGAGGAAAAAAAAAAAAAAAAAATCCGGTTCCCAGACGCACTGCTGCTCGGCCCTCCACCGGCTGGGTGATCTCCTCCGCGGTGCCCGGCGGTGGCACTGGACGGCCCTCGGCGGACGGCACGACACTCCTCCGCCGCCCGGTGGACGGCGACGGCTCCTCCGATTTTGGGCAGCGGCAGGAGTCCCCCGTTCCCTGCCCCTCCGGATTCCGTCACGGAGGCGGCAGGCTCCGGCCCCCTGGCGAACGGCGCCGACTCCTCCGCTCCCTCACGGACGGCAGCCGCCCCTCCTTGTCGTGGGCGGTCGGCAGCGAGCTCGCCCGTCCCCGGCAACTCGCTCCAGCCCACCGCCTCGAGCGTCCATGGCGGCAGACACCTCGCCAGCTCGAGGGCACCGCGGATTCACCACAGCGGCGAGGGATCTTCAGCAGCGCGTCCCTCCTTCTCCCGGGCTTCGGCACCACTGTAACAAACAAATCTCCATATTCATCGCGAAGAAGGAGGCGGGAACCGGCGCACAATCAAAACTCATTTTAATAATCAGAAATAAACACAAAACGGCGCGTCAGCCCCTCACGGACGACTGGTGCGCATAAATAAAAAGCAAACATATAAACTAATGTCCCAGGCCTGGTCCTCTCTCGTCCTTCACGGTCGTCGCTCCAGTTTTATATCCTTCCATCTCCTACGTGGGACTCGATACTAGCGGTGGGGCTCAGGTGTAGCTCATCTCCAATCACTACACCTGGCCTCACTCCTCGTTCCCACGCCTCTCGGCCCCGCCCCACTCGCCACAGTATTATTTACATATGAAAGATCATAATGGATTGTTTTGATTTTGGACTCATTTCAATCTGGAGAATCGGCTGTAAATAATGATATGCCATTTTCACAATCAGAGCATGTTTCATGAAGTTATAAAGGTAAAACCATGAGAATATTGTAGCATGTGTATTTGGAGTTTTTTCTTGTTTTGTTATAATTCGATGACGGATATCTTCAAATCTGAATGACAGATTATTGTATAATTGGGCTCATTTTAATCGAGAGAATTTAACACTTTCCACGAGCTATGCATGTTTCATGAAGTTATGAATGGAAACGTAACCTATGTTATTTTCTCAGTTGAATGATTTCATGTGTGTGATAATATCGTAAGTAATATATTTAGATCAAGTGAACAAATTATGATGAATTTGAGCTCCTTTTAATCTGTAGAATTTTGTAAAAAATGACATGATTTTGCATGATCTAATGTTTCATGAAGTTATTAATAAAAGTGCAAAGGGAAACTAAAGTTATTTGTTGTGCTGTGCCTGTTGGGTTTTATGTGTTATAGCAATATATTTGGATCTCATCCATGGATTACAGTATCTCTGGGCTCATTTTAATTGGGATAATTTTCTGAAAATAATGATCTATGCATGATTCTTGAAGCTATGAATGAAAACGAAACGTGAAGTATCGAGCTGTTTTTCTTTGCAGCCTCAGTGCGCCAGTCTGCTTTCATGTGTCACAGCTCTATGAACGAAATCTTTCGATCTGATCATAGGATCTATGCATGTTTGGTGAAGTTAAGAGGCACGGGACTGAAACCTCTGATTTTTTTTTCTTTTCTTTTTCTAAGATATATTACCTACGTTTTTTTCTATGTGTTATATCTTTATGAAATATATATTTAGATCTAAATGATGTTTTATGGTGAGTTTCGACTGTGTTTAATCTGCAAATAGTGACTTGTCTTTTTTATGATATAGCCTATGCTTTTTTTCATGAAGTTATCAGTGGAAAGCCTACATGACAGCTAACATAGATTTTTGGCTAAACTACATGCTCTCTGTGCAGTTTTATGTGCGTTATAAATTTATGAGGAAAATCTTTAGATATAAATGACAGATAGTTTTGGTCTCTTTTAATCAGGAGAATATACTCTAAATGCTGGTGCATAATTTTACACTGAAATCTTGTTTTTTGAAGTTACAAGTAAAATGGTGACATCAATAGGGCTATTATTATTATTATATGGGTCTGGGGTTGACTTCTTGTACAAAACTCGCTCTAGTTTATTCAAAGCCTCAAACAATTTCTCAATGGTGCGACTAAAAAAAACTCTGAGGTCGCACCGGTGCAACGAGCCATTTAAGGGGAACCCCTCGAGCCGGGCTTCGATTGTTCAGATGTGGGCCGGGCCTCCAGTCTGTTTAGACTTCTTCTTACTTTTATATTTTAGACATTAGTCAATTAACGATGAAAAAAAAAACTTGCTGCCCTATTGGAAACAACAGGAAACCTTGATGCCACGACTGTAAAGAGTGGCTCGACGGTGTTTTGTGTCCCGCAGCAGCACTGCTGAACAGTTCTGCGTTCAAATAATAGGCTTAAGAAGAAGATATTTTAATTTACTAATAAACTAGTGTTTTCTGAATCTGTATCACAAGAATGAAGTTGCTGTCACGGAACAGAGAGAGAGAACCCAGGAGGCGAATGGCAAGTTAATGCTCTTTTAGTAGAAATAAGGCAAAGCCGCAACGGCCAAAAACAAAGGCAGAGTACAGGGATAATTCCTGGTCAAAACAATGGAGCCTAAAGTGGCTGGTCTGGGAAGCCTGTGATCAGCGAGGGTACAGGTGAGGCAGCGGACCCCTCGTTACTCCTCACGGCAGATAACTGGGGGAGAACAAGACAGGCAACAAACAGTCCATACAAAACTCTCCCAACGACTTGACTAGACTAGGTCTGTAGAAAGAGCACAAAAACGTCAGAAACATCCAAAGTGGTTAGTAATAATCTAACAGGGAATGGAAAGAGACAGAGCTAGAAATAGAGAGCCTAATGATAGGAGATAGAGAGCAGGTGAGCGGAAGAGAACGAGGAACAGCTGAAGATGATGAGAGTAGAGATAAGTGAGCGCAAAGGAAAAGAAAGAACCAGCAGATGGAGACCGAACTGGGATCATGACAGTTGCAATCCCGACTCGTCATCTCCTCATTAGAAGCGCTTTTCGAGATAAGTACATCTTTATGGGTTATAATTATAATGAAAGAGTTTTTTTTTTGTTTTTTTTATTTTGTTAAGTAGTTATTTAAAGCTATATTTATGTATGTATGTATATATATGTATATGTTTTCACTGAGTTTCGGTTAATTTTTGTACTCCTATTAAAGACAACACGGCAGAACGAGCAACTGTTTTGTTGATATTGTGTGTACAGTTACGAATAATGTATTACTTTTACCTTTTATAAGCAAAAATGATGGCATATCCAAGAAAAAAATTGCAAGTGATCATGCTGCCGTCTCCCTGTCCTGAAGCATCTCCTCACAAATGATTGGATAGCTTACATTTATCTGGGTCTAACAAACACTGTCATATGCTTCAACTGTTTTATATCTATAGATTTTATTTTAGGCAAGTCGTGATGATTTGAGAAGGCTAAATTGATCAAACATATAGGCTCACTGTCTGCCGCTGGCAGCTTGGTCGTTACTTAAAAAAAAAAAAAACCTAAAACTTATATTTAACAAACATAAAATGCTCCAAACGCTTTTCTAACTTAATAAAATATATTATATTAACAAAATATAATGACTTTTCTATTACATCTAAAACTGAACTATTTTAATAGCTGATCCAATAAGTGTAAGCTGTTTAGGGACTGTTCACCTGTCCCATAAGAATCAGTGTAGATGGCCAAGTCTGGAAGATTTTGATGCTAGAGAGAGTGTGGCCAGCTGGATTAGCAAAGGCCAAAGATCAAGAAATCAAGAAGGAATTGTCCATCTGAGGGGCATGTGACTGCAGTGGAGGATAGTCCATAAGACATTGAGCCATGATATGTTCAGTTTGAAGCCCTTAAAACCCTTCATTTAGATTTTCTTTTTATTTCATGGATCTTGAGATGTTTTAGGTTTAAATTTCACCTCAGTGAAACACTTTAAGCACCAAAACTTTTTCAGTAAGTTACCTTTCTTGTAGAAATGTACTTCTAATACATTATGTTGACCAGATTGTTAGTTAATCTTTTAGGCTACAAGTCAATATTGTTTATATGGACAGCGATTAAAAAAAAATATATGATTAGTAATATTGATGTGTTGGGGGGGGGGGGGTTGACTGTGGTAGCAGTAGAATACTTCTGTTGTCCTGACCCTAGTACAAGCTCTCATTCTAATCCTGAAAGTCTTAAACGCTTATGTCTTATAACATCACCTGTGTACCTAATTACTGATTGTCTGATGAGTGCATAATCGCTGAACAAAAAGTGCAGAATTGCTGAACAAAAAAAGAGGTTTCAATAAGTGCCACCTGCTTGGCGATAGCTGTAAATGTAAGCACAATAAAAGCTGTTGATTCCTAAGATGATTGTTTTCTAAAGACAGATATTGATTTCAATGGTTTGTATATCTTAAACCTGAATTGATTGCTTACCTCCATTGTAACTATTTCCCCCACACAAATGTTAATGCTCGATGCTAACTTAAGTCTTATACTATCACAAAACTTTTGAAACAGATACTTCAACTAAACTTATGTATGTCCTGAGATATTGAATATCAAATAAGATGGATATAAATAATTTATCTTGAACACTATATTTTTTCTTACATTTTGTCAGTTATTTCTCAGCAGGAGAATGTGCAAATATATATTTTTATTTACTGAAAGTCAGAGTTGAGCAGTAGTTACTAGTAATTTAGTTATTTTAATAATATTGGAAAATTAAAAATTATCTCGATTAAAATGAGCCCAATTATACAATAATCTGTCATTCAGATTTGAAGATATCCGTCATCGAATTATAACAAAACAAGAAAAAACTCCAAATACACATGCTACAATATTCTCATGGTTTTACCTTTATAACTTCATGAAACATGCTCTGATTGTGAAAATGGCATATCATTATTTACAGCCGATTCTCCAGATTGAAATGAGTCCAAAATCAAAACAATCCATTATGATCTTTCATATGTAAATAATACCTAAACCCATGAATCAGTTGGAGAGCCCTATTAAACATTTGACAGAACGTAGTGTTACAACCCCTTGGATCAAGGAGTAGCAACATGAATAGAGATACAACATAATCAAATTTGCACAAATATGTGTTTTAATCAGAAAACAGCCATAACCACATTGAGGTAAAACATAAAAAAAATATAAAGATACAAAAACACAACATCAAGCCTTGGACTGGAGAGCGTGAGAAAGTCCGCCTGACCACCAAACAGCAAGACCAGCAAAGACCGAGCACCAATCTCCTTCCCTCCAAAGGGTAAGAAAGCCAGCATCTTATAGGCAGCATGGTTAATCACAATCAATTTTCCACACCTGCATCACAGCACTTAACCTAAAGACACAAAAAGTGTTACCCCATGACACCTGCTGGGCAAAATAAAATACTACAGCCCCTTGGATCGTCACAGTAGATTCAGACTATAACTTTTGACTCTCCTTGCTATATTCGTGGAGTTATGAGTTGGTATTTTTGTGTATGGCACTCAGAAAGCAACAGTATTTAAATAGTATATTTTGGCGAGTCAAGAGCTAAACAAAAAGTCCTGTTTCATTACAAAATACTGTAACTTTTATAAACATTATACTATCACCACAAAATGTTAATTAATATTTATTAAAAAATAAATATTTCATAAAACTGCAATAAAATTATATTATTTCTATAGTCTATACAAAAAAAAGACAAAATAATAAGGCTGAATAAGCTGATCTATAGCATGTTAAATGATGGTTGCCTGTCTGTGAATGGTACACCCCTCTAAGCTCACAGAAGTGGTTTGACCCAAGTCCTCAGCAGCCAATGACATTGACCCGTTCAAAATGATTTTTAACGTGTACTTCACGTGTACTTCACGTGTATTTAACACGTGAAATACACGTTAAATACACGTTAAGTACGCGCTGATTTTTAACACGTAAACAACACGTATTTAACGCGTTAAATACGTGTTGTTTACGCGTGAAATACACGTATTTAACGTGTTGTTGACGCGTTAAAATTCACGTGAATTTGACCCTTTTGGCCTTCCATACAGGAGGAACTTCGAGGTGAACTTCGCAGAAGAGAGCTCGGTTCAGTGTCGCTGTCCGATACGCGGCTCTCTCTCTCGTGCGCATCTAACGGCACGCGCTACTCCGCTCAGCTTCTCCGTGTTTTGTTTTTGGATGCTTTAATGTTTAAATCGACAAGCGGTACGTCTTAACAACACGTGAGAAAGATAAGCTTTCGCGACGATGCGCAGCAGTGACCATTCAACTGTCCTGAGCGTCTTTTTTTGGCTGGCCTCAGCCAGTCTGTTATATAAAATATCAAGGTGAAAGTCATCATAGCTTGCTTAATATAGACCCAGCTCCCAACCCAACTTTGAGAATAGATTAAAGGCTATATTTTTTTTATCCCCCGATAAGAGTCTCGCGTTAACGCAGCACGTTAACGCCGATAACGGCCCACCACTAGTATATATATATATATATATATATATATATATATATATATATATATATATATATATATATATATGGAAGTCCAGAGTCAATGCAACAATCTACTAGGACATTTAGAGCACTTCATGCTTCCTTCAGCAGAAAAGCTTTATGAAGATGAAGATGATTTTCCAGCAGGATTTATATATATAAATATATACAGTATATATATATATATATATATATATATATATATATATATATATATACACACTGTATATATTTATAACTATTGCAGAATCCAAATAAGAAACAATATTTTCAGTCCTTGGTCATGTATTTCAAGACAAATATATAGACTGTAGTTCAGTTATATTTAAAACATGAGTGCAGTATTGTTTCTCAAAATCATTGTGAAATGCAAAGATCTAAATATAATGTGGTAAATAAAAATACTTAAGAAATCTAGGTTTATATGAGTAGAGCACCCAAAATTTTTACTTGGTCAATACTTGCTCAATCTTAAAAAGAATGACTGGTGTAGAAAGAAATTATGAAATGATCTGTATTGGTGGCCAAAATATAAAACAAAAAATTAAATGAAGGATTTTAGTGTTTTAAAATAGGTCTCTTAATGATCAAAGCTGCATTCATTTAATAAATATTAATAATCAGCAAAAACATTAATATTGTAAAAATATAACAATGTAAAATAGTTGTTTTCTATTTAAATGTATTGTCTAATGTATATTTTTTCACTCAATACACATACTCAAAGTTCAATTTTCAGCATTATTAGTCCAGTCTTGTCACATTATCCTTTGGAAATCCTTCTCATATGTTGATTTGATGTACAGAAACATTTAGGATTTTTATAATGTGGAAAACTGTTGTTCTGCTTAATAATTTTGTGATTCATTGAATACAGATTATTGTTTATGTTAATTTAATGTTTAGTAGTGTACAAAATAAAATGTTTCTTGTAAGGAGAAAGAAATCAATCAATCACCTTTATTTATATAGCGCTTTTAACAAAATACATTGCGTCAAAGCAACTGAACAACATTCATTTGAAAACACGTGTCTCAATAATGCAAAATGATAGTTAAAGGCAGTTCATCATTGAATTCAGTTATGTCATCTCTGTTCTGTTTAAATAGTGTCTGTGCATTCATTTGCAATCAAGTCAATGATATCGCTGTAGATGAAGTGACCCCAACTAAGCAAGCCAGAGGCGACAGCGGCAAGGAACCGAAACTCCATCGGTGACAGAATGGAGAAAAAAAACCTTGGGAGAAACCAGGCTCAGTTGGGGGGCCAGTTCTCCTCTGACCAGACGAAACCAGTAGTTCAATTCCAGGCTGCAGCCTGTAAAGACAAGGTCTTTATCTGGGGCTCTAGTTGTCCTGGTCTCCGCTGTCTTTCAGGGCCGTAGATTTCCTTTCTAGGTGCTGATCCACCATCTTGTCTAGATACGTACTGGATCTGGGTGACTGCAGTGACCCTCTGATCTGGATACAGACTGGATCTGGTGGCTACGGTGACCCTGAAACAAGAGAGAAACAGACAAATATTAGCATAGATGCCATTCTTCTAATGATGTAGCAAGTACATAGGGTGTTATGTGAAGTGTTTCCGGTTATGGTTTACCTAATTAATGCAGCCTAAAAATCCTTTAACGGATTTGGATATTAAAAGCATATTAGTATGTTGTGTGTATGCCAGGTTAAAGAGATGGGTGTTTAATCTAGATTTAAAGTGCAAGAGTGTGTCTGCCTCCCGAACAATGTTAGGTAGGTTATTCCAGAGTTTAGGCGCCAAATAGGAAAAGGATCTGCCGCCCTCAGTTGATTTTGATATTCTAGGTATTATCAAATTGCCTGAGTTTTGAGAACATAGCAGACGTAGAGGAGTATAATGTAAAAGGAGCTCATTCAAATACTGAGGTGCTAAACCATTCAGGGCTTTATAAGTAATAAGCAATATTTTAAAATCTATACGATGTTTGATAGGGAGCCAGTGCAGCGATGACAGGACCGGGCTAATATGGTCATACTTCCTGGTTCTAGTAAGAACTCTTGCTGCTGCATTTTGGACTAGCTGTAGTTTGTTTACTAAGCGTGCAGAACAACCACCCAATAAAGCATTACAATAATCTAAACTTGAGGTCATAAATGCATGGATTAACATTTCTGCATTTGACATTGAGAGCATAGGCCGTAATTTAGATATATTTTTGAGATGGAAAAATGCAGTTTTACAAATGCTAGAAATGTGGCTTTCTAAGGAAAGATTGCGATCAAATAGCACACCTAGGTACCTAACTGATGACGAAGAATTGACAGAGCAACCATCAAGTCTTAGACAGTGTTCTAGGTTATTACAAGCAGAGTTTTTAGGTCCTATAATTAACACCTCTGTTTTTTCTGAATTTAGCAGTAAGAAATTACTCGTCATCCATTTTTTTATATGGACTATGCATTCCATTAGTTTTTCAAATTGGTGTGTTTCACCGGGCCACAAAGAAATATAGAGCTGAGTATCATCAGCATAACAGTGAAAGCTAACACCATGTTTCCTGATGATATCTCCCAAGGGTAACATATAAAGCGTGAAGAGTAGCGGCCCTAGTACTGAGCCTTGAGGTACTCCATACTGCACTTGTGATCGATATGATACATCTTCATTCACTGCTACGAACTGATGGCGGTCATATAAGTACGATTTAAACCATGCTAATGCACTTACGCTGATGCCAACAAAGTGTTCAAGTCTATGCAAAAGAATGTTGTGGTCAATTGTGTCAAACGCAGCACTAAGATCCAATAAAACTAATAGAAAGATACACCCACGATCAGATGATAAGAGCAGGAAGTGATCTCTGGCGCATCTCTCCGATTTGAGAACCGATGAGCTTATTTTTTTTCTTGAGTCAAGAACCGGCTGCATCGGTTTTCAGATAACCAGTACACTGAACCGAAAACCGTTTCTTTCAGATGTGTCCAATTTGAGAACCGATGAACTGATGATTCTGAAGTATTCGCCAATGACGTCATTACGTCGAGCGTAAAAGAACCGCTGAACCGTTTTTTTCAAGCAGTTTATTGAATCGAACCGTCCGAAAGAACTGGTTCACGGAAAAGAACCGAACTTCCCATCACTATCATGAATAAACATGACGTCTGATGTTTGTATATGTATATACCAACCAGAGACATACGTATCATTGTGTCCCATATACAAATATAGTCTCAAAAACAGCATTTCATTGGCTGCTTTGCTTGTTGATGGTAATTTCAGATTTTTTAATTAGCAACACTAATTTCTACTGGCCGGCATTTTAAAGGGGCGGTGAAATGCTAGTTTTCACTCAATATCCTGTTAATCTTGAGTACCTATAGAGTAGTACTGCATCTTTCATAACTCCAAAAATTCTTTATTTTTATTATATTTATAAGAGAAAGATAGTCGGTACCGATTTTTCCCGAAAAACACGGGCGCCTAGAGGCGTGACGTGTGGGCGGAGCTAAAGAATCAAGAGCGCCAGTAGGCTTTTGTGTTGAGAGCGTTTGGAAGCTGTGACACAGATCCAGAGGCTGAAATTTAACAAGAGCAGCATCAGCAAAGGCGTCTCTATGTGGTATGTACTGAAACCTTATATATTTACTTAGCGGTTTTGGAAAATGACTAAGTTCCACTTTATGTCGTCTTTTTTTTTTTTTTTTTTTAAGCTGTACATGTGGAAAGTGCAGTTTGATGACAACATCGCATGTTGTTTACTTGATGTGCTTACGCGCTGATAGCAAAGTTAACAACACTGAGATATTTGAAGCAGTTTTACTCACCACATGCGGTTCCAACACACGATCGTGACCCTTTTTCGTTGGGACTGCATTATCCTTAAGAAATAAACGATGTGCAATCCGAAATGCAGGGAACAAACAAAAACACTTGCACAACTCCGTTGATGCTCTGTAAAAATAAACTCCATCCACTGGTCCCTTAATGCTGTTTCTATTTTGGCAATCTTTGCAGGGTTGTCTTGCCCTGGCAACCAAAAACACACTCCTTTTGTGACTTTTAGCGACGCTCTCGCTCTGATCAGGCTGTGCTCAGCCTCTCAGTGCTCTGCTATACGGGAGCGCGCGCTCTTCCGGCAGAAGTGCCTTAGGACCCATATAAGGAAATTCCGCTCCATCTAACGTCACACAGAGCCATACTCGAAAAAAACTTTCCGAAACTTGTGACAAACCGGAAGAGGTTTTTTTGGAACAAAAATACTCCTTCAAACGTACAACTTAATTTTTGAAACTTTGTCCATGTTTAGCATGGGAATCCAACTCTTTAACAGTGTAAAAAACTCAGTATGCATGAAATAGCATTTCACCCCCCCTTTAACCATTGATAATTATAATCGAATAATGCTGGAAAAGCCAATACTGTCAGACTCATGGACCTGTTCTGCTGTGTTTTCTTCCACTCATGTGCCTGTAACTTAGTTTACCCTTGTGTTTGATTGTATCATTATGTTCAGGTGTGTTGTGTCAATTATCCTCATTTGTCCTCCTATTTAAAATGTTGTCTGTCCTGTCTATAAACCTGCGGTGGCACTGGACGGCCCTTGGTGGATGGCACAACATTCCCCCACGCCCGGTGGACGGCGACGACTCCTCCGATTTTGGGTAGCCGGCAGGAGACCCCCTTCCCTGCTCCTCCAGATTCCTTCACGGATGGCAGCAGGCTCCGGCCCCCTGGCGAACGGTGCCAACTCCTCCGCTCCCTTACGGACGGCATCCGTCCCTCCACATCATGGGCGGCTTGCAGCGAGCTCGTCTGTCCCCGGCAGCTCACTCCAGCCCACCGCCTCGAGCATCCCTGGCGCCTGACTGTTACGCCCGCTCGATGGCACCGCGGGTTCACCCCAGCGGCAAGGGATCTTCAGCAGCGCGTTATTAACAGACTAATATTAGTGTAGATGCCATTCTTCTAATAATGTAGCAAGTACATCAGGTGTTATGGGAAGTGTTCCCGGTTCTGGTTTACCTAATTAATGCAGCCTAAAAATCCTTTAACGGATTTGGATATTAGAAGCATATTAGTGTGTTATGTGTAAGCCATGTTAAAGAGATGGGTCTTTAATCTAGATTTAAACTGCAAGAGTGTGTCTGCCTCCCGAACAATGTTAAGTAGGTTATTCTAGATTTTAAGTGCAAAATAGGAAAAGGATCTGCCACCCGAAGTTGATTTTGATATTCTAGGTATTATCAAATTGCCTGAGTTTTGAGAGTGGATGTGGAGGATTATTATGTAACAAGAGCTCGTTCAAATACTGAGGTGCTAAACCATTCAGGGCTTTATAAATAATAAGAAAGATTTAAAAAATCTATATGATGTTTAATAGGGAGCGAGTGCAGTGTGGACAGGACCAGGCTAATATGGCCATACTTCCTGGTTCTAGTAAGAACTCTAGCTGCTGCATTTGGACTACCTGGAGTTTGTTTAACAAGCGTGCAGAACAACCACCCAATAAAGCATTACAATAATCTAACCTTGAGGTCATAAATGCATGGATTAACATTTCTTCAGTTGACATTGAGAGCATAGGCCGTAATTTAGATATATTTTTGAGATGGAATAATGCACTTTTACAAATGCTAGAAACGTGGCTTTCTAAGTAAAAGATTGCTATCAAATAGCACACCAAGGTTCCTAACGTATGACGACGAATTGACAGAGCAGCCATCATGTCTTAGACAGTGTTCTAGGTTATTACATGCAGAGTTTTTAGGTTCTATAATTAACACTTCTGTTTTTTTTTTTTTTAAGAATTTATCAGTATGAAATTACTTGTCGTCCAGTTTTTATATCGGCTATGCATTCCGTTAATTTTTCAAACTGGTATGTTTCGCCAGGCTGAGTATTATCAGCATAACAGTGAAAGCTAACACTGTGTTTCCTGATGATATCTCTCAAGGGTAACATGTAAAGCGTGAAGAGGCGTAATGGTCCTAGTACTGAGCCTTGGGGTACTCCATACTGCACTTGTGATCGATATGATACCGTTTCATTCACTGCTACGAATTGATGGCGGTCATTTAAGTATGATTTTAACCTTGCTAATGCACTTCCATTAATGCCAACAAAGTGTTCTATGACTATGTGGTCAATAGTGTCGAACGCAGCACTAAGATCCAATAGCACTAATAGAGAGATACAACCATGATCAGATGATAAGAGAATGTCATTTGTAACTCTAAGGAGACCAGTCTCAGTACTATGATATGGTCTAAATCCTGACTGGAAATCCTCGCAGATAGATAAATTTTTTTCTAATAAGGAATATAATTGTGAGGATACTACTTTTTCTAGTATCTTGGACAGAAAAGGGAGATTCAATATCTGTCTATAATTAACTAGATCTTTGGGGCCAAGTTGTTTTTTTGAAGAGAGGCTTAATAACAGCCAGTTTGAAGGTTTTGGGGAAATATGCTAATGACAATGAGGAATTAATAATAGTCAGAAGAGGATCTATGACTTCTGGAAGCACCTCTTTTAGGAGCTTAGATGGAATTAGGGTCTAACATACATGTTGTTGGTTTAGATGATTTAACAAGTTTATACAATTCTTCCTCTCCTTTAGTAGAAAATGATTGGAACTGTTCCTCAGGGGATCTATAGTGCACTGTCTGATGTGACACTGTAGTTGACAGCTGAATGGTCTCTAATAGTATTGATTTTAGAAGTAAAGTAGTTCATTAAGTCATTCATGCTGTGATGTTGAGAAATGTCAACTTTATTTTTCGTTAATTTAGCAGCTATATTGAATAAATACCTGGGGTTATGTTTGTTTTCTTCTAAAAGAGATGTAAAGTAATCAGATCTAGTAGTTTTTAACGCTTTTCTGTAGGATAGGTTACTTTCGCACCAAGCAATATTGAATACCTCTATTTTTGTTTTCCTCCAGCTGCGCTCCATTTTATGGGCTGCTCTCTTTAGGGTGTGAGTGTTCTCATTATAACATGGTGTCAGACTGTTTTGCTTAACCTTCCTTAAGTGTAAAGGAGTAACTGTATTTAAAATCCTAGAAAACAGAGAGTCCATAATTTCTGTCACATCATCAAGTTGTTCTGAGGTTTTGGATATGCAAAGGAATTCGGATACATCCGGAAGATTACTTACAAAGCAGTCTTTTGTGGTAGAAGTGGTGGTTCTTCCATACTTGTAACAAGTATAATTTACAGTTTTAGCTATATGAAGTCTGCAAAAAACTAAAAAATGATCTGAGATATCATCACTTGGCTGCATAAATTCAACACCATCAACATCCATTCCATGTGACAGTATTAAATCTAGAGTATGATTTCGACAATAAGTATGTCCTGAGAGTGTTGTCTAATCCCAATAGAGCTCAGAATGTCTATAAATGCTGATCCCAATGCATCTTTTTCATTATCAACATGGATATTAAAATCACCAACTATTAAAACTATCTGCAGCCAGCACTAACTCGGATGTAAAATCAGCAAACTCTTTGATAAGGTCTGTATGATGGCCTGTATATATCACAGGGGATTTGTTTCTCTGGATAATGTTACACGAAGCACCATTACTTCAAACGAGTTATACTGGAAGCCTGCCCTCTGAGAAATCTTTTGTTATCCTCTATTGTTATACATTGAAGCAGCAACTCCCCCTTTAACTTTTGGACGTGGCTCATGATTATAACAGTGATCTTGGGGGATGGACTCATTTAAAATAATGTAATCATCAGGTTTTAACCAGGTTTCTGTCAAAGAGAGCACATCTAGACTATGATCAGTGATCATATTATTTACAAAAATTGCTTTCGTTGAAAGGGACCTGATATTTAATAAGCCAAGCTTTATCAGTTGTTTATCCGTATTGAATCTGTTTTTTATTTGTTGAACCTCAATTAAATTGTTACTTTTAAACTGGTTTGGACGTTTTTTGTATTTTCTAGTTCGGGGAACAGACACTGTCTCTATAGTGTGATATCTAGGTGAAAGAGTCTCTATGTGCTGAGAATTAACTGACCTCTATGACGTGAGGTGGCTAGCAGATGGTCAGTTTAGCCAGTCTGTCTGCTTCCTGACCTGGGCCCCAGTTAGTTAAGTACAAACTCTAAGACTATGTGCCATATTTCTAGAGAGAACAGTGGCACCACCCCAGGAGGGATGAAGACCATCTCTTTTCAACAGGTCGGGGCTGCCCCAAATGCTCGTCCAATTGTCTATGAAACCTATGTTATTCTGCGGGCACCGCTTAGACATCCAGCCATTGAGTGATGATAATCTGCTATGTATCTCATCACCACGGTAAGCAGACTTATGAATAACTTTTGTATGCCAAAAAAAATGTAAATAAACAAATCTCAATCTTGACTTGCAGAACAAAAAAAAGCCTCAATTCTGAACAATTTTGAGGTCTAGTGAGTTAAGGTCATTCAAAACATTGAAGGTCATAAACATTGTCATGGATTTGGTTTTCCTTCTCTCCCGCCCCCCCCCCCTCCCTGCTGTTTTTTCGCTACACTCATACTCCTCTTCAGCTGTTTCTCATTATCTCTCCTCTGTCTCGCTAATATATTCACACCTGTTCTCGCTTCTCCCTAATCACCCTGGCTATTTCTAAGTCCCCATTTTTTTGTGTTCTCTGCTTGATTATTTAGTTTGCTATAGATGCTGAAACTTCACAACCTTCTTGTGCCAGTCCTGTCCTGTCCTGTCTTGTCGGATCCTTCCCTGCCTCTCGTGCTCCAGTCTCAGGTCAGATCTAACGGTGCTCTGGGTTAACCATTTGCTCTGCTCTCTGTCCGGCCCTGCTGGTGCTGACAAGTACTCTGGACAGTTACCATACCCGCCGCCTGAAGCTTATCTCGTAAGAAGGGAGGTCAGCTAACGCCAATCTCCGCAAGCTGTCCGTGTGCCGGCCCGTTGATCGACGAGAACTCTGTTTGCTGATTCACGCAAGAGACTTTGTGTTTATCCTTTTGGGTACCGGCTCATCGGCTGCTTTTGTTGTTTATACCGAAGACTTGTTTTGTTGCAACGCTACTTCATTAAAGAAGCTTCCTTTCGCATTTTCTCTCTTGGGTCCTCATCTTTCCACATCACAAACATAGTATAAACAGTAACTGAGTTCATTTGAATTTGAAAAATGTACTTTCTCATTCAAAAGTCATTATCACGATGCTAGGATTTGTGGGCAGTTCTCAGGATGTTTATATGTGTTTGCTGTGTTCTCCTTCTGTGTAAGTCTACTGGATTTTCCATTTAATTTTTCAATACTATTATTTTACGAAACTATGAACTATTCCCAGGGCAGGAGTAATCAATATTCATATTACTGTTATTTTTAGTGTATTATGTGCTGCTCTCAGGACAGAAGTACTCAATATTCATATTACTGTTATTTTACTAAACTATGTGCTGCTCTCAGGGCAGGAGAAATAAATATTCATATTAATATTATTTTTAGTTTATTATGTGCTGCTCTCAGGACAGAAGTACTCAATATTCATATTACTGTTATTTTAATAAACAATGCGCTGCTCTCAGGGCAGGAGTACTCAATATTCATATTACTATTGTTTTACTAAACTACATGCTGCTCTCAGGGCAGGAGCACTCAATATTACTATTAATATTATTTTAATAATCTATGTGCTGCTCTCAGGGCAGGAGAACTCAATATTCATATTACTGTTATTTTAATGAACTATGCGCTGCTCTCAGGGCAGGAGAACTCAATATTCATATTACTGTTATTTTAATAAACTATGCGCTGCTCTCAGGGCAGGACTACTCAATATTCATATCACTGTTATATTCACTGTTTTATGAGCTGCTCTCAGTGCTGGAGTACTCAATATTCATATCACTGTTATATTTACTGTTTTATGAGCTGCTCTCAAGGAAGGATTACTCAATTTTCATATTACTGTTATTTTTAGTGTATTATGTGTTGCTCTCAGGGCAGGAGTACTTGTTATTCATATCACTGGTTTTAGTGTATTATATCTATTACCTAACCATTGTTCATTCTTTTAAACAACACAATCCTGATCCAGTACGTATCCGGACCAGATGGTGGATCAGCACCTAGAAAGGACCTCTACAGCCCTGAAAGACATCGGAGACCAGGACAACTAGAGCCCCTGATACAGATCCTCTGTAAACACCTTGTCTCAGATGTCAACCAGGACAAGACCACAGGAAGCAAATGATTCTTCTGCAAAATCTGACTTTGCTGCAGCCTGGAATTGAACTTCTGGTTTCGTCTGGTCAGAGGAGAACTGGCCCCCCAACTGAGCCTGGTTTCTCCCAAGGTTTTTTTTCTCCATTCTGTCACCGATGGAGTTTTGGTTCCTTGCCGCTGTTGCCTCTGGCTTGCTTAATTGGGGTCACTTCATCTACAGCGATATCGTTGACTTGATTGCAAATAAATACACAGACACTATTTGAACTGTACAGAGATGACATCACTGAATTTAATGATGAACTGCCTTTAACGGTCATTTTGCATTATTGACACACTGTTTTCCTAATGAATGTTGTTCAGTTGCTTTGACGCAATGTATTTTGTTTAAAGCGCTATATAAATAAAGGTGACTTGACTTGACAAAAAATAACCATTATTTTTATTGTGCTGTAAATGTTGTTTCATTCAATGTCTGTTGTGATTGTTTGTGTAAGAACAAAATGAAATGTTGATTGAAAATAATCCGTTTACATGTCCAATATTACAATAAAATAATCAAATATAATCATGACTTATTTCCTTTTTTAAACAATTAAATTTACAAACAAATCCTAAATCAGGGATCCTCAAATCTGGACCTCGAGATCCACTTCCCTGCTGAGTTTAGCTCTAACCCTAATCAAGAACACCTGAGCATGCTAATCAATGGCAATCAATGACTCCGTGTTCATTAGAAAATCACAAGCAGGTGACTTTGATCAGGGTTGGAGCGAAACTCTGCAGCGCATTGGACCTCCAGGACAAGATTTGAACGGGGTCCTAAATGCATGTACAATACACAGGTTTTTCACTATGTGGGTGAAGTTTGTGTGTTTCGTGTCAGCACTGATTGTTTCATGTGGGCGTCTCTGGTAATTGTCATCAGCGACAGCTGCCACTCATTACCTCTCCCTATATATTGCCCTGTCTAGCATCTTGTGTTTGTCAGAGCGTTGTTTAGTTTTCCGTGTCTTATGTTCTGCCTTCCTTGTGTTTGTTTTTCATCATTGGATTGTCCTGTCTTCCCGGAACCCCATCCACTCATCTCACCGGATTTCACTAGATTTCACCACTTACCTTCACGGCTCGCTCCCCCGCAGTTCCTGTGTCACACTTTCCTGCTGCCAGCTCACCATCACACTCTGGATCTTCTGAACACCTGCCTCTTCCTGGACTGTGTATCCCCCGCCAAGAATCACCTGCTTCCCCGTCTTCATGTTTATTGTTTGTGTATATCATTAAATACTGTTAACTCACACTTGCTTCCTTCCCTTTCATGCCGAATCGTTACAGAACGCTCTGACCAACATGGAAGCAGTGAGCACCAATTCTCTCTCCGAATTCATCAACCACAGCATCACCCGTATGGATCAGCAGCAGGAGAGTATTGTCAACACCGGATGCTTTTCTGATTTCTGCATGGGTTGGCCGACCGTGTTCATAAGGAGATCTACCTCCTCGAGTTACCAACCAGTCTCAATGGCCTCATCGACTTGGCACTCCGTGTGGATGCCGGGATTAACCGTACAGGAACACAGGCCAGTCATTCACGGGGACAACCACACTCACAACTGTCACGTCCTTCTGGACTCTGGAGCCGAGGTAATTTCATTGACACTGTCCTTGAACATCACCGGAACCTTCCTGTCCTTCCCTTGTCTCGTCAGATCCACGTCACCCCACTCAATGGCCAGGAACTGCCACACGTCACCCACACCACTGAACCCATAACTCTGCTCACCTCAAGCAACCACACTGAAACCATATCCTTACTCCTTATGGTCTCCCCTGTTGCACACATCGTTTTAGGTCATCCCTGGTTGGTCATACACACTGTCCAACACTGTCTTCTTGTGGAGTGAAAATTGTCATGAGTCTTGTCTGGTTTCTGCTTGTCCTGATGTGTCTGTTTCTGTCTTTCAGAAGGAGACCATGGTTCTGTCAAACGTGCCCGCGGAGTACCTGGACCTTAAGGAAGTATTCAGTAAATCCCGTGCTGCTTCTCTTCCTCCGCATCGTCCCTATGACTGTGCCATAGACTTAATTCCAGGTAAGTCTCGACCTAAGGGCAACCTTTACTCTCTTTCTAGTCCGGAGAGGGAGGCCATGGAGAAATACATTTCTGATTCCTTGGCATCGGGGTTCATCCGCCCTTCCTCTTCTCCAGCGGGGGCGGGATTCTTTTTTGTTGGTAAGAAGGATGGTTCTCTGCGACATTGTATTGATTACAGAGAGCTGAACAACATCACGGTACATAATATCTATCCTTTGCCGTTGATATCGTCAGCATTTGAGAGGTTACAGGGAGCATCCATCTTCACAAAATTGGATTTACGTAATGCTTATCATTTGGTCCACATCAGGAAGGGGGATGAATGGAAAACCACATTTAACACCACTAAAGGGCACTTTGAATATTTGGTGATGCCGTTTGGGCTCTCCAACTCGCCAGGGGTTTTCCAAGCACTCGTGAATGACATGTTGAGAGACATGGTAGATCAGTTTATATATGTTTACCTGGATGACATACTGATTTTTTCCTCTCTCCAGGAACATGTACAACACGTCAGACGAGTGCTCCAACGATTACTTGAGAATGATCTTTTTGTCAAGGCGGAGAAATGCGTATTCCATGCACAGTCGATTCCCTTCCTAGGATATATCGTCTCGTCTGAGGGAATACGTATGGATCCTGACAAGGTTAAGGCTGTGATAGATTGGCCAAGTCCAGATTCCCGTAAAGCCCTACAGCGGTTTCTGGGGTTCGCCAATTTTTATCGACGTTTTATTCGTAATTTCAGCCAACTAGTCTCGCCTCTGACCGCTTTGACCTCCCCCAGTACTCTGTTCAGGTGGTCTAATACAGCTGTAACTGTATTTTCCAACCTCAAGAGCCACTTCGTCTCGGCTCCCATCTTAATAGCCCCTGATCCCACATGGAAGTTTGTGGTGAAGGTCGACACATCAGAGGTGGGAGTAGGTGCAGTTCTTTCTCAACGTGCTGCCTCAGACGACAGGATGCATCCCTGCACATTTTTTTCACATCGTTTATCTCCTGCTGAACATAATTATGACATTGGTAACAGAGAGTTGTTGGCTGTCAAATTAGCATTAGAGGAATGGCGTCACTGGTTGGAAGGGTCAAGGGTACCTTTCATAGTTTGGACCAATCACAAGAACTTAGAGTACATTAGAACTGCCAAAAGACTCAATTCCAGGCAGGTTCGGTGGGCACTGGTTGTTTTGATTTTTCTCTGTCGTACCGCCCGGGTTCCAAAAACGTCAAACCTGATTCTTTGTCGCGTCTTTTTGATCCTTCTGAACACCCGGTGACTCCCGAGTGTATTTTACCTGAGAATATAGTTGTCTCAGCACTCATATGGGAGGTCAAATCGAAGGTCAAGACGGCCTTAGAAGGGGTAACATCTCCACCTGGATGCCCAACGAATCGTTTATTTGCGCCGGAGGAGTTACTAACGTTATTCAGTGGGGTCACTGCTCTAATGTAGCTTGTCATCCAGGGATAAGCCACACCAAGGGTTTAGTAAAGCAATGATTCTGGTGGCAACTTATGGCTGGCGATGTTCACGATTTTGTTTTGGCTTGCTCAGTTGCGCCAGTGGAAAGTCATCTAACTGACCTCCGGATGGGCTTCTTCAACCACTGTCTGTCCCTTAGAGACCCTGGTCACATATCGCTCTAAATTTTGTTACTGCCCTCCCGCCCTCTAATGGCATGACGGTCATTTTGACCGTAGTGGACCGGTTCTCGAAGGCGGCACATTTCATTTCCCTGGCCCAAATTACCTAAGGCCAAGGAGACAGCGGTCACTGTTATTGATCATGTCTTTCGGTTACATGGCCTCCTGGTAAACGTGGTTTCTGACAGGGGATCCCAATTTATATCCAAATTTTGCAAGGAATTTTGTAAATTCTTAGGAGCGACAGTTAGTCTGTCTTTGGGTTATCACCCTCAGAGAAACGAGCAATCTGAGCGAGCCAACCAGGATTTAGAGAGAACGGTTCAATGTTTAGTCTCCAAGAATCCTTCTTCCTGGAGCCAACAACTCTCTTTTGTTGAGTACGCTCATAACTTGTTACCAGGTTCAGCCATGGGCTTTTCTTCATTTCAGTGTAGTATAGGGTTCCTGTCACCTGTTTTTCCTAGTCTAGAATCTGAAGTCTCAGTCCCCTCTGCTCACGCATTTGTCAAGCGGTGCCACCGCACCTGGACCAGAGCCCGCGAGACTCTGCTCCAGGGGAGGGAGCACACTAAGGCCAAGGCCGATCACCACCGGTCAAAGCCTCTCGTGTATGTCGTGGGTCAAAAGTGTGGCTTTCTACGAACAACATTCCACTCCAGTCCGTTTCTAATAAATTAGCTCCCAAATTTATTGGCCCATTTCCTGTCACCAAGATCTTTAAACCGGTGACAGTCCACCTCAAACTACCTCCGGCATACAGGAGGATTCATCCCGCCTTCCATGTGTCCAAAATTAAGTCTGTGTTCTATGCAAGCATTAATCCGCCTAGCCTGGTTCCCCCTACCGCCGCGGCTCGTAGATGGGGAGCCAACTTATTCGGTTAATCGGATTCTGGACTCTAGACGGAGGGGACGAGGATTTCAGTACTTGGTGGACTGGGAAGGTTACGGTCCAGAGGAGAGGAGTTGGGTACCTGCTAGGGACATACTGGATCACTCCCTGATTGATGATAACAATGAGCAGGTAGGTCCATCTGGGAACTCCAGGAGGCGTTCCTAGAGAGGAGGGTACTGTCAACAGTAAAAATAACAGTAATGTGAATATTGAGCAATTCTGCCCTGATAGCAGTGCAAAGATTACTAAAATAATAGTAATATGAATATTGAGTACTCCTGCCCTGAGAGCTGCAAACAGTTCATTAAAAATAACAGTAATATCAATATTGAGTTCTCCTAGTATTCCTTCCACACAAAAAAATTTCCTGAATCCACCTCTGCTTCAATTTCATTGGTTGAATCTGTAAACCAATCATTTTCCTTTCTGCCCTCAGAACATGTTTGAGCAAGTAAAAATCCCATCTGCAAATTAATGTTTATTAAAGACTGTACAGCAGCCATCATATATTATATTCCAGTTAAATCTGAAATAACATATTTAGGCATTGTGATAACTAAAAATCAAGATGTACCTTGAATTTTGACCTGGTTATAATAAAAGTCCAAAGAAGATTCAATGCATAGTTGCAGAGAGACTTGACCTTGAGAGGCAGAATACTGGATTCTATGGCTCACATACTCTGCACTCTCTATATGTGGACAACAAAATTAGTAAATCAGTTGATAAAACCATGCTTAATTTAGCTTGGAAAAACAAATTATGTTATCCATTATGTTATCTGTATTAATGAACATGTATGAGTGTGGTGGGTTGAATTGCTTTAATTTCTTTTCTCTGAGCATTTATAAATTAAATAATTAAAAAGGGAAGAAAAATAGAAATACACATCTAAATTAAATGATTGAATAAAAAAAAAAAGAAAAAAAGAAAAAGAAACATAAAAGGAGTAATGTGGGATATATGCTTCAAAGAATGGGCAAAATAGGGATGAATTCTCAAAAAATTTGTCAATGACTTGCTACTGACATGCACAAAAAAATAGCCAATTGCAGAGTGATATGACGACATGAATCAGAGGCACAAAAAAACTTTGACAGCGGTGATAGGTCATTATGTTTACCAATACCCGACCCATCACAACCAATACAAATCTTTGTTTTTTAGTAATTGATTTGAGAAAAAACATGTTGATTGCTTCCCAGTTATTTATCTCAGAAGATCTTATTTCTAAGTTACGAAGAATTCTTATGTAAATGTAATTTTCCAGTAACTCCTGAAGAATTCTTCATTGTCATGGACACTATTCCTTAAGGAGCTGTTATGCTTTTAAGTGACTCTTAAAATATCTCTTGTTAGATCATCCAGTACTTTATCTTTATCTTTAGACCCATTTGAAATCCCAGGAAGAAAACTATGCTTTTTGTCACATCCTGCATCACGTAACTATGAGATTAGATTGCTTTTTCAACAGCAGCTTGTAACAACTCATATGTGGTGTTTTACTGGAGGAATGTGGTTGATCATATTGATTGGGAAAAAGTATGGATTCTGTCTTTGAAATGCATAACTAACGAGGTTAGAGAAATCTCATTCAAATTGTTACAGATTTTACCCAGCTAATGTGTTTTTGTAAAGGTTTAAATCAGACATACTGTAGATACAAGCTGTTGTTTTTATGGATCTTTTGGGATTTTCCTCACACACAGCTATTTCGGACTGAATTCTCTAATGTTGTCCATCGCGGTGTGCTCCAGGGTTTCTCTCTGCTTTTTAATGATGTACTGTTTGGCTTCTTTGATATACTAAAAGACAAAATTAAAGAATATTTTATTATTAACCTATTGTTACTTCTTGCAAAATTTTATATTCACTGCAGTAAATTCACTCATCAAAATAATGTATTTTGTTTTTGAAAAAGAGGTTCAACAGCAGAGGTGTAAAAAGTACTGACAAATTTTACTCAAGTAAAAGTACACATACTTAGTAAAAATTTTACTCAATTAAAAGTACAAGTATCTGGCCAAAAACATACTTGAGTAAAATTTAAAAAGTACATCTTTAAATTGTACTCAAGTGTAACGGATATGCAGATCATTGATTCATGGGTTAAATTCTGTTTTACAAATGAAACCCTGTTGGTACTAAATGCCTGGCCCGGCGCCAACCTGGCTGGACTTAAATTATTTTACGATACCCATGCGAGCCTCAAAGGAGACCTGAAAACCCCCCCAAATTCCTTAACACACACACACACACACACACACACAAAAAGAAACCTTTCTTAAAGTTCCTTACTTTTGTAAGTCCTTTATTAATATGTATTTTGAATATGTTTTGTGTGTACCATGGTTAATCCTTGTTATGCGAGGATTATAATGTTACTAGCTTATATGTTGGGAATGTTTCTCCTCATCTTAACTTTCTTAAAGAGCCATGTTTCTGCAACCCCCACTCCTGACCAGGTCGTAAAGCTTTATGACCCCTAGGCAACAGAACAGGAATTCTAACCCTTACAAAAGAATGGTCAAATGTACTCAGACGTAGTCTAAAAGTATATAGTATTGTTTTGTTGGTGCTTTGAGATGTTTCCCATATAAATTGGGACTATCTGCAATTTATTAGCGTGTAAATGTGTGTAATTCTGCATTTGAATGTAACTTCGTGTTTTGATCATTTATATATATTAATTTTTGGTATCTGTGTAATCGTCATGCTTTGACAGACCCATTTATCTAGAGCAAAGTAATGAAAAATGTATTTAATCTGGAATTATGAACTTGCTAGAATATCCCTGATGAAATCGGACAAGCCCTAAATCATCAGGGGGTTGTCTCCACCGAGACAAAGGAACTTTTCCCTCCGCTTCAGATCGCGGACGTTCATTGGGTGTTTATGCAAAAAGGGGCGTGAACTTATCCCAAGCCATAAGAACCGACCGGACAAGATCCGCCCTCTTCTTCTTCTGATCTCTTCTTCTTCTGATCTTCTTCGTTCTCGGGCCGCGCTCATTTTTCCTCCCCCCTCAGCATCCTTTGGAAGCTTTCGTTTTCGTTGTTTTGTTTTCTTTTCTTTACTAAGTTTATTCGACTATTCGCCTCTCCACACAAGGAAGACGAATTCTGAAACATTGTTTGTTGAACCTTTCAAATACCGCGCGAAGATGAACGAACACCCCTTTGCCACAAAGGACCACGTGACTCCACGCTCAAGCCAAGATCCAGAGCAGCTTGCACGCGCGTCACACGGCCTCCGGCCCACGCGCGCAGTTTTCAAAAGGACCAGCGCACAAAGCATCACAAAAAGACCACGCTCACGCACGATGAGCCATGCAAGTATCAGTTTTCTATGGAGATTTAAATGCTGCTTTAAAGTGTTGCTATGATCTGATTGTTGTTGGCTTCCAAAAAGGATACTGACTGATTTTCATACCTGAGCTCATTCTGTGATCTCTCTCGCTTTCTCCATTCTCTCTCTCTCTCTCTCTCTCTCTCTTTTTTATTTGGATTCCGTTATGTCTTGTAAAGTTTACTGTCTGTATTGTCGTACGCATATTTACTCTGTGTGATTTGTAGTTTGATGTATTATTAGTTGAATTATTAAAAACCCATATATCCATCCACTCACATTACGATATTAACGAGAATTAACATAAAATGTTAATTCAAACACTTTTGTAACATTATTTAACATTTTATACAAAATAATAAAAAAAAATATTCCCACAGAAAGATTATCTGTATTCATATTCTCATCACTTATTTATTTGCACTCAATCTTGTGCATTAAGCTAATATAGTGCAGAGCTAATTGCTCTATAAATAATTATATATATATATATATATATATATATATATATATATATATATATATAATGAATACCCTTTTTGAGGGGAAACACAACTTTGCCACCTCAATATTTATTTCAATAGTAAACTTTTGAAGCCAGACATTCACCTGATGAAAGTCACAACTGAAGTAGAAATGTGTGTTCTTGATGTGTGAACACACTGATCTTTGGTTTCCTATCTGTCGGTCACTACGAGTTATGTCGACCGACAAATGGGGTCTCACTTGGGAGGCCAATCATCTCTGAATTTAAGAGAAAACGCCAATGAAAAATGGCTAGTGGATTAACACACCTGAGCCACTCCCGTGAAGACGGGTATAAATAGGGGGACAGGTGCATCCACTCATTAGATTTTTGCTTCGGAGCCGAGTAGCTGATGAGAGTAGTCACTACAAAGGCATTCATCTTTGTTTTGTTTAAAGCTGTTCCTGGTCGGTGTGACGGCGCGTTACAGCGGTGTCCCTGTGAAACGGCGATTCCCCTGGGAGCTTCGGCTAAAAGAGACAGTTTTCTAAAAGAGCAAATCACGGACGATTCGCGTCTTTTTCAAGATGCCGTTTCGTCCGTGTCCTTCTGGATGCGGTCGTTTCCTGTCTTCGGTTGACGGTCATGATGCTGCATCGGGGGATGGGTTATCGACCTCTGAGGATGAGGATTCGGCGGGGCTGCCCCCCTTGGGTGTTGTCGCTGCTGCCGAATCTGATTTTGAGTTGTTGGCCATGCTGGCCCGGGCAGCCATGAGTATCGGGCTGGAGGTGACTACACCGCCCAGTCCCAAGCCCTCGCGGCTGGATGATTGGTTTCTTGAACAGGCCTGGTCGAACGTGAAAGGTTGGAGCGTGGGCTGTCACCCTCCACCCTGAAGGTGTATGTGGCTGCCATTGCAGCCCATCACGATGCAGTGGACGGTCGGTCCCTGGGGAGGCATGACCTGATCGTTAGGTTCCTGAGGGGTGCCAGAAGGTTACATCCTCCTAGGACACCCCTGATTCCCTCCTGGGACCTCTCTATTGTCCTGGCGGGACTTCAGAGGGGTCCCTTTGAGCCGCTGGATTCAGTCGAGCTTAAGTTCCTGTCTCTCAAGACAGCGCTCCTGATCGCACTCACTTCCATCAAGAGGGTCGGAGACCTCCAAGCATTTTCGGTAAGTGAAGAGTGCCTTGTGTTCGGGCCGGCCTACTCTCACGTTGTCCTGAGACCCCGGCCTGGATACGTGCCCAAGGTTCCCACCACTCCCTTGCGAGACCAGGTGGTGAACCTGCAAGCGCTGCCCCTGGAGGAGGCAGATCCAGCCTTGTCGTTGCTGTGTCCCATAAGAGCGCTTTGCATATACGTGGACCGCACCCAGAGCTTTAGAAGTTCTGAGCAGCTCCTGGTCTGCTTTGGAGGTCAGCAGAAGGGGAAGGCTTTATCTAAGCAGAGGTTGGCCCACTGGATAGTGGACGCCATCGCCTTGGCTTACCATTCCCAAGCCTCCTCCTATGCGCTGGCGCACGGTGCCTCTCTGGCAGACATCTGTCGAGCTGTGGGCTGGGCGACACCTAACACCTTTGCAAGGTTTTACAACCTCTGTGTAGAGCCGGTTTGCTCCCATGTGTTGGGTAACATGTAATTGGCGGGAAGGGCTGGCTGGGTGACATGCTTGCTGCGCTATTCCCCCTAACACGGGGATGCGAGCGCCTTTCTTCTCCAAGTAGAGTTCCCCGGTTGGCGTACCCTGGTCGAGCATCCTCCAGCACCCTCGGCAGTCAGACTTGGCGGAGCAGTCTGTCGCCAGGCCCAGTACTGGCGTTAGCATGCCCGGAGTTCCAGTCAGCCCCTGTACTGGGCTAGGTGTTCATATGGCTTGGTTCCCTACGGGTAATCCCATATGTGTATTCTTCCACGGTAAGGTTTCCCTCTTGGCAAACCCGTGTCTTCCCTTGACAGACCCGTTCTGTCAGTCTCTTCTGGCAGCCATTCCATCCCTACTCCAAGGTAGGACCTGCCTCAGAGACCCCTTCCATATTTAGTACTGCCCCCCGAGTCAGTCCATATCGGTTACCCACATGTCACCTCCCTACGGGTAGGATGTGGTCTCCGTAGCGACCTTTTCCAAAGGCTCGCTTCCCCATTGTCTTGCCAGCTGAAAGAACAAATAGGGAAGATTTGAAGCAGTCTTTCTCTGAAGGTTGAAATCCCTTCCATTAACTTTATGTTGGCGGAACAGCAGCATGGCCTTCTCCAGCAGCGATGTACTCACCCTTTGGTCCCTTTGGTACCAAGGTCAGTGAATTTGGCGTTTTCCATAGGACCCCATTTGTCGGTCGACATAACTCGTAGTGACCGACAGATACGGAACGTCTCGGTAACGTATGTAACCCTCGTTCCCTGATGGAGGGAACGGAGATGTTATGTCCCCATGCCACAACCTTGAACCATTCGCTGTTGCCGGGACACATTCTCAGCTCCTCAGCGTAAAACCTAATGAGTGGATGCACCTGTCGCCCTATTTATACCCGTCGGCACGGGAGTGGCTCAGGTGTGTTAATCCACTAGCCAATTTTCATTGGCGTTTTCTATTAAATTCAGAGATGATTGGCCTCCCAAGTGAGACCCCATTTGTCGGTCGACATAACGTCTCCGTTCCCTCCATCAGGGAACGAGGGTTACGTATGTAACCGAGATGTTCTCATGTCAAGCTCGCACATTTTAACTTCTGTTTGCCACATTTATTATGCATAAGGTCAAATTTAAAAGTTATGTACTTTTTAAGATGAAATACAATTGCAAGGAGTGAAAAGTACTGTTTTTTTTTACTTCAGAAATGTAATCAAGTAAAGTTTATCTTTTGTACCTTGGCATTAATAAAAAGAAAAAAAAAAGAAGAAGTGTTTATTGTAACAGAAATGAGTCGAACCAGACAAATTAAAGAGTCTATCAAAGCAGTGTTTGGAACACGAGCCAAATTCCTCAGGAAGTCATAAAACATTCTGTGCCACAAGTCCCAAGGAGGATAACCAACCAACCAACTTGTTCTCACAACAGTTTTCAACATTAACACCACTAGAACAATTATTGACAATTTTAATTCGCAGAACAGATTGTCAAATTTGTTGTTCGTAATTGAAATGCAACGCTGGACATCACATGGAAACCCATGAGTTAAACACTTCCATTGACTTCCCCCCACCTAGCAGAACCAGACTGAAATTTTTAAGGGGGAAGGGCTTTAAACCTCTGTCTTCACAGAACATCCCTATGTCAGAGAATGACAAAGAAACTGGCTTTTGTACATATATATTGACCAAAATGAACTCCAAAATGACTTCTAAATGAATATCATTCCATCGCTTAACTCCCTATTCATTTATATGTAACCCACACATTCGACTATCATGTATAATCACTTATTGTGTATTTCTTTTGATAACTATAGGATACATAGTCATGTCTAGTATTAATCTAATTTAATCTGCTTGCTTGATATTGTCCTGACAATCATTTATTTGTCAAATCTATCATAACCTGGTAAAAGGAATCATGTCCAAAATTAGACCCTGCAAGGCAGGAAAATTCGGACCACATGCTTGGTAAGATAAACATACGATTTATGATACCCTCGAGCCAAGACAATATCTGATTGGTCAAGACAACATTTGAGGTGTGGCCAACAGGCCAGTTTAAATACTTAGGACACCATAAAATCTTGGCTTTTAGTCTAGCTGTGCTGCTGCTATTAGCCATGTCTGCTTTTAGTTCTAGCCTTGCTTGTGCTATCAGTCATGCCTGCTCTTAGCTTTTAGCTTTTAGCTTTTAGCTTTGCTATTTAGCTTTAGCTTCTCTAGCCATGCTGTTTAGTCATCACTGTTTGAGCGCGGTTCCAGCGTGCTTCGGCCTGCAAGCCTGCTACTACTTAGCCACGATGAGAAGGAACACAACCTTGTCTCGTCAAACTTTATTTCTTTTCTTTTCCGTTTGAGAGTTTCGTGTTCTGAGTTAAGTTTTGTAACGTCGAGCCTCCGATGCCTGACCATTCAACCTTAACCAGTGCACACGACTCTGCACCTTCAGCCAACGCCCAACAACCACGGGCTTCCCAAGACGTCACTTCAGTGACTACTGAACTTCCAGCCAATCAGCGACACCGGGTTACCCCTTTCACCGGGACTCCCTTTCACAGGAAACCAAGGCAATGTACCCTCAGACGTTTGTGCTGGTGTATCTAATATAATTTTAACCCCATTGAGGAACTCAATGCGAGCGTTAATTACGTGATTGATGGTTGTTCATGTCTATGCAATTTAACGTATTGCTGTAAACTTGGGATTCCATATTTCCATTCTCTTAAATTCATCTTTCCCTAACTTTCGATCTTCCTGCAACTTGTGTGAATGTGTGTGTGCGTGCGTTTATGTGTTAGATTAGTTTATGTCTTAGATTTATCTAATAAAGCCTTATTCATTTTGAAAAGAGAAGTATCTTGTGTTTTGTGCTTACAAGTTAATGTCTTAAACTGCCGATCTTGTTACTGTGCTAATTGATAGTGTTTTCACTATAGTTTGGATATTAATATCCAGCACAGATTTGATGTTAAACGGCTTGTTCAGTGAATCGCAGGGCGTCTCAGTGATCAGCCGTGAAACAGTGATTCTGTTCAAATTTCCTTTAAATTATTAAATTATTCCCTTTGAGCTAAATTGACCTGTTTCCGTTACATTATTAAAGGCAGTTCATCACTGAATTCATATGGGTGTGTCAACTCTATTTTTCAACGACTTTTAAGAGAGCAAAAGTGACCCAAAAATGGAAGAGGCTCAGAGTTTAATAGATTTTAATGAGGGGGAAAAATAGCTCATAAAAATTGAATAGATATCACATAATATCACAAAATCTTCTAGAAATTCTTAATAATAACAAAAAATATTATTGAACAAGAATATCTTGCATTGACTTGTTATTTCCTTATTCGTTTACAAATAAAATATTTAAAAACAAATAATGAGTGATTTTTTGTATTTTCGATTACATGCTCAAATTGAAAATGAGAAATATGAAAAACGCCTCGACCATGGTCGGTCCGTGTGATCATCCGATCATTCAATTATTCCATTTAATCTGGCAAACCAAAAACGAAATAACAAATCAATATTTTGTTTTTCTGTTTTTTTGTATGAACCAAACATGAAAAATAGACGTTTGTTTCATTGCTTTCAGCTCGAAACGGGAAATATAATAAACAAGGAAACCAAACTGAAATAATGGATCAAATTTACGTTGTTTCAATTTTTCTTTATTTGTTGTAGTAGGTCTAACTATTTCCCAGTGTGCCGTCCTGCTTGCTTTGCGCATGCACAGTGGATAGTTTCAAAGTAGGTCGCTGAGCACCAAAAGCGGAGGGTTAAAAGTTAAAAGTTCATGCAAACAGATTTTAATAGACAAGTTTCAGTCAAATATTTATGTTTTATGCCTATAATAAAACCCAGTGTTAAAGCAGAGCGCAAACAATTGTATCTGGAACATTATATACTGTAGACTGTCCAATATGCACTCACTTCCCCGTATTCATCGCGGGGATAAAGAAAAAGTTTTTTATAACGATCACAGGCATGGTTACAGTATGTCCAATAACGATACAACACGCTATAATAAAAATCAGAGATGGTTTAAATGTCCTTTGAAATCACGCTAACCACTTGTTTTGGTATGTAGGGCATTTTAAGTAAGCTAGATCATTAATTATTAAATACTATCTATTTATCTATCTATCTATCTATCTATCTATCTATCTATCTATCTATCTATCTATACAACACACATCCATAAATACATACACACATACAATACAAAAAAAAAAAAATAGAAAGAATTTAAAAAGAATACAGAAAGCTAGTGTTGGATGAAAAACTAGCAGTTAGAATAAATAAATAAAAAATTAGATAAAATATAATTAGAATAGACTAGAGTTCGAGGGTCAAAGATGAAAGAGATGTGTTTTTAGATGTTTCTTGAAGATGCATGTACTGCATGTAATATATATTTAGCTTTGCAATATAACAATTTTAAAGGTGACAATGTAATTAAAAAGGCAATGGTTGACATACTGTAATAATGTTTGTAATAGGATTCTACCTGACAATTACTGTATCAGTTATACTGAATTTATAACACCTTTATTGCACAAATGTACTTTGAAATTTAAGTTCTAGTAGCAATACACACTTACAAACAGTTCTAGTGCACATGTAAACAAATACTGTATACACAGAACTACGAAGTTAAATATTTACATTATTTTACAATTACATTGCAATCTGTACAAATAAAACAAATTAATTTATTCCTTGTGTTATGTCTAAACCTAGCATCAACTTATCTACTGCTGTGTGCCGTTCTTCAGTTATCAAATTATTGATGTAGTATCAGGGTTGAAGTAACTATACACTTAGTAGGCCTACTGTAAATCCATGGCTTTATCAGATCTCGTCTGAATTGGCAACATGTGAGCAGAATTCTGCTGCCTATATCCTTAGGTTGGAAAGGCAGCAAGTGAAAAATTATATTTAGCAGCTATGTAGGAAAATAATGAATTACTTTAAGATCTTTGTGCTTTAATAATTTGTATTCTTCCAAATTCTGCCAGTAGATATTTTTTTTTTATTCTTAATTCTCACATAAAATAAATCAATAGCCTAAAGAAGACTTTCGTTTTTGTGAAGAATCAGTATAAAATCAGGATTTCATCCCCATCATTTTTTAATTTTGAAATCTGATAAATGAAATTAATTTACTTCAAACCTGCACTCACCAGAAATTATTCTATCAGTGTCTTTTTCTATCACAAATCATTTTTATGAACCATTTAAACAGAATGTCGTATTAGGCCTGAATATAAAACCCGATTTCAAAAAAATTGTGACATTGTGAATAAAAACAGAATGCAATTATGTGGAAGTTTCAAATTTCTATGTTTTTTTCAGAATACAACATAGAATTGTGAATAAAAACAGAATGCAATTATGTGGAAGTTTCAAATTTCTACGTTTTTTTTTCAGAATACAACATAGATTACATATCAAATGTTTAAACTGAGAAAATGTATCAATTTAAGGGAAAAATAAGTTGATTTTAAATTTCATGGCATCAACATCTCAAAAAAAGTTGGGACAAGGCCATGTTTACCTCTGTGTGGCATCCCCTCTTTTTTTATAACTGTCTGCAAACGTCTGGGGACTGAAGACAAGTTGGTCAAGTTTAGGAATAGCAATGTTGTCCCATTCTTGTCTAATACAGGCTTTTAGTTGCTCAATTAGACAAAAAAGATCTGGACTGCAGGCTGGTCATTTCAGTACCCGGATCCATCTACGCAGCCATGATGTTGTAATTGATGCAGTATGTGGCCTGGCATTGTCATGTTGGAAAATGCAAGGTCTTCCCTGAAAGAGACGATGTCTGGATGGGAGCATATGTTGCACTCATGCAACCCCATACCATCAGAGATCCAGGCTTCTGAACTGAGTGTTGATAACAACTTGGGTTGTCCTTGTCCTCTTTAGTCCGTATGACATGGCGTCCCAGTTTCCCAAAAAGAACTTCAAATTTTTATTTTAGTTTTCCACTTTGCCACAGTTCATTTTAAATGAGCCTTGGCCCAGAGAAAACACCTGCGCTTCTGGATCATGCTTAGATATGGCTTCTTTTTTGACCTATAGAGTTTTAGCTGGCAATGGCGAATGGCACGGTGGATTGTGTTCACAGACAATGTTTTCTGGAAGTATTTCTGAGCCCATGTTGTGATTTCCATTACAGTAGCATTCCTGTATGTGATGCAGTGCCGTCTAATGGCCCGAAGATCACAGGCATCCAGTATGGCTTTCCTGCCTTGACCCTAACACACAGAGATTGTACCAGATTCTCTGAATCTTTGGATGATATTATGCACTTGTAGATGATGATAACTTCAAACTCTTTGCAATTTTTCTCTGAGAAACTCCTTTCTGATATTGCTTCACTATTTTTCACCACAGCATTGGGGGAATTGGTGATCCTCTGCCCATCTTGACTTCTGAGAGACACTGAGAGGCTATTTTCATACCCAATGATGTTGCCAATTGACCTAATAAGTTGTAAATTCGTGCATTTAACTTTTCCGGCCTCTTATTGCTACCTGTCCCAACTTTTTTGGAATGTGTAGCTCTCATGAAACCAAAAATGAGCCAATACTTTCAACATTTGATATATTATATATATTCTAGTGTGAATAAAATATAAGTTTATCAGATTTGTAAATTATTCCATTACTGTTTTACTCACAATTTGTACAGCGTCCCAACTTTTTGGGAATCGGGTTGGTATTTATGTCATCCTTAATATTAAATTCTTAAATGATAATGTTAAATTGGAATACATGTAATAGTTATATCAGTATTAATTAAGCCTTCAGAGATAGCTGCGTCTGAAGTTGATTGACTGAAGCTGATCAGGCGGCTGTACATGCCTTTACATAGCAACTACAACTGTATAATGAAATGAGATTAATGTTTAATACAACATTTTTTAAATTGAAATATGTAATGACAAAATGAAAGGATAGGCCTACTTTATGATACTTATGAAAGTAATATCGCCACTAGGTGTCGGTAAGTCACTGTGGTTAATAAAGAAGTTTTTTATTCAATCTATTCGTCCAAGATTCAGATTCTTTCAGGATTAATTCAAGTGTCTGTGTTTAATAATTTGCCACTGAATCGTCTATAATAATGGTCATGTGTTTCATGGTAGCCAATCAGAGCCAGTGTTTTTACGCCAGTGGCATCAAACACACACAAACACACACACACGCACGCGCAGCAGCAGAGATGGCAATCCGATTAAAAGTTGGCATTTTCAAGGTAGAGATATACAGATACAAGAACGGCAAAGTCAAGAACATGCATGTAATGTGTACATGTAACACGCATCTACAAAGCTAGTGGCCAAAAACACTTTTCTTACAAAGATAATACTTAGAAGTGCAGGATAAAAACTCTTGCTGTCTGTTGATGTGCAATAAATATTGAAAGTTATGTACGAACACCTGTCTGTTATACTTATTTTAACTGACTTGTGAAAACTGCTCCAAAAAATAAATAAATAAATAAATTCTTTGACATACAGTATAGCAACTTTTTTTTTTTTTACAGTAACGCAAATAGTTACTTTCCCTGGTAACGAGTTACTTTTATTATAGAGTAATTCAGTTACTAACTCAGTTACTTTTTGGAACAAGTAGTGAGTAACTATAACTAATTACTTTTTTAAAGTAACGTTCCCAACAGTGCTAATAAGTGTGTGAAGTGAATGAATGCAAGCTTCATGTATGAAAAGAGCGCAAATCAAATACAGCATTGCTGTTGCCTCTTTGTGCATCTCTCAGAAATCAGAGCTTTGCAAGAGTAATATCACCTATAATAATACATCATACATGTTACATTATTTATATATATTTAAAAAGCAATTATTTAAACCACAGACTAAGATATGAAACAAATGAATGGATTAAGGACAGCGTGCTCACCAATCAAACAGGTGCGTTGTGCGTAGGCTATCAGTCTCTCAAAAACCAAACCAGTTCTCTTTCAAGAGCAGGCTAATAATAATCAACTTAGATACGGATAATTTTTATTTATTTATTTGGCCTACATCTTTGCTGGTTTGCCTGGCACACGCACGGTCCCACTTAAATGTTTGTCATGGTATCTCTCTTTGCATGATAAATATATTTTTACAAATGAATAATTATTTTTAGTTTAACGGTGATAACTATGAAAAAAAAAAGATGTATTACATTATATCCGAATGCAGATACGAATAATTTTGTAATTGTTACAGATGCAAATACATTTACATTACATTTACATTTATTCATTTAGCAGACGCTTTCATCCAAAGCGACTTACAGATGAAGACAGTGGAAGCTGTGTTTGCTGTTACAAGCTTTCGGAATCTATAATGTTTATTTCCACTAGATGGCGCTTGTGTACTTCAACACTCATTTATTTATAACTTTTTGATCAGTCTAATCTGTATATTTTTATGTTTCGACTATTTTATAATGCTTATTGTGATTTATATACTCAACTGTTGTATATTTGAGGAATATTTATTCTTTCTAAGAGTTTTCTTTGGTTATATTTTATTTTGCTCCCATCGTGCCTTTGTATGTCACTTCCTGTTTTGTCACGGAGAACGAGTCAGAACTGCGATCCGAGTTTCACAGAGCAATTCTGCTGATCATATGGAATGATGTAATCATTGCAAAGTTTAAAGTATTTCTATTTAGAAGTCATCCGATAAAGAAGCTTCAAGATAACCCCCTCTCTTAGCTCATAAGCAGGCAAAAGTGGTATGTGGATGTATTTTCTGTTTATGTACGAGTTTAAAGTCATGTGTGTTTTACATGTAACTGAATGTATGACATGTTTGTTGTATATTCACCCTTTTTTACTCAGTTCTACGGTGTTGGTGTTGGAGTCTAAGTCCAGAACACATTAAACATCAGTTAAAGAACCTCAGCCTTCGCGTCATGACTAAGGGCGGGCATAGTAGAACACTTACTGCGTCGGTGAAGGCCAACTGCATCAGATCGTAAAGCTGCACGAGGAAATCGGCCATCAAGAGGCGCCACATGTTGAATGAGGGAAGTACAACATGAAAAGATTGCAATTGACTTGACTGAAGCAAGCAAAGGCTGAACAAGCAAGCACTTTTGAAGTTAGTGACTTGGAAGCAGCGCAAGGTCTTGTGAACTGTCACTGAAGTTTCAATTGCTCTGGTATTTCCATCATTCCCATTCTAAGATAAAGTTGGACATTTTTCTATTATCGTTTGACTTATTAAGAAACTAAAAGGGACTAAACAGATAAACAATTTTGCTACTATTAAATAAGACTAAAGTTTGAATTTTCTGTTGTATTCAAGTATTTGTGTATACTTCATCATTTAAGCGTGTTGATATTCACTTTTTTTTTTTTTTACAAGTTGAATTCATAGACTACTTCTTGACAGTTCTGTAGCTTGTTATCATTTACATGATTGGATCACATAAGTGTAGCTGAGATAACCGCTTTACACTAAACTTTAGATTGCTCTTTGAATGTTCACATTATAGTGCAACACAGGTTTAGCATGTCAAATACAAGTGAAAATACATTGCTGGCTACTAAAGAAGTTAGCTATACAACCCCTACTGCACAAGACGTAGACAATGCAGAGCAGGTCATTCCATCAGAGCAGGCTGATATAACTGAACAAGTTGAAGTGGCTGCACAAGTACAACAACCTCAGGTGGACATAGATAATACACAGCTCTCAGATATTAGAAGAAGCCAGCGAGCACGCACGCTTACCGAGAAGGGTAAAACGCTGCAAGACGCTAGACTAAATGATCTGAAAAGAAGCTTTGAGCAGAAGTATAGAAGGTGGAAGTATCACATCAATGGTTTGAAAAGAGCCATTAAGAACAATGATGATGCAGAATTGATTTGTGAAGTTGTGAGCACCATTAATGCCACTCAGTCTGAGGTCGACCATATTTATGGTGATATAAGAAGCATCACAAGCCCTGAACCTGAAATTCGGAGGAAAAATGACACTTGCCTTGCCATTACTAGCACTGCAAATGAGAAGTCTCAAAGATTCCTCAACGGTGATCCTAAGGACATTCCCTGGCCTGATTCAGATTCAGTGTTTGAAGCCACTGTGTCCAGCATCATCTCAGCAACCTCCAGTAAGTCAAAGTCTGTTTCCAAGATGTCCAGTCAATCTTACAGTGATTCTCTGCAGAAAAGACAAGAAGCAGCGGCTGAAGTAGCGGCTACACAAGAAGTGATTAAAATAATGAAGACACAACATCAGCATGAAGAGGAAATTAGGAAACTGGAGGCAGAGGATGAAAGGTTAGCAGCAGAAAGAGAAGCTCAAGAAAGGAAAACCGAAGCGGAGAATGCAAGGAAAAGGGCTCAATTTATTTCAGAAAGCACTGTTAGAAAAATAAAGCTGGAAGAAAAGAAAAAAGAAGTGGAACGGTTGGAGGAACTAAAAAGACATAACGCAGCACAAGCAAGGCTGCAAGTTTATGCTGAAACCATCAAAGGTGATGAGGGAGAACAGCGTTCTGCTCCTCTTCTTCAACAAAGGCAAGAACATTATGTTTTTCAACCAAGCGTTCCTTTTTCTCTCTCTCAGCCATTTACGCTCGCTCAAGACACTGCTCCTTTCAACCAACCCTCTTGTTCTTCTCAAAGGTTACCCCAAGCTCATATCTCTCAGTCACCTACATGGCCTGCTCCCAACGAAGCTTCTAATGATCTTGTGAAGGCACTGGCTGAAGCGATTACAGCCAATAGGATTCCAATTACAGAACCTGTTGTTTTTTCTGGAGATCCCCTGAAGTATAATGACTGGAAGCTGTCCTTCCAGACGTTAATTGATCGCAAGAACTTGCCATCACAAGAAAAGCTATTCTTTCTACGCAAGTATGTAGGTGGTCCGGCCAAGAGAGCGATTGAAGGACATTTTGTGGCTGGAACAGAAATGGCTTACACGGCAGCCTGGAACATCCTTGATGACCGGTTCGGCAATCCGTTCGTAGTTGGCAAATCTTACCGTGACAAAATACAGTCTTGGCACAAGATTGCTACCAAAGACAGCAAAGACCTCCAGGAATTTGTAGATTTCCTAAGCAGTGTTGAATCAGCAATGCCTTATGTACAAGGTTTACAAGCTCTGAATGACTGTGTTGAAAATCAAAGAATATTAGCCAAATTGCCAGACTGGTTGAGTTCACGTTGGAATAGAGCAGTCACCAAGTTTCAAGACGAATACAAAGGATTCCCAGATTTCAAATACTTTGTTGAATTTCTTAACAAGGAAGCTAGAATCGCATGCAATCCTATCACCTCACTGCAAGCGATAAAGCCAGCAGAGCAAGAAAGGTTCAAGCAATCAGATCAAGATCATTATAAGTTTCAGAGGAATCGCAACTCAAGTGCAAAGACATTCACCACTAGTTCCAGTGAAAGGACTAGCCTTATGTGTGTCTTTTGTAAGAGATTAGGCCACACTCTTCATAAGTGTCGCAAAATTATGGAAAGACCAATTGAGGAAAGATTGAAGTTTGTACAGTCTGAGAAGTTGTGCTTTGGCTGTCTTAAGACTGGTCATAACTCCAGAAGCTGCACCTCTAGGAGTGTGTGTGAAAAATTTGAGAAGTGTCACCCAACAAGCCTACACCAGGACCGTGTAAATAAATACCCAGGACAAAGCTCTAGAACCAGTCAAGATCAGTTCAAGGTCAATCACGGATCTGCAGATAGAACAGCCGAATCACAGAAGGTACAAGAGTCTATGCCTGTGACTTCAAACAGAGTAGTTCAAGAAAGGAACGGCACTTATACGTCATCAATCATTCCAGTATATGTCTCAACAACAGATGAACCAAGGAAGGATATTTTAGTGTATGCCTTGCTTGATACTCAGAGCGACACTACTTTCATTTTAAAGGACACAGCTGAGACACTTGATATCAAGAAAGAGCCTGTCAAACTCAAGATTTCCACCATAACATCCAAAACGAAGGTTGTGTCCAGTCACAAATTGAATGGTCTACAAGTAAGAGGCATTCAGTCTGAAGTTAAAATCAAACTTCCAACAACTTATACTAGAGACTACATACCTGCAAATAGATCTCATATACCCACATGTGAAACCGCAAAGAATTGGCCTCATCTAGAACATCTGGCAGATGAAATGGTTCCTGCACTTGACTGTGAAGTAGGTTTGTTAATAGGCTACAACTGCCCTCAAGCCTTACTTCCCAGGGATGTTCTCAGTGGCAATGAAGATCAGCCATTTGCACAAAGATCCGTGTTGGGTTGGAGTATCGTTGGATACAACCATGACGACAGTTATTATGAAGATGAAATCGGTGTGAGTCACAAGATTATCATGGAGCAAGTTCTACCAGCTCGTGATCCATCTCACAAACTCAAGTCTGAAGTCTGCTTTGTACAGAGGAACAAGGTTAAAGAGATGATCACTCCGGCAGAGATATTGAAGGTTTTTGAGTCAGACTTTGTAGAACGGGATAATGAGGAAGTCTCAACGTCGCAAGAAGACTTAAGGTTTTTGGCAAAATTGAATGAAGGCATTAAGCAAGTGCAAGATGGACACTATGAGATGCCATTGCCTTTTAAGGGTGAGAGGCCAGATTTGCCAAACAACAAAGCGTGTGCAGAGCATCGACTCAAATCCCTAGAGAAGCGTTTAAAGAGAGATGAACAGTACCAAAAGGACTACATGGCTTTCATGAAGGACATAATAGCAAGAGGCGATGCTGAAAGGGTCCCAGAGATGGAGTTAAGTAGTCAACCAGCATGGTATATACCTCACCATGGAGTATATAACCCACAGAAGCCAGGCAAGATTCGTATCGTCTTTGATTGCTCTGCAAGATTTCAGAATACTTCTCTGAATGAGCATCTACTGACTGGGCCTGACCTCACAAATACCCTTGTTGGAGTCTTGTGTCGTTTCCGGAAAGGGCAAGTAGCCATCATGTGTGATGTGGAGCGTATGTTCCACCAGTTCCACGTTGCTCCAAAGGATCGGGACTACCTCAGGTTCCTATGGTGGGAAGATGGAAACATGGAAGCCTCACCTTCAGTTTTTCGAATGAAGGTCCATTTGTTCGGAGCGGCCTCCTCGCCTGGATGTGCAAACTTCGGCCTCAAATACCTTGCCGTACAAGGTCAAGGCAAGTTTAATCAAGCCACAGTGAAGTTCATACAACGTAATTTTTATGTTGACGATGGCTTAGCGAGTGTGGACACTGAAGCAGAGGCAATCCAGCTTGTAAAGGAAGCCAGGGGTCTCTGCAATACCGGAAAGCTTCGCTTGCATAAATTCATCACCAACAGCAAGACGGTGATTGCCACAATTCCAAAGGAGGAATGTACTGAAGGGGCAACTGACTTTGACTTGACCCTAGGAGAACCTAAAGTAGAGAGGGCGCTCGGCATCCAATGGTGCGTGGCTTCAGACAAGTTCCATTTCAGAGTGTTAGTAAAGGAAAATCCTTTTACTAGAAGAGGTGTGCTGTCTACAGTTGCTTCCATTTTTGATCCTCTTGGATTCGTTGCTCCCTTCATTTTAGTTGGGAAAAGGACTCTACAAAAGATGTGTCAAGACAAGTTAGGCTGGGACGAACCACTTCCTGATGACCTCAAGCCGCATTGGGAAGCTTGGTTGCGAGACCTCCATAACCTGTCTTTGGTGAAGATACCACGTTGTTATGTGCCATCAACATTCAAGGATGTTCAACAATATGAGCTACACCATTTCTCAGACGCCAGTGTGTCAGGCTATGGAGTATGTTCATACCTCAGAGCTGTAACCAAGTCTGGAGAAGTCTACTGCACTCTTGTTATGAGTAAAGCTAGGGTTGCTCCAACAAAGGTAACAACAATTCCCAGACTGGAGCTCTCAGCTGCAGTGGTTGCCACAAGAACTGGTGATCGGCTCAAAGGAGAACTAGAATTGGATGGCATTCGTGAATACTACTGGACCGACTCCAAAGTTGTCCTTGGCTATATTAACAATGATGCACGACGTTTCCATGTATTTGTAGCCAACCGAGTTCAGCAGATCAGAACAAGCACTGAGACTAGTCAATGGAGATATGTGGCTTCAGAACAAAATCCAGCTGACCATGCCTCTCGTGGGCTCACCGTAAAGGA